>NC_136408.1:198212760-198812760 GCF_051521515.1 Lactuca serriola | reverse complement strand
CTGCACCACGAGGACTTCCCAAATGTCACCCATACTAGTACTACTCTCGCCTATGCCCGCTTAACTGCGGAGTTCTGATGGGATCAGGTGCATTAGTGCTGGTCTAATCGCACTCCCTGGATTCTGTCTTCTTTAAGAATAAGACCAGAGCTCCCAAAGGTGAGAAGCTTGGTCTTTTCATTCTGCTGCTGAGTAGTCATTAAACTGTCCGGACGGTTCTTTTATCATTTTGATTTTAGCCAAGAAAGGAGTTATTATACATGAAAACTTAGCTTATACACGTTATGATATAACCAAGACGGGGTGGATAATAAAATGTGTGATTCTACTCTAGTCCTCCCTCCGAACGAGGAAAAGAAACTATGTTATAAATCTCACATTCTATTGTCTACCAGGTCTTCGTTATGTATAACTCGGGAATGTATAAGCGATGGAAAGTCATAATAACAATCTTCTTACGAATCTCTTTCGATGAACTAAGATTTCCTAGTAAAGGCTACTATTGACTTTGGATGTACGTCGATCATTCACTGAAGAAGTAAGAGTATGATCTCGATGCTTTGACCTACATCCCTATGATGTAGTCCCATTACGGAATGGAAGTATGATTACGAAGGTCCGACTTACATCGCTATGATGCAGTCCTTAGCAAGGGGTAGAAGTATGTTCGTAGAATGGTCTCAAGACGTTTGTTGTTTAAGCCGAGGTATCGTTGGTTGGTGAAAAACACGATCCAACCACTGAAAGAGACTTGGAAATGTCTCCGGGGTTAAATTACTATAGTCCAATGACTTGACTAAAGCATGTTTCAGATAGACTCCAATGAAGGTATGATGAAAGTATTTGAATAAAAGAGAAATACATAAGTTAGCCGCCTATCAATATCATCAATGTTTAAGATGTAATAAGTTTGGGAAAATTCACCCTGCAGAGGGTGTTACATCACATCTGAAGTAGGAAAATTCCTTGACAGTATAAAGACCTAACTAAAAGTACTTACAATACAAGGTAGTCACATAGGAAAGTGCTACACAGAACATAGGCAGGAACACGGTTCTTTAAAACAAAGAAGAAAAGTAAAGTATCTCCTAATGGCGACGGTCACCCTTATGGTGAACCCATAGTTCAGCTAGTTGACGTTCCATATCAAGTAGGTATCTTTCGTACATCCTCTGACGTACTCGAAGCTCTATGACTTCGGCTCGAGTTTCAACTAGGGCTTTCAGCAAGGTTTCATGGTTTCTCTAAGATCTCTCGTGAGTGTGTTCAAGGCGATTGGTGGGAATGGATATGCAGTCCTCCATTGGTGTCAACTTCTACGATATGATGCAGAGCGGTCCTGCCCTGAATTTCATTTCGAGCAACTCTACGGATCAGGATTGGTAGAAATCTGTCTGCTGAACTCCCTTCATTTATGTTGTAGAAGCTTCGGTCTCCATTAAACGGCATAGGTTCATCTTGATCTTCGCTCCATGCTTCCAAACATTCGACCCAAGGAGGCGTCGAGCCATGAAAAGTCATACGAGGGTTAGGATTTGGAATGGGAGCTACCGGGGGTAGGTTCTCGACTTCGGGTTGGGAGTTATCAGCATCCGCAAGGTCTTCAACGTGGTGATCATTCAAAGGGATCAGATGATCATTCTCTGGTTCTTCTTCAAACCATCCAACAATGACCTCATTCGGAAGGTACGGGTTGTCGTGGGGATGGAGTCCAGGCATGTTATTTACGCGAGAATTGGGGTCAAGAAGTAGTTATTAGACGAACTATCTAAATAATTATAAGAAGATCTTTATTAGACACGTCACTATTTGTAAAGTGCATACAGATTATATGTAATCAAACAGGATAGGCCATCGAATAAGCGACCTTAACTCCAAATTCGCGAGGAACAGGGGTAAAGAAAAATTTCACAAATTCTGAGTCTATATCATCCTAGTTACATATAACCTTAATGTATCCACTTAGCAACTATTGACCTAGAAATGAAGATCCTATTTTTCTTTAGTTCTCAAGTATAAAGTACTTATAGTAAAACCAAATACCCCTATGGTATTCCATTGTGGTAGTGTTGGTAAGTTTTTAGACTTGTTGTCATATCACAACCATTCTCGGGCATATGCTAATCACTCCTCGGACCAGCATAGTTGATCAGGCTATGCCACTCCCAAGATTGACTATACATTCCCGAGCTTACATGTGATATTCAACAATCGTAATACATTTGTTCTTGTCATTGTCACATGGATTTTAGTATGAATGCAGGCACGTATACTCAATCAAATATTTTATTATTTTAAAGTATAAACTCTCGGTCAGAGTATTTTTAATCCCATTGTATTTATAGTTAATATATCGTTTATGGGTTGATATACTTAATTCACTATAAACAATGCTCTGATACCAATCTGTCACACCCCAAAACCAAGAACGGCGGAAACGTTCTGGGGTGGAGGACGTCATGTAAAGTATCACAACAATGCAAAGTAGTAAACAAGTAACAACATCATCCACTACATTAATAGTATAATTTAAATTACAAGTGTGTTCTTTCATAGTATAAGACAACAAAGTGAATAATCAAAATGAAAGAGGAGTCTGGACTGCTCCATCTTCACAAAACATGGTCACCATACCTGTCTATTTGTGACCTAAGAATACAAGTTATTTTGAAAGCGAGTATCAGCCAAAAAGCTGGTGAATTCATAAGTACTAATGTGTCTTTGATTTGTAAAACTTGTAATGAAAGATTTGAAATTGTTTTGAAAGAAAGTTCGTATAAGTATGAAAATGTTTGTAGGTAGTTGAAAACGTTTGAAAAACCCTATAAATCCCTATGATTCCTATTAGTATAAAAGAAATCTTCTACGAAACCTAACTGTTCTGAAAGTAGTCTTCTACCAAGACCCGACTGTTTTGAAAGTAGCCTTCTACCAAGACCCGACTGTTTTGAAAGTAGCCTTCTACCAAGACCCGATTGTACAACTATTATTATTATTATCTAACCTACCTCATCGATTATGTGAATATGACACATAGTAAAGGTATTAATAATATGTTGACTGGAGTTTTATATCCTTTTATAATTTTCGTAAGTATTGTAGTATTTGTAATAAGTGACTACTTTTGTATTATTTTGCCTTAATTGAGGGTTAAGGCATAATGTGATGGCTAGATCCCAGGCTAGACGCTCCCCTGTCAAAGAGATTTTGGGACCCACACGCGACCCCTGCATGATGGCAAACCGCGAACATCCACATTACTATGATAATTTATACCCAATATAACTATCACTAATGCGTCAGTGATTCATTGGCATAGTTAGATCCTGAAATCGTTCCATGCTATAGCACCTAGTTATGTCTGTTCTATTATCGTATATGTAAATGTACTCATGTAAGCGTATCCATGTAATCGTATCTATGTAAACGTACTCATGTAAGCGCATTTATCTAAACGTACTCTATAATAGCTTACTAGGGATATATGAACGTATACCTTTGATACCTAAAGGTACTGAATCGACTGATCAGAACTATTATGTCCATATATGTACACATGATATATAACTTAATATTTAGACGACCTTTGGACGGATACCCGATACCCTACCAGACCACATCCCAACGAGGAAAAGGAAATAAAGCGGGTTAGCCTTCCTAAGTCCTTTAAACATTACTTATATAACTATACATATACATGCATGCTTTTAACAACGTATCTATGTAAGTGTATCTATGTAAACGTACTCGTGTAAGCGTATCTATGTAAACGTACTCATGTAAGGGTATCTATGTAAACGTACTCATGTAAGCGTATCTAAGTAACATGTAATGTATTAGTATAGACTCATGAATGAACTGAATCTTGTGGGATTCCTTGTACTTGGGATGGTAAGTAGTATCTCCTAACTATACCTATAATAGTTACTAATAATGTACGTGTATAACCTGAAGTATACCTTTGCTACCCAAAGGTACTGAACTGACTGAGGAAAACTTTTATGTCTACATATGTATACATGATATATAACTAATATTTAGACGACCTTCGGACAGATAACCGATACCCCGTAACCACATCCCAACGAGGAAAAGGATATAGAGTGAGTCAGCCTTCCTAAGTCCTTTAAAATTTACTTATATAACTATATGTATATGGGCATGCATTTGATAATATAAAAGCATAAAAGAAGTTTTTTAAAACCCTTGAAAAAGATTAATATCTATGAAAAGATCGACTTGATGTCAGTTTATAAAATGGTTTGAAAGTATTTGTTTGATAAAACAGTTTAAATATAAAGAATGCTTTGTTTGAAACACAATTGTAAAAGATTTTGAAATGAAACATACAGCGTATAATAAACGGTTTAATAAAGAGTTTTAACCATATCAAAATGTTTAATAAAAACATTTGAAGAAATCTGTTTGCTAAAACAGTTAACGTATAGTAAATCCATTTGCATGTTAGTTATTAATCACATGTGATTGATATAATAACTAGAATGTTTCAACATGTATTCCCCCCCCCCCATAAATCATTTAAAAGCATTTAGAAACATTTAAAAGGTTAATTCAAGGGGTATGAACTCACCTGCAGTGAGCAAATTGGAAGGAAGTGTCGGACAAGTGCTTGGTGTCAAGTGAAGACTTAGACACACACAATGATCCTAATTACATATAAAGGCATATGTATATAAACAATTAGTGATTATAACACTAATTAAACATGTATAAACATCCTATTGTGAGGAAAACAGTTTTGTCAAGTGCTAGGAAGCTATTGGGTTGCAACTAAGGAGTGCATGGCCTCATACGAGAGTTTATGGTCTAATGACCATGTTTGTTGGAGTTTATGGCCCAAGGGAGTTTACTCCTGGCCGTAAACTCTCATTTGGTCACCAAAAGGGGCTTAAAACTCTAAGGGATTAAGTGGTTAAGTGTTCCAAAGCTTTAACCAAGTGTTTGGGTAGATTTAAGGTCCTAAAATGACCTTGTATGGTGTTCACGGCCCTGGGACCACTCCCCTATGAGTTTACGGCCGTAAACTCATGGTAAGGAGTACCATTTCATGTATTGGAGTCCCTAGTTTAATGGTGTAAGGTTCTATGCTAATATCCAAGGCTTACTAGGGTGTTAGGGTGCCATTTGCACCCTTAAAATGGGTTTACGGCCCAAGAACATGCCTTGGTTGTAAACTCCTTGAATCCCTTGATTTCTTATGCTTTCTAAGGTCTAAACATGATAAAACTAGTGTACAATGATTTTGATCAAGAGTACTTATGATCTTGGAGCTTGAATGGTCGGTTTTGTCCAAGAAAACGAGTATGTGTTCTTGGTGTTCTTGGTCGATCTTGAAAATCTACAAAATGGAATGATTTCACGGATGAAATCATGTAAGATTACTAGATCATCTAATATATCAACTAGTTAAGACAATAAGCTTACGAGTTTTGAAGATCAGGGACGAAGATCGGGATGATACTTGAAAGGATTTGGGCCAAGGAAATGAAAGAAATGAACATATGACCTTCATCTTCACTATATAAGGTGAGTTTACGGCCCAAATGGAGTTTACGGCCATAAACTCCCATGTGGTGGTCGTGAATTCATGGTTAATATGCTTAAGGCTCGGTCTTTGTGCTATAAATTCAGCAGATAAACCCGACACTTCTTCCTTAAGTGTACAAGGCTTAGAACGCTCAAATAAACTCCTAATTGTGCTAAATGATAGCATGAATGAGTTTGACTTTCAATGAAGTGTTAGAATGAACTGGATGGAAAATTTCGGGTTGTCACAGTACTCCCCCTGAAAACGTTAAAATAGTAGAAGCATAGGGGTATGAACTCACTGTTAGTTGCGTGAAGGTGTCGGACTGTGAAACTAAATGAGGACTTCAAGTTGTTGTACGCAAAATTAACGGAATCCTAATAATAATTAAACACATATACGATTAATATTACCGAAACCATTAATTATAATGTTGGAAAACACTTGCTTTTAGTTTAGGAATGTTACTGGGACTCGATTCAATCGGAAAAAGCAGGATTTCAGCCAAGATCACGACTTGGGGAGGTTTGCAGCCGTGAACTATTCTCGGCCATGAACAACCCCTTGAATGGTATACAGCCTGCACTTCGTGTTCTTGATGAAATATGAAGATTTGAAGGGTTCACGGCTGTGAACTGATTTCAGCCCTTGAAGATTTGAAGATTTGAAGGGTTTGCGACCGTTAACTCAAGAAAAAAAAAAGCTTGATTTGATGAAAAACGCATTTTAGAGGCTCCACAACAGCACCCAAAGGTGATTTTTGATGATTTTCAGAAGAAAAGGGGGGTAATCTTGAGTTTGCGCTTCAGAGGTTAAAGAGAAGATGGATAGGTTTTTGGCCAGAAAAGTGTAAATGAGGAGTAGGAGCACCTGTATATAGGCTAGGTTCATGGTTAGTGGTGGGGTCCACCAGATGTGAACGATTCACGACCGTGATCGGGTTCACGGTCGTGAACACCGGTCTCACCAATTTCCGCTGATTTTCGAAGAAACTCGGGTTTTCGTGTGATTTTGTTTCCAAATCTTATATAAAATTTAATTATATAACTTAAATTATTTTCAAAACCATAAGAATTTGACGGAACTAAATAAAAATTCAATATTTATTGTAACACCCGGATTCCCAGGTATATTATTTTATTCCTTTATTTTTGGAGGTTGGGAGGGGACTCGGCGAGTTAGTGTTAGACTCGCCACGTATGGTCACAGATTTTTATCTGGGTTCACAACTGGACTCGGCGAGTTCATAAGTGGACTCGGCGAGTCTACGCTGTTTAATGAAACCCTAATTTCCTGGGTTTGGGACCTATTTAAAGGCTCTTAGGGCCGTCATTTGCGGGTACCAAACCCCAGAGAGAAACCCTAAGAGATCTAGAGCATTTGTGAGGAAGGAGAGGCCATTCTTGATCATTTTGTTGGTGTAATTGCGAAAGGAGATGACCAAGGCAAGAGGAGGTTGAAGGAGGTGCGATTCTGGTGACTTCAGAGTTCATAGACTTCATCTTGAGGTATTTATTCGGACCTTCTTCAGATTTGGTGTTGATTCTTAGAGTTAGGGTTTTCTAACCCCTTTAAAGGATGGATATGTGGAGCAATTGGTCCCTTCTCGATTTTATGCTTTGGATCTGGACTCAAAGAGGTCCAGAGACCATAACCCTTGGAGCTTTATGAGTTATTTTGGCAGCCATGAGCTTAGGATGTTATTTTTGGGGCTAAATCACCAAGTGAGACCATCTAAATGTTATATGAGGGTCAAGGTCTGAACTTTACGTGATTATCATGCTTGGGAAGGTCAGATCTATGGATTTAAGTAACAGATCTGACCTCAGGAGGTCAAAGGAGTTTGTGCATGGCATGAACTCGCCGAGTCTGAAGAACAACTCGGCGAGTAGGGTTAGGGTTTCCCATAAATCACTCAATGAGTAGACTTGTCGAGTTGGGGAAATAAATCAGTGAGTCAAAGGGGGACTAGAGGACTGGAGTTCAAGGCGGAACTCGCCGAGTTGTTCTTAAGACTCGGCGAGTTGAGTTGGGGTGGCCCCACGATTCATGCCAAGTGTAGCTCGTCGAGCGAAGGGAAATACTCGACGTGCCAAGAGAGACTAGAGAGATAGTGGACACGTGTAGACTCGCCGAGTCGCCCAAGTGCACTCGACGAGTCGGGTCAAAGTTTGACCGTTGACTTTTGTTGACGTTTAAGGTTTGGTCAACAATCGGGCCGTTGAGCCAAGAGAGGGGTAAAATGGTCTTTTACCCTTCTGAGGATGTTGAGAGAGAGTTGAGTCTAGTCTCGAGAGTTATATTTATGAGAGTATTTACCTTATGTGATCAGGCAGAGGCTAGACCATATTTCTACTGAGTTAGAGATTTACCGAGATATTTGAGGTGAGTCTTCTCACCATACTTTACCCTGAGTAGGTAATTAGAGTTATGTGACAAAGTTATTGTATGCTATCTATGTGATGTGTTGCGCTGCATTATTTCTATGTGATTTATGTCGTGTGTATATAAGAGTATATCAGAGTTAGAACCGGAAGGTTCACAAAGCTAGGACCAGAGGGTCCACAAAGTTAGGGCCCAAGGGCCCGCAGAGTTATAGCCTTGAGTGGCTAGTATGTGATATGTGTGGTATTTTGGGGAACTCACTAAGCTTTGTGCTTACAGTGTTTTGTGCTATATGTTTAAGGTTTTCTCAGGATCACGAGACGGAACCGGCTCGATTGTACACACCAGAGGAAGAGTTTCTTTGAGGATCCTGGTATATTAATTGATTGAACAAAAGAGTCATGTATTGTAATTAAAACAAAAAGGAGATTTTTATGAAATGTGTTAAAGAGATAAACTATTTTAAATGAAAAATTCGTTTTGAAAATTTGGGTGTTACAAGTTGGTATCAGAGCCTTGGTTTAAGGGATTCGGATGCACCTTCGGGTAAATCTGGAATCAAACTAAGGAATTAAGAAAAGTTTTCAAAGGAATGATTTTATAAAAGTGAACAAGAGTTCAAAGAGAAAGCGAGAAAGATCAGTGTGTACAGTCAGCCAGAGCCCGAACGGTGATTTTCCAAAATACCCCTACTTTTGTGTTATGAGATATTTATGATACATTTTATGAGATATTATGCATGCTAGAGTCATGCTAGGTATTTCATATCTTAGGACTAGAGTGGTCTTTGTGATGTCTTAGCCTAGGAGTTGCTGTTATATGTGATGCGCTTTTGAGTATGAGTGAGAGTGTTCAGTTGGAATCCTTCTAGGGGATTTGAGTAGAGGAGTAATCTAGGAGAGATGCCTAGATGAGTATTATGGTGCTTATCGAGAGAATAGTTAGAACCCGTGAGGGGTAGAGTTGCAGAGTTCGGTGGTACTTTGGAGAATGAGTAGAGCCAGCGAAGCTATCACCCAGAGTGAGTTCTATGTATTCTTCGATGCCCGGATGTTGCTTGCTTCATGCTTTGTGGAAATCTCAATGATGGGAATCAGCTACCGAGTGAATATGACGATATTCAGGAGGTAGATGGTTGGCATCATTAGGAGCTCTTCAGCAGCTGATGGCGGAGAAGTGGGAGGACCAAGGAAGAGCCTAGGGAGTAACCTTAGCCAGATGAGTACGCTGGCGGAGTAGAGCATTTCGCTGAGGAGCGAGCACGCGTGACGGAATTGGTGAACGAGAAGGTTGAGCAGCTACTTAGGAGCTCTGGGATGGTCCGTGTGGAAAGTATAGGTAGATCTGGCAGGTAGTATGGGCCCGTACTACCAAAAGCAGAGGACCCATACTCGATACAGGGAGTATTCTGAAGGTTCTAAGGAGCAGACTGAGGAGTGATGTTATGGTTCGGGTACCATACATCGGAGCAGATTAAGGAGTGATGTTATGGTTCGAGTACCATACATCGGAGCATATTGAGGAGTGATATTATGGTTTGGATACCATACATCGGGGTAGATTGAGGAATAATATAATGGTTCGAGAGCAGATTGAGTAGTGATGTTATGGTTCGAGTACCATACATCGGAGCAGATTGGGAAGTGATGCCATGGTTCGAGTACCATGCATCTTAGCAGATTGAGGGGTGATGTTATAGATCGAGTACCATATATTGTAGCCGATTGAGGAGAGATGTCGTGGGATGAGTACCATGGTTCTTAGCAAATGATGCTTGCGATTCTCCGGTTGTCTGGTCAGGATTGATTGGTGGAGTTTGGACGCGATGGGGTTTTAGGCCTAAGGGCCATGATTGAGTCCGAAGAGGCATCCCTTGAGAGGGAGATCGAGAGCATTTTAGAGTATTATTGGTAAGATGTCAGATGTAGTTGCAAGACACAAGGATTAGTAGAGAAGGCACTTATGGGGGATTGCGGTCTGAGTGAGCAATCAATCGATGGAGGAGATGTCACCTTCTGTGACCTGATGGGTGCTATTTATGTTTCTTGTGGGAAACAAGAGAAACGTGAGATTTTAGTTCTGGGTTTAGGAGTAAACCTTACGGTTGACATTGATGTCGATTTTTCCACCAGTATAGCAGGCAGCAGGTCTGCCGCGAGGAAATGATCTACCATGAGCAGGTAGTAAGTGGGGACTGAGATGGTCAAGGACCACATTACTCCTTAATTGGGTATGGTATGAGGCTCCAGACGGCTAGGGGCAGTCGTGACGAGAAATTCCTAAGGATTTTAATGGAGATTTAGGGTATTTGAGGTTTCTTGATCCCTACGTAGGGAGATCATTGGGCGTTGTGTGGCAACTTCCAAGCATTGGTGCGATGTTTCTGACGGAAACCGTCTGTGGGGTAGATTGTTGATGCGTCAATTGGTGATGATTCGAACCCTAAGTGGGGGAGAACCGGGTATTTTATTGGGGGAAACCAGAGATTTGTGCAAGAGCGATTAGGGGTTGGATACAGAGACCTGCGACTCGAATTCATGAGACCAGGGTCATTGGTGATCAAGGAGAGGTGCAGAGCGAGATAATGCATGTGGTGCGTGTCTAAGAAAGGATGAGTGTCTCCACGACACGTGGCCGGAGGTCAGGAATCTGGTGGTGGTCAGGGCCGTTTCGAGTGGAAGGCTCGTAATTATGGTATAGGCAGTTGAGGACTTTTGGGTTGAAGTATGGATAGAAGATTATCGAGCAGCCAACTTCCGGACCGGTATGTGTATTTTTGATTGGATTTTGAGCAGTAGGGGAAAGGGTTTCGGAGGATCATCAGCGTGTTCTAAAGCATTAGCGCTTTCTTTGTATTCTAATTGAGTGTTTGGATACACTGAAGTTACGCATTGGGTAAAATGAAGAACTATTTATGGGGTTCAGAGGAAATGTATTGTTGTATCTGTATGGTGCTGGGAGTAGGAGATCAGTGGTTGAGGCAGGAACTAGTGATGTTCTGTAATGGTGTTCCATAATACCCGGGTATAATGTTCCGATTTCGGAGTTATTTGGAATTTTGAGTTTGAGACGACTAGTGGTGTATCATGTATCTACAGTTCTAGTGGGAGCCCTTCGGGTATTGGCATCAAGAGGGATTAATTAATAAAGTGGATCTCTGCAGGGGTAGGTATTTTGTTATAACGGTTACCGCCAAAGTCTGTGATGCATATGTGGGGCAAAGGTGTGTAGCTATCTATGATAGTCTACGGAGCATGGGTTAGTGGACGTAGTGTGGCATTGTGATGAGAATGAGAGTATGGGGTGAAGCTACGGGGAGCCGTAGTATTCATTAGTCAGAGGGTGTTGTGATGCTACGGGGAGCCGTAGTACTCACAAGTCAGAGAGAGGGAGTCGTGGTATTGCGGGGAGTCGTAGTACTCACTAGTCAGTTGGCGTTGTGGTGCTACGGGGAGTCATAGTACTCACTAGTCAGAGGCTGTCGTGATGTTGCAGGGAGCCATAGTACTCACTAGATGGCAAGAGAGTGCGATGATGGAGTGTTCTCCGATTAGTGTATGATGCAGAAGAGTTTTAGGCTTGAGTAGCTCTATTATTGTGTTTTTGGAGCCTGGTGGTTGAACCAGGGGTGAGACTAGGGCCTCCGTCTCTGTAATCATTATATTTTTTTTGAGTTGTGTTTGTCGCAACATGAGGAGGTTGGAAAGTGGTATTGAACGGGGCGCATGCCGAGTCAAGAGAAGAGTATCTTATTGGGTAGCGAGGTTCCAACTTTGGGTTGAACCAAACTCTCGATTTGAGTTTGGCATTGATGGTGCATGGGTAAATGAGATGAAATTCTGGAATTCTGAGGTGAATTCTTGGATGAGGGTATTGTTGTCGTCCGATGTCTAAAACCGGTATAGGTCAGTAATCGGGTACGGGAGATATCGCGAGATGCAGATGAGATATGCGCAGCAGACATCAGAGGTCGAGATTGAGTCGATCTTCGGTTGGATTGTAGCTTTCGTATGAGGTAAAGAGAATTTTGTGACTTGAGTGTCACTGGGCCGAGATAGTTGACACGAGAAGGAAGTTAGTGAGACATTCTGAATCATGTCATGGGTAACCATAGAAGTTCAATTATGGGGTTCAGGTTCTATGAGTTTTCCTATAACAACGACCATCATTCGAGCATCGGTATGCCGCCCTTTGAGCTGTTGTATGGGAGGAGGTGTCGGACCCCCATTTGTTGGGGAGAAGTAGGGCAGCGTGTGATGGGTAGTACTGAGATCGTGCTATAGACGACATAGCAGATTCAGCAGGTCAGACAGAGGTTCTTGACCGCTCAGAGTCGTCAGAATAGTTATGCGGACAGGCGCCGGTCCGAGCTCGAGTTTCAGGTCGGCGAATTCGTGCTTTTGAAGGTATCTCCTTGGAAAGGAGTGATTCGATTCAGGAAGAGGGGAAAGTTGGGGCCCCAATATATTGGTCCTTTCAGGGCGATCACGAGAGTAGGCAGGGTAGCCTACCGTTTGGAGTTACCTGCAGAGTTGGGTCAGATCCATGACACTTTCCACGTGTCGCAACTGAGAAAGTGTATAGTCGACGAGTCGGCAGTGGTGCCATTAGAAGATATTCAGGTGGATGCGAGCCTGAACTATATTGAGAGACCGGTGGAGATTAGGGATCGGAAGATCAAGGTTTTGAGGAACAAGGAGGTGCCTCTGGTGTAGGTCCAGTGGCATCATCGGAAAGGGTCAGAGTTGATTTGGGAGCCGGAGCATGAGATGAGGGAGCAGCATCCAGAGTTGTTTGCAGAGTAAGACTTCGAGGGAGAAGTTTAAGTCTAGTGGGGGAGAATTGTAACACCCGGATTCCCAAGTATATTATTTTATTCCTTTATTTTTGGAGGTTGGGAGGGGACTCGGCGATTTGGTGTTAGACTCGCCGAGTATGGTCACGGATTTTTATCCAGGTTCACAGCTGGACTCGGCGAGTTCATTAGTGGACTCAGCGAGTCCACGCTGTTTAATGAAACCCTAATTTCCTGGGTTTGGGACCTATTTAAAGGCCCTTAGGGCCGTCATTTTCGGCTACCAAACCCCAAAGAGAAACCCTAAGAGATCTAGAGTGTTTGTGAGGAAGGAGAGGCCATTCTTGATCATTTTTTTGGTGTAATTGCAAAAGGAGGTGACCAAGGCAAGAGGAGGATGAAGGAGGTGTGATTCTGGTGACTTCAAAGTTCATAGACTTCATCTTGAGGAATATATTCGGACCTTCTTCAGATTTGGTGTTGATTCTTAGATTTAGGGTTCTCTAACCCCTTTAGAGGATGGATATGTGGAGCAATTGGTCCCTTCTCGAGTTTATGCTTTGGATATAGACTCAAAGAGGTCCAGAGACCTTAACCCTTGGAGCTTTATGAGTTATTTTGGCAGCCATGAGCTTAGGATGTTATTTTTGGGGCTAAATCACCAAGTGAGACCATCTAAATGTTATATCAGTGTCAAGGTCTGAACTTTACATGATTATCATGCTTGGGAAGGTTAGATCTATGGATTTAAGGAACAGATCTGACCCCAGGAGGTCAAAGGAGTTTGTGCATGGCATGAACTCGCCGAGTCTGAAGAACAACTCGGCGAGTAGGGTTAGGGTTTCCCGTAAATCACTCAGTGAGTAGACTTGTCGAGTTGGGGAAATAAATCAGTGAGTCAGAGGGGGACTAGAGGACTGGAGTTCAAGGTGGAACTCGCTGAGTTGTTCTAGAGACTCGGCGAGTTGAGTCGGGGTGGCCCCACGATTCATGCTGAGTGTAGCTCGTTGAGCAAGGGGAAATACTCGACGTGCTAAGAGAGACTTGAGAGATAGTGGACACGTGTAGACTCGCCGAGTCGCCCAAGTGCACTCGACGAGTCGGGTCAATGTTTGACCATTGACTTTTGTGACTTTTAGGGTTTGGTCAACAATGGGGCCGTTGAGCCAAGAGAGGGGTAAAATGATCTTTTACCCTTCCGAGGATGCCAAGAGAGAGTTGAGTCTAGACTCGAGAGTTATATTTATGAGAGTATTTACCTTATGTGATCAGGCGGAGGCTAGACCATATTTCTACAGAGTCAAAGATTTACTGAGATATCTGAGGTGAGTCTTCTCACTATACTTTACCTTGAGTAGGTAATTAGAGTTATGTGATAGAGTTATTGTATGCTATCTATGTGATGTGTTGCACTACATTATTTCTATGTGATTTATGTCGTGTGTATATCAGAGTATATCAGAGTTAGAACCGGAAGGTTCACAGAGCTAGGACCAGAGGGTCCACAAAGTTAGGGCCCAAGGGCCTGCAGAGTTATAGCCTCGAGTGGCTAGTATGTGATATGTGTGGCATTTTGGGGAACTCAATAAGCTTCGTGCTTACAGTGTTTTGTGCACTGTGTTTCAGGTTTTCTCAAGATCACGAGACGGCACTGGCTCGATTGTACACACCAGAGGAAGAGTTTGTTTGAGGATCCTGGTTTATTAATTGATTGAACAAAAGAGTCATGTATTGTAATTAAAACAAAAAGGAGATTTTTATGAAAAGTGTTAAAGAGATAAACTATTTTAAATGAAAAATTCATTTTGAAAATTTTGGTGTTGCATTTATTTAATGGAATCAGGCTAACGTTAACGAAAAAGGTTTGGGTTGTCACACCTTTTCACTTAATACCTGCTTCAGCAATACGTAGGAGGTTTTGAAGTTGAGCTAATGTGGTCACTTAGTTGTTCAAATGTTAAGTTAGGATAAACTGATCATAACAACTGGGCAATGAGTGCATTACTATATTAGTAGCCAACTCCTCATCAAAGTTCACATTCAGCTTTAGGAAGCACTACACACATCTTTGTATTCTCTGCAAGTGGCTACTGAGGAACTCCTCGTCTTTCATCTTGCTAGTGATGAGGGACTTTACTACCTGATACTTCTCTTGACGAGCTCATTGGTGGTACTTTTCCACCAAGTCCTTGTTCATCTTGTGTGCCAAGTAATCCTCGTAGAACCTTTGGAGCTCTGGAGTCATAGTAGCCACCATGATGCATGCCACTTTGGTTGCAACATTGTTATGCTTCCTATACTCAGCATGTTCTGCGTCAGTCGCTTTTGTTTCATCAATCTCGAGAAGTTCCTTTTCGATCACATAGTCTTTGTCCTCAAAACATAGAGTGTGACAACCTGTAATTTATTTCGTCACTAAAACCGTTCTCGTAAAAGAAAACCATTGAATTCAAATATGTTCCGTTAACTTTTGAGTTAAATTAAGTTAATCGCGACTTTTAATTCAGTTCCATAAGTGTCGGGATGTGTTATAAACATTAAAATATTTTCCATATTTATTTGGAAAATTATTAGTTTCATCCAAGTTGAGTTACGGCAAAATTTATCGGGTACGACCAAAAGTCACGTCTAACGTTAGTATCGGGTAGAACTCCTCCGGGTCACAAACTCAACCCCTATATAAGGGATTGAGTGACATCATTTTGAGGCTTTTACTCTCTCTCTCTAAAAACTTTCTCTCACTACACTCTCTCTCTAGAACTCAAAATTTGGCCCAAAAACCTCATTTCAAGCATCATTTGGTAAGGAATCCAACCTAAACTTGTTGTTTAACTTGTATAGTATGTAAATTCATGTTGGAATCACCCAAAAGACATATGAACATGTGTTTACAGTTTGGGGACCCTCCCAAAACCGTGAACACCTCTTATGAGGGTTTTGAAGCCTCAAAACCCCTCCAAAACACTTCTAGGGTTTAGATATGGCTTAGAAACTTGCATGCATGAGCTTAGGACCCCAAAATCGCACCATAGGAGGCATGGACATGAGTTTACGGTCCAAGAACATGCTTGGACCGTAAACCCTTATACTTAGACCTTAAACACCTTGTTAGGCGTTGGTTTGCCCCTAAACACCTCCAATGGACTTCCATGAGTGCATAGAACCTTGTAACCCTTAAGGAAATGCACCAAAACATGCACAAATGGAACAAACTAGAGTTTACGGTCCAAGAACATTCTTAGACCGTAAACTCATCTTCTTAGACCATAAAATCATCTCCTTAGACCATAAACTCTTCAATTGTGTGTTAAAGTGCCTTTAACACCTTGTATGGCTTGGACTTGAACCTAGAAGCTTGTATGCTTAAATTTCAACCACTAAACCCCATGAATCTTGGGAAAACATGAGTTTATGGTTGTAAACTCATGAGTTTAAGGTAGTAAACTCCCAAGAACATCTTCATAGACCGTAAACTACTTTTCCAAGGTCAATTCAAGTCCCAAACACTTCCTAAGCCATAGAATCAACACTAGAACCTTCCTTTGTGCATTGTAATTGACCCAAGACCACGAAAACACATTGAATCATGTCACATAAGAGTTTACGGCCGTAAACTCATAGTTTACTGCCGTAAACTCCTCAAATGCTCCTTAGGGTGTTCAAATTTCATTCAAAAGCCTTGAAACCAAGCCTAACATCAACCCACAAGTGTTAGAAGGCCATTTAGCAACCAAGAACACCCCACCATGAGTTTAAGGCTGTAAAGTCATGGGTAATGGGTCATTTGGATCTTAAACTCCCAAAGGAGTTTACTCTTGGGGAGTAAACTCCATATCCAAACCATACTCATCCATAGATGCTACCCAGGTCACTCCAAACACTTGGATTGAAGTGTTTTCACGTCTAGAGTGTTTAACCTTATCTAATTAGTGGTTTGAAGTCTAATTAGATACATTTGTGTATCATTCCATATTACATAGGAACCTCGCGCGTTATCAAGCCCCGAACTGACGCTTAGGATTCAAACTGTCACGTTTTCTCGCCTGGTGAGTTCATACCCCTACCCTTTTTCAATGTTTTTCACTGTTTTTCAGGGGGAGAATACAAGCAAAGTACAAAGAATACTTGTACTTAAAACTTGTTTTACATGTATTATGTTCCATATTGCATATGCTTTTAACACTGATAATCGTAACAGATAACCGTTTGAACTTGCAGAACACAATACCGTATTATTTTTGAAAAATGTTATAAAATGTTGTATTTTGTATTTTCACAAATGGTTTTCCACATTATATTAGTTAAAAGCATAACATTTGAACTTTGATCATGAAATTTAGTACACTGTTTTGTCCTCAGTAACAATCCACAGAGATACGCGAGTGGAGGATCATTATTTGTAACAGTATCTTTTTGTATTATTACTAGTAAATTTGTTATTCCTATAAATTGGAGACACGTCCTCGGAGAACACTCCATAGAGATACGCGAGTGGAGGGCCGCACCCGTAACCAGAATCTCTTAGATAGGGAGCGTGACTTGAGTGTATAGATCTATACGGGGCTGACTACCCCATACCTGGCTGCTAGCTACAGTCGAACCGAAAGGTTCAAGGGTGACGAAAGTCATAAGGTGATGTGGACTACTTATTGCCATATCTAGTCTATCGTATGGTTATGGAACTCGCAATTTGGATAACAGAGATTCACTTGATAGTAATAATGAATTAAGTAACTTGTTTACTTTGTACATATTAGTTTTATATACGTGTTAAAACTAATACATTTGATAAGGATAACCAGGTTTTCAGTATACATCTTTCACATTTCAGATTGGTAACCAACTTTCAGGAAAATATGGGATTTTCCTGGGGTAACATTTGTACATAACCAGATTCGTGTAACAAACCAGATAACTAAACCATACAATTCACAAGAGTAACCATGTTTTCAGTGTACATATTTTACATTACATTTCAGATTAGTAAACAAATTTTAAGAAAATATAGGATTTTCTTGATGTGTAACTTTTCAGAAACAGTAAGGAAACAAATACATTTTCAAAAAACAAAACCGCTTATGAACTCACCAGCTTTATGCTGATTTTCAAACTGCTTGTATTCTCAGGTCCGCATTAGACAGGTACCCGGTGATTCCTTTTGGCGAAGACGGATTGCGTAGAAGACACGTCTTACTTTTTTCCATATATATACATATGTGAAAGACCCTAACTTTAGTATTTATGAAAGACCCAAACTTTCATACTTGACAATATAGTTACTCCAAAACATGCTACTTGCAAATTCATAAAAACAATATTTTACATTGATAATGAGATTACAAACTACTGGATACAAACCGACTATTTTAAAGTGTTATATATTACATAACTTCCCATGATTCTATATTTTTATACATATGGGAGTGCAAAATACAATAGTTTCAAACTATTCATAAGCTTCTATCGATACCATAGTTTCAAACTATTCAAAAATCTTCTACCAGTATATAACTATACTGGATGTTTATCTCCTACAATTTGTTAAGCATCGAGAGGGTAAGCGGTGACGCTTAGTGAGTTCAATAATAGATACATTATAACGTTATGCCATATATATACTTTAATAGGGTAGAAGCAAAGAGGAACAAGGAACAACAAGGGCATATGTGAATTATGTGACAAACATTCCATACCAATCATTGATTTGATTTAAAGACATACAATCAATGAGACATAACAATTTCCATGCTTGATATACATCAATAAAGCTTTGGCCCAAACGACACAGAAGATATACAACTTCGGATTAACATTTCGGTAGATTTCAGGCTTATAGCCCTGTCTAACCTTCTGCCACTACCATATAATAGAATTCATTCTCTCACGGAGACATGTTCCACATGGCCAGAGGCTACGTACCAGTACCAACGTGAATCTAAGTCCTTTCACTGATCACATGGTCAAAGGTATTTCTTTGCTATTAAAATAGAAAATAAAAATAACCCGGGAAAATAACCCGGAATAATAACACTGAAAAGCACGTAGCACATATAACACATAACATACAATTATTTCTATATATTAAACTCAACGTGAAATAACCGGGGCTAAAATATTAATTTGGGCAGTACTTCGGCTCTAAATATGACTTTCGTCGTTGAAAACCGGGAGTTTTCTTGAAAACCGGGCTCTGCGAAGGTAGAGCTTCGAAACCGAAAAGATACCGGGGCTTCTCGGGAGTCTCGGGGCGTTTTTCGGGCTTTGGAATCAGTACCGGGGCTTCGGGGGAAGTGGAAGTAGAAGAAATATAAGTTTAGGGGTGAAAAGGGGAAAATTTCAAACATTTACCCGGGAGGTCTCGCACCCCTTATATAGGGCCGAGGTTCGGATCCGAAGCGAAGGGAAGAGGGCAGGTGGCTGCAAGGCTTAGACCAGATGCCAGCTTCGGCGAGGCTCGGATGCGAGGAGTCATCAGCTTCAGGCGCGTCATCGGCTCGGTCTTCGGCTCGGAACAGCAGGCTCGCTGATGGCAGCCTCGGATTAGACCCAGCTTCGGTCTAATGGGAGGATGACACGAGGGTGCGAGGGTGATCAAGGGGGTGTCTCCTGCGAAGGTGTTCCGAGCTTAGTGGTCCTCGGGCTTGGTCCAATCAGAAGGCAACACGCAAGGCTGCGGTCCAATCAGAAGCGAACACCTGTCCGACACGTGGAAGCCTCGCATACGAGGGTGACGTGGCAGTACTATTCATGCGAAATTTCTCGAAAAATGTGTCAAATCTTGTAAAATCCATAACTTTCGCATACGAGCTCTGTTTTTGACGTTCTTTATATGCACACGGAGCTAAAATTATGCTCTACAACTTTTGTTTAGACTTCCTCGGCTAATTTTGACTTTAATTTTAATATTATTATTTTTAACAGACCGGGACAGGAAAATCCGTTAAAAATTCATAACTTCTTCATCCGACGTCCGTTTCGTCAGACTTTTTACCGTTGCACTACTAATGACGAGACTTCAATTCTCGTTTAGGTTGTGTCGGCTAAAAATCACTCGATCTAAAATTCGAGTTTTTAGCTGTCTACTGCTAAGCTGAAACTTCGAAAAATCATAACTTCCTCATACGAAATCAGATTCAAACGGTCTTTGTATGAAAGTTGATTATTTTTACAAGTTCTACAACTTTTATTTACATCACTAAGACTAAAAATTAGTTTATCAAAAACTAAATTTTTATGCGACAAAGTATTTTCCGGATTTATCACGGATCTTCGTTTGGTCATAACTTCTTTGTTATAAGTCGGATTTCGATGAGGTTTTCACCTAAATGTTTGTAACGAGATTATCTACAACTTTCAACAATAAAATTTTACTTATTCCAAATTTTATATTTTCGCTATATTTCACTATTTGGTTTTTAATTGGAATCTCATAAGACTTCCAACATTTTATGAGTGATTCTAAACATAGTTTTACTTCATTTATAGTAAAAACTATCTGTTAGAACTCAACATTCAAATTCACATAATATTTCATAATATTATTTACTTAAAACACGATTTCAAAATGTGTATGTTACAATATGTATCACACTTGTAATACTGTTTACTTTAAAACATATGTAAAATCTTTATATGTAATGTAATGGTTGTTTACTTTGCTTACTATGTATATTGGATCTGATACTCAACGTGGAGTCCACCCCGGAAACGTTTCCGCCTTAGGTTTCGGGTGTGACAGATTGGTATCAGAGCCCATGTTTATAGTGAACTAAGTATACCAAACCTTACATGGTATAAAACTATAAACACCAAGGGGCCTAAGTGCTTTGAACTAAAAGTATACTTTAAAATAAAAGTATTTTCAAAAGGTATATAAGTATACCTAACCGTCGAGATCCGTAACTACAAGTAGAACAAAACATAAGTAAATGGGTGTTGTATGTTGCAGTTAAACCTGCGCAGTTATGTAGTCGTCTCTAGGATCAATATAGCCTGACCAACTATATTCATTCGAGACACGGCCAACATGTGCTTGGGAGTGATTGTAGTATGCGACATGCCTAAAACTTACCCAATACCAAACAATGAGCCGTCGTCATAGCGAATCATGAAATACTATGGGAGTATTTCTAGAGCCAGCTTCGTTATAGAAATCCTCATTCCAACGTTGCTCCTTGATCATTCTTTTAGCGATAATTTATCTGCTTTGATAATTCATTCCTGCTTTATCGCTTAATAGAATTCAATATCTGTCATATCTCTTGATTCAATTCAGAGGACTTACCATCCTCTCTTTCCGGATCTTTATAGATCAAGATGCCTCCAAGAAAAAGACCTAGCTTAAAGAACAACAATCCTCCTCCACCACCACCTCCTCCTCAAATTGATCCTGCGATATTCCAGGCATCTGTTACTGCCGCAGTAGTAGCCGCCATGTCACAAATGAACCCCGGTGGTTCAGGAGGTGGTCCCCAGCCTCAAAACCAAGAAGCTGGCCAGGGACACCGAAAGGAATGTTCCTATAAAGATTTCATGAACGTGAAACCCATGTCCTTTGATGGCACTAGAGGTGTCATTTCCCTCACCAGATGGTTTGAGAAAATCGAATCTATCTTTGAAATCTGTACCTGTTCGGAATCTGACAAAGTAAAGTTCACAGCCTGTACCTTTATCGATAAAGCCCTGACTTGGTGGAACGGCCGAGTCAAATCCTTAAACCTATATGTAGCCAATGTTATGGGATGGGAAGCCATGAAAGAATTTCTTCTAGTTGAGTATTGCCCTCGGGGCGAAATTCAGAAATTGGATCATGAGCTTTGGAACCTGAAGATGAAGGGTTCCGATATTGCAGCATACACTTCGAGATTTGATGACCTGGCGCTACTCTGTCCGGGAATGGTTACCCCGGAGAGTAAGAAGATCGAGAGATTCATCTGGGGGCTGACCCAACCAACCAAGGGAAATGTCTTAGCTGCGAGACTGGATACATATGACAGCGCCAAAAGTTTAGCCTAGACCCTGATTGACCACAATGATGATATTGAGTAAACAACCGCCACTCCTGAACCGACCAAGTGGAGTGGTGAGAAAAGGAAGTTTTGGAAGAAAAAGAAGGGCCAATCTTCTCAGGGATCTTCAAAGAAACAATAGACTGTAGCAATCCATGCTGCTACTACCCTTGTTGCTGCTGCTTTTGTTGTGGGATCCATAGCTCAAACACCTACTAGCAGGTATGCTGGTAACCTTCCTCAGTGTGAAAAGTGTAAATACCACCATAACCCCGGCCCCTGTCGTGAGCTGTCATGCACCAACTGCGGTAAAAGGGGCATACAGTCTGATTCTGCAAAGCACCAGCCCAATCTGCGAATCAATCTTCTGGAGCAGGTGTTGGTCAAGCCTGCTACAACTGTGGAGAAGTTGGGCATTTCAAGAGAAACTGCCGCAAGAAAGCGACAGCTGAAAATACCGGGTGAGTCCTAGCCATGGGACGGGAGGAAGCAGTCGCCGATCCCACCGTTGTTTCGGATACGTTCCTTCTCGACAACTCTTATGCTAGTATTCTTTTCGATTCAGGTGCTGAAAGAAGCTTTGTTAGTCATACGTTCAAACATAATCTTAAACCTAATCCATTAACCGAAACTTTTACCGTCGAGATGGCTAACGGTGAGAAAGAAAGTGCTAGCGATTTATTCATAGGTTGTACCCTTACCCTGAACGACCATTCTTTTCCCATAGATCTTATGCTAGTTTCTATAAAGAGCTTTGATGTTATCATTGGCATGGATTGGTTGAGTCCCAATCATGCTGATATCCTTTGTTATGAAAAAGCCATTCGTCTCAACCTTCCCTCTGGTCAGACTCTCATGATCTATGGAGATAAGCTTAGCTCCAATCTCCGCATGATTTCCAGCATCAAAGCTCAAAAGCTTCTACGGAAGGAGTGCCAAGCATTCCTAGCCCATGTCATGAACAAGAAACAGGAAGTTAAAGACCTCGCGAGCATCCCCGAAGTCTGCAAATTTCCTAATGTCTTTCCCGAAGAGCGCCCGGAAATTCCTCCTGAACGTCAAGTTGAGTTTCACATCGACCTAATCTCTGGAGCTACCCCCATAGCCAAGTCTCCATATCGCTTAGCTCCATCAGAAATGTAGGAGTTATCTAGCCAACTCAACGATTTGCTCAGCAAAGGGTTCATCAGACTGAGTTCCTCACCCTGGGGAGCTCCGGTATTGTTTGTAAAGAAGAAAGATGGATCCTTCCGAATGTGCATCGACTATCGTGAGCTAAATAAATTGACCGTCAAGGACCGATATCCCCTTCCACGAATAGATGACCTCTTCGATCAACTTCAAGGAGCTAGCTACTTCTCAAAGATAGACCTTAGGTCAGGGTACCATCAACTACGAGTTCATGAGAGTGATGTTTCCAAAACAACTTTCAGGACTCGGTATGGACACTATGAGTTCGTAGTGATGCCCTTCGGTCTAACCAACGCACCGGCAGTGTTCATGGACCTGATGAATCGGGTGTGTTGTCCCTTCTTAGACAAGTTCGTCATTGTGTTCATAGATGACATACTTGTCTACTCTAGAAGTGAAGAAGATCACAAACAACACTGGAGGTTAGTGTTGGATACCCTTAGATCTGAGAAGTTGTACGCGAAATTTTCCAAGTGTGAATTCTAGATTCGGAAGGTAACTTTCCTCGGTCACGTGGTAAACGAAGAGGGTATTCATGTGGATCCATCCAAGATAATAGCGATAGAGAATTGGTCGGTACCGAAGACACCCACATAAATTCATCAATTCTTGGGTCTCACCGGCTATTATCGGAGATTCATCCAAAACTTTTCCAGAATCGCCAAACCTCTAACCACTCTGACATAGAAAGGTGTACCCTTTTGTTGGAGTGAAAAGCAAGAGACTGCATTCCAAACAATAAAGCGAGCCTTGTGCAGCGCACCGGTCCTGTCCTTGCCCGAAGGAACGGAGGACTTTGTTGTTTATTGTGATGCGTCTAACCAGGGCTTAGGCTGTGTGCTTATGCAAAGGGGGAAAAGTGATTGCATATGCCTCGAGACAACTGAAGGCACACGAGATCAACTATACCATGCATGACTTGGAGTTAGGAGTCGTAGTCCTTGCACTGAAGATCTGGAGACATTATCTTTACGGAACCAAGTGTACGATTTTTACTGACCATAAGAGCCCGCAGCACATCTTCAATCAGAAGGACTTCAATATGAGGCAACGATGATGGGTAGAGCTGCTCAACGATTATGAGTGTGAGATTCGCTACCATCCCGACAAGGCCAATGTGGTAGCAGATGCCCTTAGCTGAAAAGAAAGTTCAAGCCATAGAGTGAGGAAACTGACGATGACTATCCATTCCCATTTATCCATGAAAATCCGAGATGCCTAGTTAGAAGCCCTCAAACCAGAGAACGTGTCAAACGAAGCCTTGAGGGGAATGGATAAGAAACTTGAGATCAGGGGTGACGGAGTCTATTGTTTCATGGACTGAATCTGGATCCCAAAGTTCGGAGGATTCAGGGGGAATGTCATGGAGGAAGCGCACAAGACTAGATACTCCGTTCACCCGGGTTCTGATAAGATGTTCTTGGATCTTAAGAAACAATACTGGTGGCCCAACATGAAAGCTGAGATTGCGACATTGGTGGGCAAGTGTCTGACTTGCGCCAAACTGAAAGTCGAGTACCAGAAACCCTCGGGTCTGCTCCAGCAACCCGAGATACCCGAGTGGAAATGGGAGATGATTACCATGGACTTCACCACCAAGTTACCCAAGTGTCCGAGTGGGTACGACACCATTTGGGTAATTGTTGATCGTTTGCCAAAATCCGCTCACTTCATCCCGATCAAAGAATCATTCAAAATGGAAAGACTCGCACGAATCTACATCCAGGAGGTAGTTCGACTGCACGGTGTACCTGCGTCCATTATCTCCGATCGAGATAGCAGGTGTACCTCCAGATTTTGGCAGTCTCTCCAGAAGGCTCTTAGAACTAAACTAGACATGAGCACGACTTATCATCCTCAAACCGATGGATAGAGTGAGAGAACTATCCAAACCATGGAAGACATGCTTAGAGCATGTGTCATCGATTTCGGAAAGTCATGGGACACACATTTGCCTTTGATCGACTTCTCGTACAACAACAGTTCCCACACTAGTATCAAGGCTGCCCCGTTTGAAGCCCTCTACGGTCGCAAGTGCAGATCCCCTCTGTGCTAGGCCGAGGTAGGGGACACGCAGCTAGCCAAGAGTCGATTCCCCAATAGTGTTCTCACTGGTCCTGAAATCATTCGTGAAACTATAGAAAAGATCATCCAAATCCGCGAATGATTGAAAGCTTCAAGAGATCGCCAAAAGAGTTACGTTGATAACCGACGGAAACCTCTTGAATTCCAGGTTGGAGACCATGTCCTATTGAAGGTCTCGCCCTGGAAGGGCATGATACGCTTCGGAAAGCGTGGGAAACTTAATCCAAGGTACATTGGACCCTTCGAGATTCTCGCCAGGATCGGTCCTGTAGCCTATAAACTTCGATTACCCCGTGAACTTAGTAGCATCCATCCTGTCTTTCATGTCTCAAACCTTAAAAAGCGTTTATCCGATGAAACCCTTGTGATCCCTCTGGATGAAATCGAGATCAACGAGAACTTGAACTTCATGGAGGAACGAATCGAAATCATGGATCGAGAGATCAAACATACGAAACAAAGTCGCATCCCGATAATGAAGGTTCGCTGGAATGCCAAGCGGGGACCGGAATTCACTTGGGAGCGCGGAGAATCGATGAAACAGAAGTATCCACATCTCTTTCCAAATCCATGATTTGTATCTTAATTCTGAATTTCGGGACGAAATTCCCTCTAACGGGGGGATAATGTGACAACCTGTAATTTATTTCGTCACTAAAAACGTTCCCGTTAAATAAAACCGTTGAATTCAAATATGTTTCGTTAACTTTTGAGTTAAATTAAGTTAATCGCGACTTTTAATTCGGTTGCATAAGTGTCGGGATGTGTTATAAACATTAAAAAAATTTCCATATTTATTTGGAAAATGATTAGTTTCATCCAAGTTGAGTTACGACAAAATTTATCACGTACGACCAAAAGCCGCGTCTAACGTCAGTATCGGGTAGAACTCCTCCGGGTCACAAACTCAACCACTATATAACGGATTGAGTGACATCATTTTGAGGCTTTTACTCTCTCTCTCTAAAAACTTTCTCTCACTACACTCTCTCTCTAGAACTCGAAATTTGGCCCAAAAACCTCATTTCATGCATCATTTGGTAAGGAATCCAACCTAAACTTGTTGTTTTACTTGTATAGTATGTAAATTCATGTTGGAATCACCCAAAACACATATGAACATGTGTTTATGGTTTGGGGACCCTCCCAAAACCGTGAACACCTCTTATGAGGGTTTTGAAGCCTCAAAACCCCTCCAAAACACTTCTAGGGTTTAGATATGGCTTAGAAACTTGCATGCATGAGCTTAGGACCCCAAAATCGCACCATAGGAGGCATGGACATGCGTTTACGGTCCAAGAACATGCTTGGACCGTAAACCCTTATACTTAGACCTTAAACACCTTGTTGGGCGTTGGTTTGCTCCTAAACACCTCCAATGGACTTCCATGAGTGCATAGAACCTTGTAACCCTTCAAGAAATGCACCAAAACATGCACAAATGGAACAAACTAGAGTTTACGGTCCAAGAACATTCTTAGACCGTAAAATCATCTTCTTAGACCATAAACTCATCTCCTTAGACCATAAACTCTTCAATTGGGTGTTAAAGTGCCTTTAACACCTTGTATCTCTTGGAATTGAACCTAGAACCTTGTATGCTTAAATTTCAACAACTAAAACCCATGCATCTTGGGCAAACATGAATTGACAGTTGTAAACTCATGAGTTTAAGGTAGTAAACTCCCAAGAACATCTTCATAGACCGTAAACTACTTTTCTAAGGTCAATTGAAGTCCCAAACACTTCCTAAGCCATATAATCAACACTAGAACCTTCCTTTGTGCATTGTAATTGACCCAAGACCACCAAAACACATTGAATCATGTGACAGAAGAGTTTACGGCCGTAAACTCCTCAAATGGTCCTTAGGGTGTTCAAATCTCATTCAAAAGCCTTGAAACCAAGCCTAGCATCAACCTGCAAGTGTTATAAGGCCATTTAGCAACCAAGAACACCCCACCATGAGTTTACAGCCGTAAACTTATGGGGAATGGGTCATTTTGTCCGTAAACTCCCAAAGGAGTTTACTCTTGGGGAGTAAACTCAATATCCAAACCATACTCATCCATAGATGCTACCCGGGTCACTCCAAACACTTGGATTGAAGTGTTTTCACGTCTAGAAGTGTTTACTCTTATCTAATTAGTGGTTTGAAGTCTAATTAGATACATTTGTGTATCATTCCATATTACATAGGAACCTCGCGCGTTATCAAGCCCCGAACTGATGCTTAGGATTCAAACTGTCACGTTTTCTCGCCTGCTGAGTTCATACCCCTACCCTTTTTCAATGTTATTCACTGTTTTCAGGGGGAGAATACAAGAAAAGTACAAAGAATACTTGTACTTAAAACTTGTTTTACATGTATTATGTTCCATATTGCATATGCTTTTAACACTGATAATCGTAACAGATAACCGTTTGAACTTGCAGAACACAATACCGTATTATTTGTGAAAAATGTTATAAAATGTTGTATTTTGTATTTTCACAAATGGTTTTCCACATTATATTAGTTAAAAGCATAACATTTGAACTTTGATCATGAAATTTAGTACACTGTTTTGTCCTCAGTAACAATCCACAGAGATACGAGAGTGGAGGATCATTATTTGTAACAGTATCTTTTTGTATTATTACTAGTAAATTTGTTATTCCTATAAATTGGAGACACGTTGTTGGGCTGTAGATAGGTTTGATGTTGCGTCTTTTGGGCTCGTTGTTTAGCCTTGTATTCTCCGGTTTGGGCCTGTCCAACCGAGAGCCTTTTATGTATTGTATATAAGTTAAATGCTTGCATGCATATTAGGTTAAGATTATAGAGATTATCGAAATAGCGATTGATCAAGAGTACAATATTTTCTTTTAATCGTTCTTGTAATCTTCTAATCCTTTACAGTTGATGTTCTTAATCGAGCTCTTCTAAGGATTTTATTTAATCATTCGACACGTTTGATTCAAGCTGTTTTGTTCTTATTATTGCGTTTTTACTGTTTCGTATTCATATATTTGTTCAAGATCTAATCGATCTTCATAGATTAAGAGTTATTTTAATCCCATCACACGTCCTCGGAGATCACTCCACAGAGATACGCGAGTGGAGGGCCGCACCCGTAACCAGAATCTCTTAGATAGGGAGCGTGACTTAAGTGTATAGATCTATACGGGGCTGACTACCCCACACCTGGCTGCTAGCTACAGCTGAACGGAAAGGTTCAAGGGTGACGAAAGTCATAAGGTGATGTGGACTACTTATTGCCATATCTAGTCTATCGTATGTTTATGGAACTCACAATTTGGATAATAGAGATTTACTTGATAGTAATAATGAATTAAGTAACTTGTTTACTTTGTACATATTAGTTTTATATACGTGTTAAAACTAATACATTTCATAAGGATAAACAGGTTTTCAGTATACATCTTTCACATTTCAAATTGGTAACCAACTTTTAGGAAAATATGAGATTTTCCTGGGGTAACATTTGTACATAACCAGATTCGTGTAGCAAACCAGATAACTAAACCATACAATTCACAAGAGTAACCATGTTTTCAGTGTACATCTTTTACATTACATTTCGGATTAGTAACCAACTTTTAAGAAAATATAGGATTTTCTTGGTGCGTAACTTTTCAGAAACAGAAAGGAAACAAATACATTTTCAGAAAACAAAACCGCTTATGAACTTACTCACCAGCTTTATCCTGATTTTCAAACTGCTTGTATTCTCAGGTCCGCATTAGAAAAGTACCCGATGATTCCTTTTGGCGAAGACGGATTGCGTAGAAGACACGTCTTACTTTTGTCCATATATATATATACATATGTATCACACTTGTAATACTTTTTACATTAAAACATATGTAAAATCTTTATATGTAATGTAATGGTTGTTTACTTTGCTTACTATGTACATTGGATTTGATACTCAACGTGGAGTCCACCTCGGAAACGTTTCCACCTTGGGTTTTGGGGTGTGACATAGAGCCATCTTTATGTTTCGCATCCAGTCATTATAATTGGTGACATCAAAAGTAACCCCTGAACAGATGGTCAAGAGTGAGAAGTTGTTGGAGGAATTTTTTGGAGAAACTAGAAGGATCGTTTGGAGTTGACATCTGAAAAAGAAGAAGGACAAGTTTTGGATAGATAAGAAGATTCATCAATATAACACCCAAATGAAATATTAAGGCTAGGATCCAACTAGATATTACACAACTTAGAAAAGTGATGCCGTAATCTAATTTTGAAATATATAAAGGTAAGTAAATGACGATTTACCAATATCACCATGAATAAAGAAATTTAAACGAATTAGGTTTTTATTGAAATTCATAGATCTTTTGAGATTCATTGAACTATTCAATGGCATTTTTAATCTCGATTATGCTTGGATAAGTCTCCAAGTAGATTTCTTAAGCTTATACACCTTCATTGGATAGCTTACATGTGTGTTTAAACCCTTTCAAATCATACAAGTATATGTCTTAAAAGTTCAAACAACTCCTTTCCATTTCTTACAGTTCAAAATACGAAAAGGAATGTCGTAATCATATTATGAATTTGAGAATGCAATTAACATAACCACTAGGGAAAGTTTTTTCTCATAATTATTCTGATAAATTAGAGTGAAAACTTTTTCCACCTAGATTTTATGGTGTATACATTCCCATCCATGTGAATCTATCATTTCCAACCTATAATTATAAGATAAGTTTAGGGACAAACCAAAATCAAATGTAGCTTTCCTTTATGGACTGAACTATGTTATTCTAAATATCTTGCCCTCTGGTAGCACAAGCACCTACTGGTGCTTCCGTGATGTTAAGCAGCTCACCAATCTTGATCAATGTACTATCACTAAACAATGTGCTTTGGTTTTTGCAGTTAAATGAGAACCATAGAACTCATAAGCATTGCCAACTCAACTAGAAGGTGCACAAAAACAAGAATGTGCCAACTTAACAGACAGGTTATCAACCTCAGTTCATGTGCTAGTGATAACTAAAAGGTTTATTCTCGACAAATTCCTAAAACTCTCAAGATCAATAAGACTCCCACTGACATCTTAACATATAAGTTTCTCTCTCAAGGAACATTTATTGACAAGCTAAAATAAATATTGTAAAGTTACTATGGATTCCAAACAAGAAAACAATTCATTGAATTGGTCTTAGTTTATCCTTTGTTTTAACAAAAACATCACAACTGCCAATTCCAAGTGTGCTATAGTAAGAAAACATTATTACTCCATATTTCATGAGGTGTTATAAACCTACTTAGTGCAAAATAAGTTTTTAAGATACGATCTGTAGTAACTAAGAGCATAGCTCTAAAATTTGATTAAAAAAACAAAGTATGATTCATCTCTTCATCGAAGCATTTCAACAATATTCGATTCCTCTTCTAAGTCATACTATCGCACTAAGATGTTTTTTGAGGATCAATTGTGATATAGTTCGACAATCATTATGATGATCATAAAACATGATGCTAAAGTATTATCCTTTCCTTTCAGATTGGAGAAACTCTTATGTTTCTACCTAATATGTTCTTCTTATTCGTTTTACTACTCTTTGAATCTTTTCAAAGTATCGGAATTATGCTTAATCTTATAAACATAACCATATTTACTAAAATATCAGTAAATCATGATGTATATATTTTTCAACCTTTGTGGTGGATCCGAAGAGTCCATAACAATATGTATTAGATCCATTAGTCCTTTACTTTAACTCACATAAACATGTGACCAATGAATTGGTCACAATTTTACAATGATCAAGATTCTCATACATCACACAATTCAAATTGCATGACTCCAAGTTTCTATCCAATTGATACTTGAAGATACAAATTCATTTTCACTTGGTTAACCATGACACTACAATAAATGATATAATTAAGAATAAGATCCATAATTAACATTTCCAATAATAGAAATGTAACCAACACTTTAATAAATGCATTGTAATATAAAGTAAGCCAACTAAATAAACAAAAATTTTAGTTTTATTGATAATAAACGAAAATTTTGGAACTTGTCCTTATAATGCATAAAATGAAAACTATGTTTCTAATCATCTCCTAAGCAATCTATTAAATTATCATAACTCCTGATCAGTTGCTTTAAAAATCCGATCAATGAACCATGCGACCAAAATCCATCTCTCGCGATCACATTCAACTCACTCTTCTTAAGCTTCTTTCTTTCTATTAGATCCTAGAATAATATCAAAATGTGATCATCACATTATACATTAAGAGACTATGAATAGGAATTTGTTAAGATAATGGAGTTAGATAGTGGATGTACCTTAAGTAGAGTCACACAACTTGGCTTCACTATCTCTGAAACCTTTCAGGTACCTTAGCAAGCTTCGCAACCAATATCCCTTCAATTGGCAACAGAAACATATGGACTCTTTAGGGTTAACACTAGGAATTATCTCAGAACTAGCCTTTCTCTTTACCATACGATCAAATAGTTTGACCTTGGATGATCCCATTCTAATGGGAAGAGAAATCTGTTTGGACCACCCTTGTTACCATTGTTAATGTCCATGGAAACATTGGACTCAGACCCTTTAATCACTTCTGCTTTAGATGTGCTCTTAAGAATTTCTTCTTTAGCAATGATCAACATTTGGGTCTGATCGATTAGGGCCACGTTGATATTCCTCATATGAAAGTTTTCAATGAACTGTTCATATAACTTTGGAAGAGAAAGAAGAACCAAATCAATGGCTATCTCCCTTTAGAAAACGACACCCATTCTATCCAATTTGTCAATGTATGATGTCATTTCCATAACATGTGCACACACAAAATTTCCATCATGATGTCTACATGCCAATATGGCTTGAGTTGTTTCGTATCTTTCATCTCGAGAAAAACGTGACATGGGGAGAGTCACTGGAGGAGGAGGAGGAGGAAGAGTTGTAGAAGCATGATGACCAGTTCCACCATTTTCCAAAGAAGATTAAATGTTTTCACCTTGATTAGAAAGTGGAAGATCATCTTCAGATGAAAGAGGAAAACTAATTAAAAAAGAATGAGGAGGAACATTATTGTGTTGACTTGACATTTACAAAATCGAGAAAAGTGAATTCAAGTTAGTTAATTTTAATCCTTAATTAGTAAACCATAAATTTTAAATTAAGGCTAGGATCCATATGTTCGATTCGAACTTTGAAAAGGGATGCCGTAATAAAATTCGAATCTATTTTAGGTAGGTAAGGTTGTTACCAATTTAAATCTTATGAAATTCCTAGATCTTTTGAGATTCATTGAATATGATAAATTGGATGTTTAATCTCAAATTATGCTATCACGTTTGTGACTGGGATGTCGAGGATCACAAACAATATGTGAATAACCATGAAAATTAGCTTGGCACTCTCGATGTCATTTATCATCTTGTTTTAATGTGTCGGTTAGCCACACACACTCCATTAATCAATGATAATTTTCGAGACACCCATTACAACTCTTTATTAGTACCTATTAGTATGTCGGTTAACCCCACACGCTCCACTAACAACTTATAAAGTATAATGTGCAATTTCATGGATTATCATACAAATCCACATTTTTTTCTAAAGTAACTAGGATTGGTAATTTTAACAAAAGGTTTAGTTACTTGTTAATTCATTATACTTATTAATGAGAATTAATTTTTCCTATCAAACCCGTTTGGCTAACGACCCTCCACTAATCAAGGAAATGATGGGTGACAGTGGACACCCATTCAACTACCATTTTAAAGGAAATTTCCTTATACCCCCATATAGACTAGCTTCGTGATTGAGGCGTATTAGTGGTTTGAATGAATTAATCTTATACATTAAGTAATTATTAAACTTTTAATTTTACATATAGTATAAGGTGTATTTTAAAACTTTTGAAAATACTAGGTTAAATAGTAAATTTCTAAAATTAAAAACAAATTAATTTAAATTTAAGAATTAAACCAAATGATTTAATAATTATCTATTAATTAAAAATTTAATTAATTATATTAAATCATATAAGGATTATCTAATTAAATTAATCAAATAATTTAATCCTAATCTACACCCCTAATTTTTGAAAATATGGGTAGTGATTTATCTGATTTTAAGATTATCGTAATTAATCAGATAAACTAAAAATTACCAAATATAAGAAAACCCTATCTAAAGATACCAATTTTCGAAAATGGCTTGCTTAGGGAGGAAGGTATGGATTTCAATCCTTACCTTAAATTTCAAAATATTGGGAGCAAGAAACCCTAGACAAAATCGAAAACTTTGGAGGTAAGGTAATGGTTTCATCCATTACCAAATTTTTGAAACTTAGGGTCCAAGAAACCCAAACCCTAGCAACCAAGGAAACTTCAAGAGAGCCAGGAGAAAGTTGGAAATCTCGGATTTGTCTTCTAACCATAGAGTCGCCAAAATTTGCAAGGTATAGGGCTTTTATATAGGGAAACAAATAAACCCTAGATAAGCCCCATAACAATAAAATAACATTATCTTATTTTTGTTAATTATGTGGCTTCCTAATTATCCTCGGAGGAAAATTCTAGATCTTCTAGGTCCTTAAAAAAACGGTCCATGGCCTTTTGAAGGTTCTAGAATGCCTCTTGCTCGACTTATGAACAATTACACTTTAACCGATATACTTTTAATTAATCCAATCAATCCCAAAATTAATTCTAATTAATTTGTTATTAATTCTTAATTAAATATAACTATTTCTAATTAATATATTATATTATAATATATATTAACAAATTATCTATTGCATTTTTAATCAATTTATTAAACATATAATAAATTAAGAAATTAGTCTCACACATACACACACACACTCTCACTCTCTCTCTCTCTCTCTTTCTCTATCTCTCTCTCAAATTTATCCTATTCAATTGCTAGGATTGAGGACAACCTAAAAGGGCTATGCTACAATCAATTCAAGTTTATACCAACTATAGTTATGGGCTTAAACACCCAATCCAAAACAAATAACTAAGATCTCTTGTTTAAGTCTCAAGGGGACTAATAATACATCTTTCTCAACTTAATCTATTAAGTTCAAGTCTCCAAGCTTCAGATCTGAATCTATATGATGTTTAGATGGATAAAGTTTACAATTTTATCCATAACAAGATCAACAACTTTCAAGATCTAAAATTTATGCACTAAAGTGACCAAAAAGTGACAAATATTAGCAAGATCTAAGCAACTAATGAGCAAGTTTGAAGCTTTTTACTCACAAAGGTCCGGAAACGATGTAATCTTATTAAATATATGCTTGAATCATTCTTATATACACTTTGCCACCACCTTAGTCTTCAAGATCCCACATTCTAATGGAGAAATAAGCTAATAAATGATTCCAAGGCTCAAAATAAGCGTGAGGAGGATATGGTTTCTAGTTAGAGACTCGAGAGGGTTGAGGCTCATGATAGGGAGGACCCCCAAGTGGTTAAATAGGGCTCAAAACCACGAAAATAGGGTTTTTCCTCTTCGGCGGTATACCCAATGTACCTGAAACTACTCCCACCATAATACCTTAAATATGCATTTCTTCAACCTAGTATGCCCAATGTACTAGCTATTGTACGCCCAACTTACTACCAGAATCCATGTTCCTATCTTCAAACAGTCGTAAGTTCTTCGTTTCAACTCCGTTTTTGGCATTCTTTATATGTACGAAAAGGTATTGAAGAGACCCATAATCGTATCTAATTAGTTTTAAATTAAAACATATAAAACTAAAATCCTTATTCCATGAAAGAAGTATGAAACATCACTTTTCCCATTTTACTCTTTGACTCCAAAACATAAACCAATGGCTTGGATCACATAACTAATATTATCAACATCCAGTAGCTTCTAAACCCTATTCTCTTGAAGCCCAAGGCCTTTAATTGATCCATTTATTGTCCACAACCCCGAAATAAGAAACTTCTTATAACAGAATGTTATAACTCCCCTTATTTAAATTAGATTTCATCCTCGAAATCATTAATTAGTACTTCTTTACACACACTGTTCGATCCTGTCCATACTTCCTGAATTCCGTTTAAGACTAAAGATTCATCCCATACCAACAACAGCTTCTCAACCCTGCCTTTCAAACCCATCTTTGTAGAAATCACTTATCCCTCCAAAAGAATGAACTTTAACAGTCTACCCTCGTCCAATGATTGAAACCCATCTGCTCTTCCTGATAACTGAAACATCTACCTCTCTCTTCCTAACTAGAAGACTCAAATCACAATCAAAACCACTCAAAGCAGGAAACTTCTCGAAAACTAGAACCTATAAACTTAAGACCCATAAATTATTCGCTAGGACTGCTGATCATTTATTCTTCATACCCTCCCACCATAGTCTCTGACTAGGATCATCATTCAACCATGTAGAAGGAATACTCAAATTATACCTATCATGAATTTCACCCAGCCCAAATCCGGAGATTGTGCCCAACAACCTTAAATACACACTTGACTTCTTGACAAGTCATCACCAACCCGATGATCCCATGAGCATAAGGATGGTCATTCATAGAATTATCACGTTGCATCCAAATCCCATATCAGCTGAAGTGTACCTCCACCTGACAAAATGGTCGAGACATTCACAATGAACTTCATAACTCAAGCTTCCATAACTAATACCCAACATTGGTAACCAAATCCTAATAAATAGCCCGTAAGAAAACAGGGATCATAAAGCAAACACTCCACAAGGTACTTTTGATACACAACTATTACTCCCAACAACCATTAATAGCCACATGATCCAAACCAGCTATTCACTAAGTCTCCTAAATCCCACATGCACTAACACCCAAATATGCCAAGAAAACTAATAATATGAAGCGTAACAGTCTCAATCAAAAGACTATCGGGTCCCAACCATATGAATCATACAACCACTGGTTCATGATACATCATGTCACCATAGTGCCTAAAGATACCCAACCATCAATCCAACATCTTGTAGGAACCCAATCAATACTCCTCTCAACGTTAACCGAAAACAAATATGGGTTATACCCTTCTATCACACACAAATCCTTTCACACTATAGGCGATTACCAATGCATAATTTAGGCGGAAACATAGCCGCACACAACAGGAGAATGAAATAGGCGGGTGCACTTTTGTTTCCATTTAAGGGCTATAAACCAATTAAAAACCATTCCAATAACTCGAACCCAGTGTTCTCATGCTATCTTATTTAACCTACATACATATCCAAGGGAAAACACATAAGCCCCTAGATCAACTGCACTCCTTCCTCACAACCCTTACCCATCGGGTGTGGTACTAGTAGATCTGACCAAAATAATTAACCCAAACATGTAATAAAAACATCCTCATGAATAGCCATCCTACACCTTGATTGAAACCAAACAGATCCTACTGATATGCAAGTAGCTCGATAAAACTTCCAGAGCTATCAAAAATGTTGTCAAAACTCTGGTCGGTTCGGTCCAAATACCAACCTTGCCGACACGACTTGCCAAAATTAGATTCTGCCGAAATCCAAAGCCATACCTAAAAAACTAAACAATGTTGTCCTAACATAAGAACTTCCAAAAACCAAGGAAAAGTACCGAATTCGAACCTACTATGAACAATAATTTCACAACTAACCATTGAGGGTACTTTTCCCAGAAACCAAAATGTACAATGTACATATTTTACAATAGGTTGACACATCTATTGAGCTCGAACTGATACAAATCTAAACTTCCAAAGAATCTCTACTGTTGATGATGAATGAAGATACCAACGATCGAGAATGCATTGACAACTAATCCATTGAGCCGATACACTACTAGTCAAAGCCCAAGAAGGACTAAACATAACAAACTCTAAAACTGACTGGCTGATTAGAAACTGCACAAGCTTGACTATAGATATCAATCTATACAACAAGATGACGAATCCTTCAACAATTGATACTAAACATAGGCAACCCAACTGCCTTGTTACCTATTCCTCGATGTTCCTGAAAGGAACCCCTGGCTACGACGACCTCCTTGGCGAACAAATTCTTGTCATGAAGACGACTCCTACATTCCTGTACAGATACATCTGATGGCAATATGCTTTGTACCCCGTGTCTTGACCAAGTCCTGAAGAAAAGTTTCACATACCCAAATCACAAATCCTTATGACCCATTTTTATGAAACCATAACTCAAACAGATTCTTGATCCTCTACGCAGAATATCCAGCTCTCCCCCACTTAGGGTTCGAACCACCACCAACTGACGTTGTAAGCCGACCAAAACTTAAACCGGCTCACCTAGATGTATAGCATCCCGAACCCTTGGGATATATATATATATATATATATATATATATATATATATATATATATTAGAACGCAGGATGATCTTAAAGACAAAGACCAAGCAAACTCAAAGAAATTTTGTATCTCAAACAGAAACCTTATAAACTCCCCAATCATAACTACCTCTAACATGAAGGATCCCATGCTGATGCACAAGAAATACTTCTGATAGTCCATTCATAACACCAATTCTCTATCTAGACGGAAAAAAGAACTACTATACACCTTGCCTGCAAATCCTAACAGTCAATTTATTACATGAATCATTCATAAATAAATAAGGCATCATTTTCAAAGTTAGAAATACATAAGAGAATACGAAATTGCTGCTTCCAATTCACTTGCCTGATCACCTACATTATGGGTTTTGAGCGTTACAACATTCCTACGGTGCACATGCAACCCTAATAGCTTTGGATCTAGGTTATTCTCATGTTATACATGCATAATAATTTTCCAAAGCAAAACCCTAATCCAGCATACATATTTTTCAGATTCAATGAATAAATCAAGAGTTATAAGATTACCTTTCTTGTTGAATACTTGATCTTGACCTTCAAGAGCTTAGTGCCTTAATTGTTGCACCTCTAATGGAGCCACAAACACCAAATGGCAATGGATGAACAAGAGAGAGAGAGAAGGAGGCTAGTAAAATCGACTAGGTTTCTCTATGAATGCATAGGGGCCGATTTCAACTAGCCAAGGGGTCCTTATATAGTTGTGATGCTAGGGTTTTAGATTGAAACCCTAATTCTATACTTTGGCATTAAGCAATCTATGGAACCCTTCTAGAAGGCCCTTTGGATGAATTCTCCTATGGGCTTCCCATAGAATTCGTCCACCCCTTCTATTAGGAGTCCACAGCCCAACTCGTAACTACCAGTAAATTTCAATATCAGTCCCCATACATTTAATGAGGTTCACATATATTTAATTGGGTCAAGTACATCGCAATCATAGTTATGAGCTTAGAAATCTAATCCAACAGTCTCCCACTTGGATAAGTCTAATAACTATAACTACCAATGCCACTTCAAAATCCGATAAGCAATCGTAGCTCTCAAAAGCCGCTGTCGAACTCTGACCTCGTCAATGACGCATCATTTAGATAAGGGATCATATAATCCTCCGTTCGGCAAGATATCGTGTGGAAAAATACATGGAACATAATGATTCTCAATGTCTAATAGTTTGTTTCCCGACTTCTAGTTTGTTTGACATAGAACTTAAATGAGCACATCAATTCAGTCCTGACCGGGCCTAACACATAATTCAAAACAAAATCATCGAGGGGCCCATGATATCACTTTTATCCTCTTAGATAAAAGGAACATATAAAATTTGACTTATATGCATGCACTATTTACTCATCAAAACATACACAATAACACGTTTGTAACATCAAGTTACTGATGCGTTTGCGCATTATCAATGCACAATCAACTTTTAAACAACAACTCATATATCTCGGTTTAAAGATTATACGATATTATCGTCACACAATCATTTGTGATGAAATCCATGAAGTGATTCACATGAGCGTGGGTTTACTCCAATACTCAAATCTTATTTCAAGAGTACTCAAGAATGTTTCAGCAAACTTGCTATGTCTAACCACTTAGACAATCTGCAAAGCAATTCATGATAGTCTAACCTCATAACTTACTCCTAAAGTCTGATTGACTATGGATAATTTGAACAATCTAATAATTTTGGAAGTGAAACATGAAAAAATGAAACAACAGTAAAAAATTGACACAAGATAGTAAACTTTACTCATAAATAAATATCCATTAATTAATCATCAAATGTCAATCACATTTATCTATTACAAGTTTCTAAACATCTATCGAATCACTAAAACTAATATCGTCCTTCAGACTAATGCTCCTCATATGTTGTAAGTGCTTAACCCTACTCAGACCCTTTGTGAGGGATCTGCTGGGTTCTCCTCTGACGATATCCCCTTGACTACGAGGAGTCATTTTTCTACCCGATTTCCGATGAATTGGTATTTTTTTTCGATATGTTGGGATCTGCCATGATCCCTTGTTTCCTTGGTTAAGGCAACCGCTCGTACGTTATCACATAAAAACTCCATAGTAACCTTTATGGATGGTACAACTCCAAGGTCTCCAATGAATTTCTTCAACCGTATTGCCTCCTTCGACGCTTCACTTGCTGCTATGTACTCGTATTCACATGTTGAATTAGCCACAGTCTCCTGCTTGGAACTTTTCCAAGTAACTGCTCCTCCATTTAGGGTAAGCACCCATCCTAATTTAGAGCGGAAGTTATCTCTGTCGGTCTGAAAGTTGGCGTCACTATACCCTGCCACTCTCAAGTCATCACTCCCACCAAGTGTAAGGATCCAGTCCTTAGTCCTTCACATGTATTTAAGAATGTTCTTCACCGCTGTCCAGTGAGCTCTACCCGGGTTCCCTTGAAATCAGCTAACCATGCTCAATGCAAAAGCCACATCAGGGCGAGTACATGTCATTACATACATGATCGATCCAACGGTGGAAGCGTATGGCACTCGACTCATTTTCATTATCTCGGCATCAGTACTCGGACTCTGAGTCTCACTTAGCTAAGTATTATTTTGGATTGGCAGTTCCCCTTTCTTGGAATTCTCCATGCTAAAACGTTTCAGCACCTTGTTTAAGTAAATACTCTGACTAAGTCCTATTAGACTTCTACCCTATTTCCCAAGATCCTCAGAGGTAAGGACTCGTCAACTGGTTCAATGTTAATCTCTTCCTAAGGTTCAGTGCTAGTGTAGAGGTTCCTTCATAACTTGATTCTTGAATATCTTCAACATCAATTGCCCCCCCCCCCCCCACTGTCCTCTTGGCATATGAGTTCTCTATCACGGAAAACCCCTCCCCTCGCTACAAATACCACGTTGTCACTAGGTCTATAGAAAAGATATCCAAAAGACATTTGTGGGTAGCCGATGAAAATACACCGCTCACCGCAAGGTTCAAGCTTGTCATGAGTCTCTCGTCTTATGAAAGCCTCGCAATCCCAAGCCTTGAACTGTGCCAACGGGGTAACCTTCCCTGTCCACATCTCGTGAGGTGTTTTGGAAACCTTATTAGTTAGGACTAGATTAAGGATATGGGCGGCAGTCTCTAAGGCATACCCCTAAAATGAGATAGGTAACGAAGCTCGACTCATCATGGAATGAACCATGTCCAATTATGCCTCTCAGCTACACCATCGAGTTACATTGTCCTCGGTAGCGTTAATTTTGAAACAATGATGCATTCATTAAGATAGTCATGGAACTCAATACTATGATAATCACCACCCTTATCGGATCTGAGCATGTTTTTCTTCCTGCCCAATTGGTTCTCCACTTCTTGCTTAAACTCTTTGAACTTTCCAAAGGTTTATGACTTGTGCTTAATTAAATAAATATATCCATATCTACTATAATCATCGGTAAATGACACATAGAAGCGGTTAGCATCCCTTGTGGTGGATCTGAAGGGCCCATACACATATGTGTGTATGAGATCCAACAATCCCTCACCTCTTTCACAAGTACCAATGAAAGGTGATTTAGTTATCTTTCCAAGAAAGCAAGATTTGCACTTGTCATCCGACTTTAGGTCAAACGACTACAAGACTCCATCCTTTTGGAGTTGGGCTATGCGCTTCTTGTTGACATGTCAAAGACAACAATGCGACAAGCATGCCTTGTCTAAACGGTTAGACGAATCGATATGCAACACATTATTTCCTAAGTTATCAACAACCATCACAATTTCATATACACCATTACAAGGAAATGCTTCAAAATAAAAAGTTTCTTATAAAAAGCATTAATAGAACCAATTTCATTGTTAAACGGAAATCTAAAACCTTGTCTATACTAACCATGAAAAGAAATGATATATCTCGTCATCTCTGAAGAGTAGCAACAGTCATTCAAATCTAGCCCTAAATAAAAAGTTTCTTTTAGCCCCTGCAAATCAGAACAAATGTGAAAACCACATCCTGTATCAAGGACCCAAGAATTAGCATGCGATGAGTTATTAGATTGAATAGTGTAAATACCTGTGAAGGTGGGCTTTATCTTCCCATCCTTGATGTCCCGCAAGAATTTACAACAACTTCGTTTCTAATGCCCTTGTCGTGACAGTAGAATCATGTTGCTTCCTTCGGATTGGATGAGGGAGTGGCAGAAACGGCTTATGCTTTGGATCCATATGAAGTAGATCCGTCATGGGATTTTCCCTTGTGGTTCTTGGAGTGAGCTTTCTTATTCTTCCGTTTTCCATGTCCTATAGCAAGGACCGGGGAAAGAACAGCAGGGGTGGACTCGACAGCTTTGCCTTTTAGTCCACTTTCAGCAGTTCTTAATAAAAGTTGAAGCTTGTTCAAGGTGACTTCCTCCTTTTTCATATGTAAGTCATCTTGAACTAATCATAACAACGAGGTAAAGAGTGGAGAATGATATCAATTTCCTACTCTTCGTCAAGTTAACATTCGACTTGAGCAATCAATCCACATACCGTTGCATCCGTTAGAAGTGGCTTGTGATGGACTCTCCATCTTTCATCTTGGTTGTGATTAACGATGCAACAATCTCACACCTTTCTTGACACGCACTTTCATGGTAATTTTCCATCAAATCTTGACACATCTCGTAAGGCCAAGTCCTTGTAGAACCGCTGCAGCTTAGGAGTATTAGTGGCTACCGTTATACATGACACCTTTGTTGTGTCTTTTTCATGAGCCCTATACTCAGTTATCTGTTCAGGAGGGATACCGTAGTCCAATAGAAAATTATTTGAAGGTAGGTAAATGACGATTTACCAATTCCACCACAAAAAACTAAATGAAGAATTAGGTTTTAAATGAAATGAAATTCCTAGATTCTTTTGAGATTTATTGAACTTTTCAATGGCATGTTTAATCTCGATTCTGCTGTAACACTGTAAATTTTTAAACAAAATTTTCATTTAAAAATCACATTAATATCATTAACATAAATCACAAAATCCCCAAAATATCAATTTATCAAAACACATGTCCATAATAATAAAATCCGCGATCCTCAAAACGTAACACAATCTTGTATGTACAATCAAATCGGCGCCTTCCCGTGATCCTGAGAAGTACCTGAAACTCATGACACATAACATGGTAAGCACGAAGCTTAGTGAGTTCCCTAAAATACCACACATTATCTCATTAGCCTCTCATGGCTATACTCGAATAAGACCCTCTAGTCAATGTGTCTCAGTGGAACCCTTCGGTCCTAACTTAGTAAGCTCAGAATAATACACAACATAAATCACAAAGACATAATGCAGGATATCACAATACTCAATATAAGTACATAAGACCCTCCAGTCGCACAAAGATTACCACTCTAGGTAAGTATAGTGAAAAGAATCACCTTGTAAGCAAGTAAGCAAATAAACCTCGTACACGAATCACCGATCTAGCCTCCGCCTAACACATATGATAATTATCTCTAATTAATACTCTAATCACAACTATAAATAAACCAAATGCTATTTTCCCTCTCTAACTCTTGAGATGGGTAAAAGACCATTTTACCCCTCCATGGTCCCCCATAATCCACGTCTTGACCAAACCCTAAAGTCAACAGAAGTCAACACTCAATGCAACAGTCCATGTTGAGCCGACTCGCCGAGTGCATCTATGTGACTCGCCAAGTTCCCTTGTTTCCTCAGAAATGTCGCGAAAGTCCAACTTAACTCGTCGAGTTGTCTCACCAACTTGCTGAGTTACTCATGTCTAGACTCGTCGAGGAAAACCCAATCCAACTCGGCGAGTCCTTTCAAGCTCTTTTCTCATTCAGACATTTTAAGGAAGATTTACAACCCCAAACTCTAGATCTAGCCTCTCAAGACTGATATACCACATAAAGCTACAAGATTTACGTCCATGCATGGAACTTAGGGCTTGAAATGCCAAAACGAGTTCTATTTATGGTCCAAGGCAATATAACTCTCCTCTAGTTTGATAAAACTTGGACCTTTGGGCTTAAGGGACCTCATAAGGTCCAGATCTGATGTCTCAAACTCTTAGCAAGCTCAAGTTACTCAAAATCTCAAGAAAATATGGAAAAAGCCCTAAAAGCTTCCTATCAATAAGATCTAATCAATATGATGAGCAAGGTGGTGACTTTTACCTTCCAATAGAAGCTCAAGGTGGATAAACACTAGATCAAATAGTCCTTCCTCATTACTTGCTTGGATACTCTTCTCTTCTCTTCTAATAGATCACAAAAACATCCAAATATTAGCTCTTTTTCTCTCTTAGCTCAATATGGCCGATTAGGGGTTCACACAAGGGAGTAAGGTGGATAGTGAGGCGGATATGAGGGCTTAAGGTCCTTTAAATAGGACCCAACCCCAGAGATTTAGGGTTTCTTCTCACAGTGCCAACTTGCCGAGTTGTTCATAAAACCAACGTGGCCAATTCATCTCTACTCGACGAGTTGAGGCATCTAAATCGTCAAGTTGCTCAATCATTCTCATTAATAAATATATAAATGTTATACCTGGGAGTCGGGATGTTAGAATTCTCCCCTAGTAGAATCAGACTTTGCCTTTAAATTCATGCTCCAGAAACAAATTAGGGTACTACTTGCGCATCTCGAACTCCGGTTCCCAAGTCCACTCGGATCCTTTTTAATGTTGCCATTGAACCTGAACCAGGGGAACCTATTTATTCCTCAAAACCTTCACCTTCTGATCCAAGATCGCTATCGGCTTTTCAATGTAATTCTGGATCACATCTACCTGAATGGGCTCTAAGGGTACCACCGTCGTCTCATCTGCTACACACTTCCTCAACCGAGACACGTGGAAGGTGTTATGAATCTGACTCAACTTTGTGGGTAGCTCCAACCGATAAGCTACCGTCCCCACTCTGGCAGTCACTCTGAAAGGACCTATGTATATAGGGCCCAGCTTGCCTAGTTTCCTGAATTGGGTCACCCCTTTCCATGGGCATACCTTCATGTGGACAAAATCTCTGACCTGGAACTCTAGCTCGGATCGTCGTCGGCCTGCGTAACTCTTCTGGTGACTCTAGGTTGTCAGTAACCTCTATCTAACCTGTTGAATCGGCTTGGTCATCTTGAGGACTATCTCAGTGCCACTCATCACTTCCTACCCTACCTCTCCCCAACAGATGGGAGTCCAACACCTCCCCCCATATAAGAGCTCAAAGGGAGGCATACAAATATTGGAATGGTGGCTGTTGTTATAAGAAAACTTAGCCAAGGGAAAATAGGTGTCCTCACTTCCACTAAAGTCCATAACACATGCACGCAACATGTCCTCAAGCGTCTGGATCGTCCACTCACTCTGCCCGTCTGTCTGTGGGCGGTATGCGGTACTGAAGTGCAATCGGGTACCCAAATCCTCATAAAACTTCTTCTAGAACCTAGAAGTAAAACACACATCCAGATCTGACATTATCGATGTTGGCACTCCATGCCGTGCCACCACCTCTCTCACATAAATCTCGGCTAGTTTGTCTGTAGAAGAGCTCTCATTGATAGCAAGGAAGTGAGCAATCTGTTGGATTAGTGTCTAAGTCCATAACTATTTTGGTATGTACTTGACCCGATGGTGCATGGTCGTTTTGGGTTGCCTACACCAAAGCAACTTGATTGGAGAAATAAATAAAGAGAGAGAGGTTATTATGATTTATTAATATGTTATAAGAATAATATATTATAGGAGAAATCATATTTGTTTAATTAATATTGGTCAATAATTAATTAAGAATTAATTTTGTGATCAAGTGTAATTAATTAAACTAGAGGGGCTGAATTGTAATTATTTGATAGTTGCAAAATAGGGCAATGGTTATCCTTGTTAAAGGATGGACGAATTCAAGGATAAGGATATCCTTAAAATCGTCCAAGGTCCATGAGATAGGGGTTTTCTAAGACTTATCTTATGGTTGCTTGGTGGGCAAGCAACTAGATAAGGATAAGGACTAAAACCCTAATCTTTACACCTATATAAACCCCCTAAGGCTCATGAATTCGTCTAAGCCTTCCCAAAAAGTCCTAAGGACGAATTCCTACCTCTCTCTTCTCTCTTTATACCTTCTCCACTTGCTTATGGTGTTATTAAGCCATTAGAGGAGTGACACTTGTGACTCTCAACCTTCCAAAGTCAATACAAGGAGATTTGGGATTGTTATTACTACATAACAATCAAGGTAATATCTTAAACCTAATTATATGTTAATATTGATTTCCATATGCTAGAATTAGGGTTTATAGTCTTCGATTCAAAGCATGTACAATAGAGAAACCTAGATCCAAGCTTTAGTGTTTGCATATGCACATACGATGTTATTATGACCAAAACCCATCAGTGGTATCAGAGCCATGATTGGTTTCTATTGTATTGATGCCTTGTATGTTTGAAAAATTCATTTTTTGTGGTTCTGCCTCCTGAACTCGGCGAGTACCACTGTGTACTCGGCGAGTAGGCCTCAACTCGGCGAGTACAGTGTGGTACTCGTTGAGTTCGAGCGTCACATGGAGCTATATCCGGGATTTCTTGTTGTTTTTGCTTAAGGATAGTTACCTTATCATATTAGATCAATATAAATCCGATTATATTATATATTTGTCTATAATTTTGATCTAATTGAAGATATTTATCAATTAATAAGATAATTGTTTCCTTATGTGATAATTGATTAATTATTTTGAGTAAATTGACAAATTGTTTTGCAAGAAATCATTAAATAAATCAAATATGGATAATTATGTGATTAAATGTTAATTTGAATTATTTGTTATTTGATCCTTGTTGTTATGAAAAGTTTCATATTTTGCCCTTTAGGTTTATAGTTTAAATTTGAACCCAAAGTTTTTTGTAGTTTTGAAATTTAAATAGTTGAAACCTTAATGTTTTGAAAAAAATGTTTCAAAACTTGCCCTCATGTTTTGGAATTTAAAAGTTGATTAAAAGTTTAATTAGGAATGTTAAATTCTAAAACTCTAGTATAGCTTCGAAAAAGTTCAAATCACACCCTTATGGTTTTATTAATTAATTAAGGTGTATAATTAAAAGGAAGTTTAATAAATCCATAAAAGTTTAGGTTTACAATTTAATTGAATTAAAAGTATAAATGTTAAATTAGACCACCTAGTATTTTAAAAGTATAAAATACACCGTATACTATATATAGCATTAAAAGTCTAACATTATATATATGTATGAGTAAAAGTCAGTCTTACCGTTAGTAGGCCTCATTCACGAAGCTAGTCTATAAGGGGTGTTTAAGGAAATTGCCTATAAAATGGCGATTGAATGGGTATCCACTCTTACCCGCCGCACTCTTGACTAGTGGAGGGTCGTTAGCCGAACGGGTAGGATAGGACGAAACCTTCCATTTTAAGTATAATAAAGTATAAAAGTAACTAAATGTTTTAATAAAATTCCCAATCTTAGTTACTTAGGCAAAAGTGAATTGATGCAATTCCATGAAATTACACTTTGTGCCCTTGCGAAGACGTTAGTGGAGCGTGTGTGGTTTACCGGCACACTAATTGATTCTAAGCAAAGGTAGCAAAGGGTGACTTAATGTTTATCATAGTTCGGTGGAGCGTGTGTGGTTTACCGGCACATCGAATAGGTGACTGTAACATGTGAGAGCACCATGTAAGTTTGCATGGTTATTCACACCCGCTTTGTGATCCTCGACATCCCAGTCACAAACAAGAGGGGCATATCGAGATTTAAACATGCCATTGAAAGTTCAATGAATCTCAAAGGATCTAGGAGTTTTCATAGATTTAAAACTTAAATTTCGTTTTCGTTTTTCGTGGTGGAAATTAGTGAATCGTCATTCACTTACCTTCAAATATTCTTCAATTAGGGTTACGGCATCCCTCTCCCGAGTTGTAGAATATTGTGTTGGGTCCTAGCTTAGTATTTCATTTGGGTGATTTACTAAGGACTCAATCTATCAACTAACTTGAATTTGTTTTCTCCCGTTTTGTAGATGTTAAAGTTCGACAACTATGGTCTTCCCAAATTCCGTTGAACAAGCATTCCACATGAAGATGATATTCCACGATTCGATCGAGGAACAAGAGATCATGCTTCACTTCCTCCTCCTCCTCCAATTGTTCTCGCTAACCCACGAGATCGAAGAATTGAAAGGTTCAATATCACTAAAGCCCTATTGGAAATGAAACATGAAGATGGTAAACCCGTGTGTGCCCACACATTGATAGGTTGATAATGTTGGGTGTGTCATTCCCAGATGAGTTGACTGTGAATTGGGTTTTGCAGTCACTTCTTGAATCATATAATGAGTTCAAAAGAAAGTATTATATGATGGATCATGATGACAACCTCATTGACCTAACTTACATGCTCATTGCTGCTGAATCAGAAATGATTTAGCGAAGCAATGGAGCGTATTTGTTGGGAAAGTCAACCAACCATGCTTCCGAGGACGTTCTAGGAGAACCGACCTACGTTTGCTGCCAAAAGAAAGGGCATTGGAGACGAAGCTGCCCCATTTACCTAAGAGATCTAAGAGATGGGAGAGTCGAAACGTATGGCTCTAATTTAGGTAAAATCCATTGACTAACTCTTTTGAGCTTCATTCTAGATTCTGAATACATAATGTGATAAGATTACAATTGATGTTTTGTAGGATCGAAGAAAAGAAAGGAAGCTTAAAGGAAGAAGTGAGCAGAATCTAACCGTGAAGGAATGGATTTTGATCGCATTTCTCGAAGATTAGATTCTTAAGCTACTACTTAGAGTTAGAATTAGATTGCTAAGAAACATGTATTAGCATAATTTTTCAATGAATTGCATTGTAAGGACAAATTTTTCCGCAATAAATAAATTTTGATTTTATATTATTTATTTATCCTTGCAATGGCATATATGAAAAATTGATGTTTGAATACTAGCAATAATGAATTTGGTTCTTATTATGTTATTTATGGAAAGTCAATAATTTACCAAATAGGGAGAGTTTCTCATCGCCTAAGCTTCAATTGGATAGAAACTTGGAATCATGCAACGTGGATGCACGATGAATGAGAAATTTCGTATTTGGAAATTAGACTAATTCATTGACAAAGTGTCAAGTGAAGGACTAGGAAATCGAGTAAACAAAGTTGTGCGTTGATCAAAGTCCACCATAAGAGTAACAGGATATTCGTCATAATTTACTAAGGTTTAGTAAATATGATTATACTTATAAGATTAAGTGTAATTCTGAATTGATTGAATAAGTTTAAATCAATAGTAGAACGAATAACAAGAATCAAGTAGGCCGAAAGATAAAAGTTTCTCCATTCTAAGAAGAAGGGAGAGTACCTTTTATGCTTTATGATAGGTCTTAATGATTAAGAACCATATTTCAATTGATCCTCTAAGTACAATTGTATGTTTAAGAAGAGGAATCAAGAATTGAAGAAATGGTTAAATCAAAAAGTCAATCATACTTCGTTCCAAAACAAGTCTTAAAGTTAAGATTGTGACATTGAGTGAAAAAGTATTAAGAAGGTTTATAACATTCATTAAATGTGGTAAGTTGTGATGTCTTGAATAAGACAAAGACCAACTAGGACCAATTTATGAAGTGTTTTGGTAAAAGCTACACTAACTCTTGAATATTTGTTTGTCAAGAAATGGTTAATGACAAGAGAATCTTATATGTCAAGGAGTCATTGGGAGTCTTAATGGTCTTGAAAGGTTTCAAGAACAAATCAAATAAATCTTATCGATCATCACTAGCACACGAGTTAAGGTTTACAACCTATCATGATGACATTATTTTGATTCTATGCCAATCCAATCGAGTTAATTATGCATGAGAGTTCTATGAGTTCTCATTTTGAACGCATAAAAGGCAAAGCACCTTAATCAATGAAAGATACATTGATAGGAAAGGGTGATCTGCTTAACTACTTGGAAGACATGGTGGGCAGCTGTGCTACCATAAGGTAAGAAATCAAGACTAAGAAAGTTCGGTCCATATGAGTTTGAATTTGTTGTAAACTTTGGTTTCAACAAATTCACTTGGATAGGAACACATATGAACTATCGAAGGCAAAGGTGTATAAGTTCAAGAAGCCTTGATAAAAGATTATCAAAGCACTAAGTATTAGAAATATGGACTTAAGAAATTCAATAGGTATTGTCTTTCTGGAAGTTAAGATGTTTATGAATACATGTCGAAGCTAGTGGGAGCATAAGCGTTATGTTTTATAATAATCATCATGATCGTGGGAGCATAAATGTTATGATTGTATGATTATTAAGGCACGTATTGCAAAGTTGGTAATATTAATTATAGAAAACAAGAGTTATACCTTGCAAAGTAGTAAGGGTTATAAAGTTGTTTTTCTATAATTAAGGGAGAGAATATTATGCTTCATTTCAAATCTAAAGGCTTAGGTTGATAAATGTTAATAAATTTAGTCTAAGGTACATAGTGTGTTCTTAAAATTTCGATTATGATTACGGCATTCCTCTTCACAATTCGAATTTTGAGAACATAGCAAATAAAACATTATGCATTGTGTCCCATACGCTTCGGGTATAGGATCGATTGCAAATGCTTTAATGTTTGACCATTCTAAAATTTCCAAATGTCTAGCGCATTTAGAGGGAAAAAGGACTAGAATCGGTTTTGACTAAAATGATTAAACAACTATCAAAGGACAATCCAAATTTCGACGGGGATTGGTCGCTTGTGAGTAGTTGGAAGTATAATATTGGAAAATATGGAAATGTTTCCATATTGGATGGACCATATCGACATCATTACGAATATATAAGATTAAGAATGAGTTATCATATGGAAAATATGGAAGCGTGTCTATATTGGGAATTGAATATTGAAAAATCTATGACTAGATTAGAAACCTTTATGCAAAAGTATGTTCGAAGGAATGTACTTTGAGTGAGAAACATCATATCTAAGGAATTGTCTTGCAACAATCTCCGATAGAAGACTTTATAATATCATTGGTAGTAGTCTTTGTGACTTTGGTGCAGTGACATTATGAAAGGATAAGTTGCATAGAACGTTAGAATCTAGCATATTCTATAAGTAGCAAGAATTTGATATTCTTTCACTTATGGAAAAAGGATTTGGAGTTGTGAAATGAGAAGGATTGGAAATGTGTTCAATGTGATCTATTTCACAAAGTAAGAACCATAGGTAAACATTGTGTTCATGCTAAGAGCATGGGACAAGTGTCGGAATTCAAGTAAGAAGTTGATTACCCAAAAAGACAAATAATGAGTAATCAATATGGTGATAAATAAAAGGCGTTTTATTTATACTCAAAGTTTTGAGGCCATATGGGATTAGTATTATTCTTGTGTTTCACATTTGCATGTTTTGACTTCCAGAATAATTGAGTTTATTAAGAATAATCGAATTATTCGAACGGGCCACAATTGTTCATATGTTGGAAGTAGATATGAATGAAGACTGTCGTGAATTGGTGTGTGGATTGTCTAAAGAGCATTAGACATAAGCAAATGTTTGCTGCAACGTTCATGAATGCTTATGAATATGAATTTGAGCATTGGATCAAACCCACGCTCACTTGGATCACTCCATGAATTGTATCGCGAGTGATTGGTGAGACGATAACATCTTATATTCTTGAAACCGAGATGTGTGAGTTGTATCTTGCGAATCGGTTGCACATTGATAATATGTAAACGCACTAGTAACTTGGTGTTATAAAACATATTGTTGTGTGTAATTCGGTGAGTGAGTGCAAGCGAGCATTGTATCAAAGTTTATCCATTCCTTTTATTCAAAGTAGAATAAAAGCGATATCTTTTGGGCCCCTTGATGGTTTAGTGATGACAAACGTAAATGCTCGGACGGGCTAGGGCTAATTTGATTTGTTCAATTAGTCGGTTGTCATAAATCAGAAATCGAGAAGTAGTACAAAGAGAATGATTTGAAATCATATCACATATGATATCTAGAATGGAGGAATATATGATCCCTTATCTAAGGACACGTGTATCTGATAGGATCAGAGTTGACATCGGCTTTGGAAAGCTACGATTGCAGATCAGGATCTGAAGTCATACGCAGAATAGTTGTTAGACTTATCCAAGTGGGAGACTGTTGGATTAGTGTCTAAGTCCATAACTATTTTGGTATGTACTTGACCCGATGGTGCATGGTCCTTTTGGGTTGCCTTCACCAAAGCAACTTGATTGGAGAAATAAATAAAGAGAGAGAGGTTATTATGATTTATTAATATGTTATAAGAATAATATATTAAAGGATAAATCATATTTGTTTAATTAATATTGGTCAATAATTAATTAAGAATTAATTTTGTGATCAAGTGTAATTAATTAAACTAGAAGGGTTGAATTGTAATTATGTGATAGTTGCAAAATAGGGCAATGGTTATCCTTGTTAAAGGATGGACGAATTCAAGGATAAGGATATCCTTAAAATCGTCCAAGGTCCATGAGATAGGGGTTTTCTAAGACTTATCTTATGGTCGCTTGGTGGGCAAGCAACTAGATAAGGATAAGGACTAAAACCCTAATCTTTACACCTATATAAACCCCCTAAGGCTCATGAATTCGTCTAAGCCTTCCCAAGAAGTCCTAAGGACGAATTCCTACCTCTCTCCTCTCTCTTTCTACCTTCTCCACTTGCTTATGGTGTTTGTAAGCCATTAGAGGAGTGACACTTGTGACTCTCAACTTTCCAAAGTCAATACAAGGAGATTTGGGATTGTTATTACTATATAACAATCAAGGTAATATCTTAAACCTAATTATATGTTAATATTGATTTCCATATGCTAGAATTATGGTTTATAGTCTTGGATTCAAAGCATGTACAATAGAGAAACCTAGATCCAAGCTTTAGGGTTTGCATGTGCACATAGGATGTTATTATGACCAAAACCCATCACAATCTTCGTCAATCGGTCCACAATTAACCATATTGTATCGACACCTCGCACGGTTCTCGGTAAATTGATGATAAAATCCATGGAAATCTGCTCTCACTTCCATTATGGAATCTCTAGAGGCTGTAACAGTCCATGTGAACACTGGTACTCCGCCTTGACCCGACGATAGGTCAAGCACCTCTCAACTACCCATGCCACATCCCTCTTCATACAGGGCCACCAATATTCTCTCTTCAGATCCAAATACATCTTAGTGGCCCCTGGGTGGATCGAGAATCTTGATCTATGTGCCTCCTCCATCAATATGCACCAAGCTCTGCCTGTATAGGGAGCCCAAATCCGCCCACGGAAATTTATAAGCTCCAGACTATCCGTCTTAAACTCGGAAACCTGTCTGATCACCTACTCCCTTTTGCGGTTCTCCAGTCTCACAACATCCACCTGAGCCTCTTGAATGGTATCTAAGACAGGATTCATCACCGTCATCCTCATACACAACACTCGGATCGGAGCACTCGCTATAGATAGTGGCGCCAAATCTTGAGGGCGAACACCACCGCCTTAGCTCCAAATCGTGGTTAGGATACCTCGTCTCATGAGGCTTCCACTGCCTTGATGTGTATGCTATCACGTGTCCCCTCTGCATCAACGCCGCACCCATCCATGATAAAGATGTATCGTCGTATACCACGAAATCCTCCACTCCCTTGGGCAAGGAAAACACTAGAGCTTCACACAATCTCTGGCAAAGATTCTCAAATGAGGCCTGCTGCTCGGGCCCCCAGGCAAAAGTAGCACCCTTCTGGGTCAATCTAGTGAGAGGAATGGAAATCATGGAGAAATCTCTGATAAACCTCCGATAGTAGCCGGCCAAACCCAAAAAACTCCTGATCTCGGACGGGGATCTCGGCACCTCCAATCTTATAACTACCTCAATCTTGGCCGGGTCGACCAATATCTCATTTTGATTAACAAGGTGTCCCAGGAACTGGACCTCTCGTAACTAAAAATCACACTTATAGAATTTGGCATAAAGCCCCTCCGCCCTCAATACTCCAAGAATCTCTTGAATATGATCCTCGTGCTGCTCTCTGGACCTTGAGTACACTAGAATATCATCAATGAACACGATCACCAATCGATCCAACATGAGCCTGCACACCCAGTTCATAAGATCCCTAAACTCTGCTGGTGCATTGGTGAGTCCAAAAGGCATCACCAAAAACTCATAGTGCCCATAACGAATCGTAAAAATCATCTTCTGGATAACCTCCTCGCAAACTCTCATCTGATGATATCCAGATCTCAAATCAATCTTGGAGAACCAAGACGCCCCCTGCAACTGATCGAATAAATCGTCGATCCTTGGTAGTGGATAACGGTTCTTGACTGTCAGCTTGTTCAACTCCTGGTAGTCGATGCACATCTGGTCTGACCATCCTTTTTCTTGATAAAAATGATCGGAGCTCCCCTCGGTGAGCTACTCGGTCTGATGAAACCCTTCCCCAGTAGCTCCTGGAGCTGAGAGGATAACTCCTGCTTCTCTAGCGGCGCAGTGCGATAAGGTGCCTCGACAATAGGTGTCGCACTCGGAACCAAATCAATCTGGAACTCCACCTGCCTCTCGAGAGGCACGCCCGACAACTCCTCAGGAAAAAAATCCGGAAACGTGCACACTATCAAAAACTCGGAAATAGAATTCGGCCTCTCTGTAGCAACCTGTGTATCCATTACGTATGCCAAAAAGCCCATACAACCCTACTGTAGACTCTGTCTCGCTCTGGCAGCAGAGCAGAAGGCTGATCCATATCTGGTACCTTTGCCATACACCGTAAGCACTCCCCCACTAGGGTCTCGTATAGTCACCATCTGATGCTCACAGTCGATCAAAGCTCCAAACCGACTCAACCAATCCATGCCCACTATGATATAGACATCACCCATCGCAATCGGTACCAGGTCTATCGGGAACTCATCACCAAAAATCTCTAGTACACATTCCCGGATTACACCAGTAGCAAAAACCACATGCTCGTCGGCTATAGAAACCCTCAAAGGTTGACTCAACACCTCACATCGGATACTGATGTGATGACTAAAAGCTAAAGACATGAAGGATCGACTCACACCTGAGTCAAATAACATCAAAGCATGTACAGAACTCACAAGAAAAGTACCTATAAACAACACAATATAAGCACAACAAATCTCAAAATATTATAAATAAGGAAATACATACCGGCCACGACATCAGGTGATGCATGGACCTCCACCGCTATCAGCTGAGAGGCTCTCCCACAAACCCCCGGTGTCTCGACCTTCACTGGTCGACTATCAGTAGCACGCAAAGCAGCAGGTGCAGAACATTGTGTTGATCCCTGAATGAGCTGAGGGCACTCGACCTTCTGATGGCCAATCTATTTGCAGTGAAAGTGAACTACAAACCTGTTAGGGCAATCCTTCGCCATGTGCCCCTCCTTGCCACATTTGTAGCAAATCCTTGCCTGACACGATCCCTCATGACTCTTTCCGCACTTACCACAAGTGTGAACCTTCTGGCCCCCAACTCTCGCATCAGCGGGCTTAGCCCACTTCGTTGCCGGCTACAACTGCACTGGTCTCCGGTCCTTACCCTGAGACTCCTCCTCCTCTCTGGTCTATAACTCTATCTCAATCTCCTTCTGCTTGGCATTGGTCTGAAGCTCAGCCAATGTACGGTATGACGAGTTCGTCATGAACTCCCAAATGTCTCTCTTTTGCCAAACTTTCCCTCTCCACCAGGGGAAGATACTCATCTCGGAACAACTATGTGAACCTCTCCCATGCCACTACAACATGGTTCAGCGCAAACCGAACTCTAAAATGATCTGGGCATGAAAACATATAAAAGCATCCCTTAATGTCAGATATCCATCTCATGTCAGCAATCGGATCCTATTTCCCAGCAAAATCTGGTGGCTTCGTGTTGCTGAACTCCCGGAACAACAGCAAGTCACCTCCCTATGGCCTAGCAGCAGCAACAGCTGCAGTGGCTACAGTAGCAACAACCTCAGTAATAGAAAAATAACTCTCATCAAATGTCTCAATCAGGGTGGTCTTAATAGACCCAAATATCTCCGATATCGCCTCTCAAATGGCTACAGCCACCTCCTCATGAATCATCCTACAAATCTCCTCATCACTGGTCCCACTACTCTTAGGGTTGTGGCAAGTACCCACCATGCTGTCTCTGAAATACAACACAAAAACCATCAGAGACTCGTTCGAGCATACTTACACTTGATTCCCCATCCCTACATGCTCCTTAGCAATGTAAGGATTCTTACTTGGGTCGCATACAGATCAGGTTCTTTCTGTAGTAAGGGCATAATACTACCTTCCAAACCAACCTGTAGTCACCCCAAGTGCTCCTCCTAGGATCCCAATTCACATGTACTCTATCTTTCACAAATAACATACTACTCTCTTAGTAGACCCCTCGTATGCTCATCTAGCTATCTCTCCTATACTATCCCTCGACTCAAAAATCTTTATATCTGATTCCTGCTAGGTACTCTTATTCAACATATACTCAAGGCAAATATCATATAACAACAACTCATAGGCTAAGGCATCACAAATCAGGAAACTCTAGCCCTAAATATGAAATACCTAGCCTATCCTCTAGCATGCATCTCTAACATCTTATAAATATCTCATAACACAAATAAGTAAGGGTATCTTGGGAAATCACCCTTTAGGATCTGGTTGATTGTACACACCGCACCAAATTATTTTTCTCAACTCTTTCTCATTTTAGAAAAATCATTTCTTTTGAAAATCCTTCTCAAATCCTCAGTTTGAGTCTAGACACACCTGAAGATATATTCGAATCCCTCAAACCAAGGCTCTGATACCAACTTGTAACACCGTAAATTTTCAAACACAATTTTCATTTATAAGTCACATTAATCTCATTAACATAAATCAAAAAATCCCCAAAATATCAATTTATCAAAACACATGTCCATAATAATAAAATCCGGGATCCTAAAAACATAACATAGTCTCTTGTGTACAATCAAGTCGGCGCCTTCCTGTGATCTTGAGAAGTACCTGAAACACATAACACATAAAACGGTAAGCATGACGCTTAGTGAGTTCCCAAAAATACCACACATATCTCATTAGCCTCTCATGGCTATACTCGAATAAGACCCTCTGGTCAATGTGTCTCAGTGGAACCCTCTAGTCCCACAAATCGGGTGGACCCTCCGGCCCTAACTCAGTAAGCTCAGAATAATACACAACATAAATCCCAAAGACATAATGCAGGATATCACAATACTCAATATAAGCACATAAGACCCTCCGGTCACACAAAGATTACCATTCTAGGTAAGTATAGTGAGAAGACTCACCTCGTAAGCAAGTAAACAAATAAACCTCGTACACGAATCACTGATCTAGCCTCCGCCTAACTCATGATAATTATCTCTAATTAATACTCCAATCAAGACTATAAATAAACCAAATGCTATTTTGTCTCTAACTCTTGAGATGGGTAAAAAACCATTTTACCCCTCCATGGTCCCCCACAATCTCTGTCTTGACCAAACCCTAAAGTCAACAATAGTCAACACTCAAGTCAACAGTCCATGTTAACCCGACTCGCCAAGTGCATCTATGTGACTCATTGAGTCCCCTCGTTTCCTCAGAAATGTCGTGAATATCCAACTTAAGTCATCGAGTTGTCTCACCCACTTGCCAAGTTACTCATGTCTAGATTCGTCGGGGAAAACCCTAGCCGACTCTTCGAGTCAGCTCAACGACTCGGCGAGTCCTTTCAGAATCGTTTCTCATTCAGACGTTTTAAGGCAGATTTACAACCCCAAACTCTAGATCTAGCCTCACAAGGCTGATATACCATGTAAAGTTGCAAGCTTTACATCCATGCATGGCACATAGGGCTTGAAATGCCAAAACAAGTTCTATTTATGGTCCAAAGCAATAAAACTATCTTCTAGTTTGATAAAGCTTGGACCTTTGGGCTTAAGGGACCTCACAAGGTCCATATCTGATGTCTCAAACGCTTAGCAAGCTCAAGTTACTCAAAATCTCAAGGAACTATGGAAAATGCCCTAAAAGCTTCCTATCAAGAAGATCTAATCAATATGATGAGCAAGGTGGTGACTTTTACCTTCCAAAAGAAGCTCAAGGTGGATGAACACTAGATCCAACATTCCTGCCTCGTTCTTTGCTTTGATACACTTTTCTTCTCTTCCAATAGATCACAAAAACACCCAATTATTAGCTATCTTTCTCTCTTAGCTCAGTATGGCTGATTAAGGTTTCACAAAGGGGAATAAGGCGGTTGGTGAGGCGGAAATGAGGGCTTAAGGTCCTTTAAATATGACCCAACCCGGGAGATTTAGGGTTTCTTCTCACAGCAACAACTCGCCGACTTGGTCATAAAACCCACGTGGCCAATTTGTCTCTACTCGACAAGTTGAGGCATCCAAATTGTCGATTTGATTAGTCATTCTCATAAATAAATATATAAATGTTATACATGGGAGTCGGAATGTTACAATTCTCCCCCACTAGAATCAGACTTTGCCCTCGAAGTCATGCTCTGGAAACAAATCAGGGTACTGCTCGCGCATCTCGGACTCCGGTTCCCATGTCCACTCGGATCCCTTCTAAAGGTTCCTGATGAGATTAAAACCCTAATTTGTGATTTGATGAACAAGATGCGGAAAATAAGAACAAACACAATAATGAAGATTATGTCGAATGATCACTCGATTTATTGAAATATGAGGAATAAATTACACTTAAAGTATAGACTAAAGAATCTAACACTACATAAGAAACCTCACGTGGCGGCTACATTTTGCCTCACACTCTTAACCCTAATTGTGAATAATACATGACTATTTATAGGGAAAAGACAAGTCTTGGGCTTTTAACCTAGAATTCATCAAAGGGGCCCATTGCCATCATCCATGGAGTGCTTTGAAACCCTACAATCTCCCCCTCTAAGTATGGAATGGATGACAATGCTTTAACATCCAAAACAAGCATCTAGCAAATAAAAAGATCTGCAACGAGGAATATATGAAGCAATCCACGAATCTTGATTCTTCAATAGTCTTCAAACACGGGCTCTAGGATATATAAATCAAGCACTGAAGTAATGTCTTTAAACTTCATTTTCGAATGTAATCCCAAAGAATCTTCATGAAAACCAAACCTGCCATAAAAACCCATTTCAGAACAAAGAAACTGAATCACTTCTTGTCTTTGAAGAGCTCCCCCTCCAAGTCACAACGATCTTCAAATAAGCTAATGATATAAGCCATCAAAAATATCATGTAACAACCCAAACTTTAAGATTCGTAACGCCACTTGATCGAGAAAATACAAGAAGTCGGAGATATAACAAGTCCTTAGCAGAGCTCGATGAAAAACTTCCGCTGTAAAGAATACTTCTCTGTAAAAACCTTAGTAGAGCTCGATGAAGAACTTCTGTTGTAAAAGCTACCTTCATAATTCTCCCACAAGCTTTATCAAAAATCTTCAATTTTGAAAAGTCACAAATCCAATTTCGAATGGCCATACCAAATTCTCCCCCGATTTATAATCAAAAACATGATTATAAAGCCTTCAAATGGTCATGAGAATGATCTTGAATGGATAACAATTTACTATGCTCCCCCGCGACAAAAAGATATACACAATGAAGTATAAAATCCGAAAAAAAATCGTGAAAATTTGACGTTATAAAAAAAAACGACTTTCCGAACCACCAAGACTTGATGGAATCTTTATTTTTCTGTTCACAAAAAAAATATGTGCGTTAAAAAATCCAAAACTGTTCACCGGCCCTTAAATTTGTAATCTTTTCTGAATATAGGGCAGAAACTGTCACTTGCTGAAAGACAGGGGCTGGAATGCAAATTCTGCATCAATACACCCCTTCATTTGTAACAAAAACTGGAAATGGTCCAAAAATACCAAACTGTGAAAACAACAGGGACCAAAAGTGCCAATTCGCTGAAGTTTCAGGTACCAAAAATGAAACATTAAGTCTTCTTCCCCATTTTAATCAACCAGATGCAAATCGGACGTGAACTGTGAACCCAAAAAAAAAAAAAAAAAAAAATTAACTCCCATGAATCATTCGTTATGAGCACTGAGTTCGTTTGTAAGATGCGAATTATATTGCGAGAGGAGAAATGACTTCGAGCCAATTTCAACTATGAAACCATACAAAATACCGACTGCGAGAACAGGTTCGCTTTCATTCTCGATGTGAATCTTAGTCAACCCGGAATCCATAGATATCAAGCGAATCTCATTCTATACTACCTCAGCAAAAATGAGTGTGAGCCCAGAAGGACGAGCTCCAATAGTTCGCGTTGATTCTATTCAATCCAAAACAACCATTTGAAGTACCTGTGACTAGATGCGAGCATTACAAGCTTCAAATATACCAACAAAAAACAATTAAGTCTGAAATCGGTCTTGATTTTTCCTTTTGAGTGGATGTGAGTGTGAACCCAAAATCCAATTCCGAATCCGAGTCGGTCACAGGTGAAACAGTCCGTACCCAAAAGATTCAAGACTTCAATTTTGACTTTTCTTGTTTGACTCGCAACAACATCTGCTGATTCCGATAAAATCCAATCCTGATTTCATTGGTTCCGATCATCACCGTTCCAAAAAAAAATCACAATTTTGATTTGATCTCCAAATCCCAAATAAAATATGATTCCTTCATTGATCTCGAAAAACATTGACCATCAGAACCTAACGCTTGACAACACCGAAATCATCTCCTCAAATCGATTTCCAGATCAAACTTGATTCAATCAATAATTATCACCATTGTTATTTTTTTCGTGATGTTCGTCAAAAATATTACATTCACTGATTTTTAGATCAAAAACATTATTTCCAATCATCCAAATTATCTAATTCAGACCTCAAAACATCCAAATCAATTTAGCAAATCGCACACAATCAATGATTTACGAATATGGATTCTCAAACAAACCAATTGAAATAGACGCAAGAAATAACAAGAGCGATCGGTTATGGTATGAATCGAAACAGGAAACAAGCAAAATCACAAACTCAATCTAGAACCCATCATTGAAAAGATTATATCGATTGAAAGAATCTGTTATGGTATGAATCGAAACAGGAAACAAGCAAAAGATTATATCGATTGAAAGAATCTGTTATCAAAATTATGAAAGTGCGAACTCAATTTGGAATCGATCAAATACATGAACGCTCAATCGACATATTGTTGAACCCTTAAGTTGAATATAAAATTTTGACTTGTGAATTGCGATTTCAACAACAATATAAGGGCTAAACGATGAACAATAGTTAAAAAAAAATGGGTTCAAGAACAGTACAGGATCGAATCAATGGCTAAATCAAGGGAAATAGATCTAGAAGGCAATAGAATAATATTGGATTAAACAATTGATTAGATCCAACAGTGAGTAAGAATGAAATACGAGACGGATTAAAAAATTACCCAGATGAACAGTGACAGAAAACATAAGTTTTCATGAACATTTTCTTGAACAGAATTTTGATTCCATGCCGCCAAAACCTCAAAAATCTTCAAAATCTTGTGTAGAAAATCATCAAATCAAGAACCGATACTTCAAAAGTCAATAGATCTTCAAAGACCCGCTCTGATACCAATTGATGAGATTAAAAACAACCTTTAATCTACGAAGATCGATTAGATCTTGAACAAGTATGTAAATATAAAACTGTATGAACGCAATAATAAGAACAAGACAAGATAGAATCAAACGTGTCGAATGATTAAACAAAATCCTCAGAAGAGCTCGATTAAGAACATCAACTGTAGAGGATTGGTAGGTTACAAGAACGATTAAAGAAACCTTTTATGCTCTAGATCAATCGCTATTTCGTTAATCTCTAAATCGTTAACCTAATATGCATGCAAGCGTAAACTTATATACAAAACATAAAAGGCTCTCGGTTGGACAGGCCCAAACCGGAATACAAAATAACTTATACTATCGAGCCCAAAAGACGCAATCTTCAAAATAATCTTCAGCCCAACAGTTCCATTGAACCTGAAACATGGGCACTTCTTAATTCCTCAAAACTTTGACCTTCCGATCCAAGATCGCTATCGTCCTTTCAATGTAATTTAGGCTTGCATCTAACTAAATGTCCTCTAAGGGTACCACCGCTGTCTCATCGTCTACACACTTCCTCAACTGAGACATGTGGAAGGTGTTATGAATCTGACTCAACACTGCGGGTAGCTCCAAACGATTAGGGTTTCACACAGGGGAGTAAGGTGGCTGGTGAGGCGGAAATGAGGGCTTAAGGTCCTTTAAATAGGACTCAACCCTAGACGTTTAGGTTTTCTTCTCACAGCACCAACTGACCGAGTTGGTCCCTCTAACTCGTCGAGTTGGTCATAAAACCCACGTGGCCCATTCGTCTCTACACGATGAGTTGAGGCATCCAACTCGTAAAGTTGCTCAGTTCTTCTCATAAATAAATATATAAATGTTATACCTCGGGGTCGAGATGTTACATATGAAGGGTTATAAGCATTCTAACACTCATAAGATGTACATGCAACCCTAAGTACCTTGGATCTATGTTTTCTCTATTATACATGCAAGCTTGAACTTTCCAAGGTATTACCCTAACTAGCGTACAAAACTGGATACTTGGGTAATAAAACAAGTTAGATAACATACCTTTTTCTTATAGCTTGTTGGAAACCTTGGACCTTTAGCCTTTAAGAACTTAGAACCAATAGTATGAATGCCTCAAATGGAATCACAACACACCATGGACAAAGGATGACATTTTGAGAGAGTATTCCTTTCACACAAAATCGACACATAGTTCTCTATTAATAGATGGACACGATTTTGGTCATGGAGCAACATATTTATATGTTAGATTCCAAGGGTCATTGGTTAACCATAATCCATACCCATGGGTTTATGATCCATGGTTCACGTGGCCCAACTCTTTATGTATACATACATAAACTTAGTACAACATGGATCATAAGCCAAACATATAAATATAACTAATTTACTGTAACATCTCAATTTTCAAGTCCAAAAAATTCGTTTTTAATTAAGTAATTTATAAAAACCGTTTACTGAAAACATTGTCGATATCATGTCCATCCATAAATCATCATAAACATGTATCAAAAACAAACATCGAACGATAATAAAAATCAGAGTATAATCCCAGAACACTCAATGCGGAAATCATGTGTGCGTGTGATGCACTGCTACGCCACCAACTCCTTCCCCTTGGATGAAGAGGTATCTGAAACCAATACCGAAACTGTAAGCACAAACCTTAGTGAGTTCACCTATCATACCACATCCTATACAATCATACATGTTGCCGAGCAATTTTGGGGGCCTGAACTACCCATGTCAAGCCATTCTGGGGTGATGACTACCCGTGTCAAGCCATTCTGGGGTTCTGACTACCCATGTCAGACCATTCTGGGGGTGCCTGCCTACCCTTCAGTCTATCTCACCCAGTCACAGGGACTATTTCACCCCTACTACTATCACATAACAATCTATCATAACATGTTGTCAGACATATCTGGGGTGTCCGACCTACCCTTCGATCCTAACAACCGATCAGGGGACTATTCCCCTCCTAATACCACTATCATATAGAACATAGCATACTGGCTCATAGAACATATCAAGTAATAGTAAACTAGACAATTATCACAAAGACAATCATCTCAACTATAATAACCTACTAGTGGGTCGGCCTTGGTGCCTTAGACCCACTTCTATTGGAGGGTAACTCACCTTGAAAACTGCGTGTCAAATCTCGTGGAGGAAATATCTAACAGCTGCTCCGATGACTCCCGACTATCAGAGACACGTAACACTCAAACAGAGTGTATAACACTACTCAGGGTAAAATGACCGTTTTACCATTTGGTCCAATTGGGACATACTTAAGTCCCGAATCTAGCTTATCAAGCCCAGCTCTCTTATAGCCCATTAAGGATTCCCTAAGGGCCCATTCATTGTCCAATTTCTAATTTAGACCTTATTTCCCCAAATGGGCCCAAAATTCCCAAGTCCAATATAATAATCCTCAAAGGCCCAATCTTGGCCCAAAAAGGCCAAATCCTCAAGTTTCTTATTCCTAAGCCCAAAATGATACTTCTTAGTGGGCCATAGGGCCCAAAATTCCAGACCAATCCACTTAGGGCCCAAAAGCCCAATTTTCCCAATCTACATGCGTACACGAGACGTACCCGACATGTACGCCCAACATACGCTGGCCTTGACCATGACAGGGAAATTGACCCAGTGTCTTTAAACTTCATTTTCGAATGTAATCCCAAAGAATCTTCATGAAAACCAAACCCGCCATAAAAACCCATTTCAGAACAAAGAAACTGAATCACTTCTTGTCTTTGAAGAGCTCCCCCTCCAAGTCACAACGATCTTCAAATAAGCTAATGATATAAGCCATCAAAAATATCATGTAACAACCCAAACTTTAAGATTCGTAACGCCACTTGATCGAGAAAATACAAGAAGTCGGAGATATAACAAGTCCTTAGCAGAGCTCGATGAAAAACTTCCGCTGTAAAGAATACTTCTCTGTAAAAACCTTAGTAGAGCTCGATGAAGAACTTCTGTTGTAAAAGCTACCTTCATAATTCTCCCACAAGCTTTATCAAAAATCTTCAATTTTGAAAAGTCACAAATCCAATTTCGAATGGCCATACCAAATTCTCCCCCGATTTATAATCAAAAACATGATTATAAAGCCTTCAAATGGTCATGAGAATGATCTTGAATGGATAAAAATTTACTATGCTCCCCCGCGACAAAAAGATATACACAATGAAGTATAAAATCCGAAAAAAAATCGTGAAAATTTGACGTTATAAAAAAAAACGACTTTCCGAACCGCCAAGACTTGATGGAATCTTGATTTTTCTGTTCACAAAAAAATATGTGCGTTAAAAAATCCAAAACTGTTCACCGGCCCTTAAATTTGTAATCTTTTCTGAATATAGGGCAGAAACTGTCACTTGCTGAAAGACAGGGGCTGGAATGGAAATTCTGCATCAATACACCCCTTCATTTGTAACGAAAACTGGAAATGGTCCAAAAATACCAAACTGTGAAAACAACAGGGACCAAAAGTGCCAATTCGCTGAAGTTTCAGGTACCAAAAATGAAACATTAAGTCTTCTTCCCCATTTTAATCAACCAGATGCAAATCGGACGTGAACTGTGAATCCAAAAAAAAAAAAAAAAAAAAATTAACTCCCATGAATCATTCGTTATGAGCACTGAGTTCGTTTGTAAGATGCGAACTATATTGCGAGAGGAGAAATGACTTCGAGCCAATTTCAACTATGAAACCATACAAAATACCGACTGCGAGAACAGGTTCGCTTTCATTCTCGATGTGAATCTTAGTCAACCCGGAATCCATAGATATCAAGCGAATCTCATTCTATACTACCTCAGCAAAAATGAGTGTGAGCCCAGAAGGACGAGCTCCAATAGTTCGCGTTGATTCTGTTCAATCCAAAACAACCATTTGAAGTACCTGTGACTAGATGCGAGCATTACCAGCTTCAAATATACCAACAAAAAACAGTTAAGTCTGAAATCGGTCTTGATTTTTCCTTTTGAGTGGATGTGAATGTGAACCCAAAATCCAATTCCGAATCCGAGTCGATCACAGGTGAAACAGTCCGTACCCAAAAGATTCAAGACTTCAATTTTGACTTTTCTTGTTTGACTCGCAACAACATCTGCTGATTCCGATAAAATCCAATCCCGATTTCATTGGTTCCGATCATCACCGTTCCAAAAAAAAAATCACAATTTTGATTTGATCTCCAAATCCCAAATAAAATATGATTCCTTCATTGATCTCGAAAAACATTGACCATCAGAACCTAACGCTTGACAACACCGAAATCATCTCCTCAAATCGATTTCCAAATCAAACTTGATTCAATCAATAATTATCACCATTGTTATTTTTTTCGTGATGTTCGTCAAAAATATTACATTCACTGATTTTTAAATCAAAAACATTATTTCCAATCATCCAAATTATCTATTTCAGACCTCAAAACATCCAAATCAATTTAGCAAATCGCACACAATCAATGATTTACGAATATGGATTCTCAAACAAACCAATTGAAATAGACGCAAGAAATAACAAGAGCGATCGGTTATGGTATGAATCGAAACAGGAAACAAGCAAAATCACAAACTCAATCTAGAACCCATCATTGAAAAGATTATATCGATTGAAAGAATCTGTTATGGTATGAATCGAAACATGAAACAAGCAAAAGATTATATCGATTGAAAGAATCTGTTATCAAAATTATGAAAGTGCGAACTCAATTTGGAATCGATCAAATACATGAACGCTCAATCGACATATTGTTGAACCCTTAAGTTGAATATAAAATTTTGACTTGTGAATTGCGATTTCAACAACAATATAAGGGCTAAACGATGAACAATAGTTAAAAAAAAATGGGTTCAAGAACAGTACAGGATCGAATCAATGGCTAAATCAAGGGAAATAGATCTAGAAGGCAATAGAATAATATTGGATTAAACAATTGATTAGATCCAACAGTGAGTAAGAATGAAATACGAGACGGATTAAAAAAATACCCAGATGAACAGTGACAGAAAACATAAGTTTTCATGAACATTTTCTTGAACAGAATTTTGATTCCATGCCGCCAAAACCCCAAAAATCTTCAAAATCTTGTGTAGAAAATCATCAAATCAAGAACCGATACTTCAAAAGTCAATAGATCTTCAAAGACCCGCTCTGATACCAATTGATGAGATTAAAAACAACCTTTAATCTACGAAGATCGATTAGATCTTGAACAAGTATGTAAATATAAAACTGTATGAACGCAATAATAAGAACAAGACAAGATAGAATCAAACGTGTCGAATGATTAAACAAAATCCTCAGAAGAGCTCGATTAAGAACATCAACTGTAGAGGATTGGTAGGTTACAAGAACGATTAAAGAAACCTTTTATGCTCTAGATCAATCGCTATTTCGTTAATCTCTAAATCGTTAACCTAATATGCATGCAAGCGTAAACTTATATACAAAACATAAAAGGCTCTCGGTTGGACAGGCCCAAACCGGAATACAAACTAACTTATACTATCGAGCCCAAAAGACGCAATCTTCAAAATAATCTTCAGCCCAACAGTTCCATTGAACCTGAAACATGGGCACTTCTTAATTCCTCAAAACTTTGACCTTCCGATCCAAGATCGCTATCGTCCTTTCAATGTAATTTAGGCTTGCATCTAACTAAATGTCCTCTAAGGGTACCACCGCTGTCTCATCGTCTACACACTTCCTCAACTGAGACATGTGGAAGGTGTTATGAATCTGACTCAACACTGCGGGTAGCTCCAAACGATTAGGGTTTCACACAGGGGAGTAAGGTGGCTGGTGAGGCGGAAATGAGGGCTTAAGGTCCTTTAAATAGGACTCAACCCTAGACGTTTAGGTTTTCTTCTCACAGCACCAACTGACCGAGTTGGTCCCTCCAACTCGTCGAGTTGGTCATAAAACCCACGTGGCCCATTCGTCTCTACACGATGAGTTGAGGCATCCAACTCGTAAAGTTGCTCAGTTCTTCTCATAAATAAATATATAAATGTTATACCTCGGGGTCGAGATGTTACATATGAAGGGTTATAAGCATTCTAACACTCATAAGATGTACATGCAACCCTAAGTACCTTGGATCTATGTTTTCTCTATTATACATGCAAGCTTGAACTTTCCAAGGTATTACCCTAACTAGCGTACAAAACTGGATACTTGGGTAATAAAACAAGTTAGATAACATACCTTTTTCTTATAGCTTGTTGGAAACCTTGGACCTTTAGCCTTTAAGAACTTAGAACCAATAGTATGAATGCCTCAAATGGAATCACAACACACCATGGACAAAGGATGACATTTTGAGAGAGTATTCCTTTCACACAAAATCGACACATAGTTCTCTATTAATAGATGGACACGATTTTGGTCATGGAGCAACATATTTATATGTTAGATTCCAAGGGTCATTGGTTAACCATAATCCATACCCATGGGTTTATGATCCATGGTTCACGTGGCCCAACTCTTTATGTATACATACATAAACTTAGTACAACATGGATCATAAGCCAAACATATAAATATAACTAATTTACTGTAACATCTCAATTTTCAAGTCCAAAAAAATTCGTTTTTAATTAAGTAATTTATAAAAACCGTTTACTGAAAACATTGTCGATATCATGTCCATCCATAAATCATCATAAACATGTATCAAAAACAAACATCGAACGATAATAAAAATCAGAGTATAATCCCAGAACACTCAATGCGGAAATCATGTGTGCGTGTGATGCACTGCTACGCCACCAACTCCTTCCCCTTGGATGAAGAGGTATCTGAAACCAATACCGAAACTGTAAGCACAAACCTTAGTGAGTTCACCTATCATACCACATCCTATACAATCATACATGTTGCCGAGCAATTTTGGGGGCCTGAACTACCCATGTCAAGCCATTCTGGGGTGATGACTACCCGTGTCAAGCCATTCTGGGGTTCTCACTACCCATGTCAGGCCATTATGGGGGTGCCTGCCTACCCTTCAGTCTATCTCACCCAGTCACAGGGACTATTTCACCCCTACTACTATCACATAACAATCTATCATAACATGTTGTCAGACATATCTGGGGTGTCCGACCTACCCTTCGATCCTAACAACCGATCAGGGGACTATTCCCCTCCTAATACCACTATCATATAGAACATAGCATACTGGCTCATAGAACATATCAAGTAATAGTAAACTAGACAATTATCACAAAGACAATCATCTCAACTATAATAACCTACTAGTGGGTCGGCCTTGGTGCCTTAGACCCACTTCTATTGGAGGGTAACTCACCTTGAAAATTGCGTGTCAAATCTCGTGGAGGAAATATCTAACAGCTGCTCCGATGACTCCCGACTATCAGAGACACGTAACACTCAAACAGAGTGTATAACACTACTCAGGGTAAAATGACCGTTTTACCATTTGGTCCAATTGGGACATACTTAAGTCCCGAATCTAGCTTATCAAGCCCAGCTCTCTTATAGCCCATTAAGGATTCCCTAAGGGCCCATTCATTGTCCAATTTCTAATTTAGACCTTATTTCCCCAAATGGGCCCAAAATTCCCAAGTCCAATATAATAATCCTCAAAGGCCCAATCTTGGCCCAAAAAGGCCAAATCCTCAAGTTTCTTATTCCTAAGCCCAAAATGATACTTCTTAGTGGGCCATAGGGCCCAAAATTCCAGACCAATCCACTTAGGGCCCAAAAGCCCAATTTTCCCAATCTACATGCGTACACGAGACGTACCCGACATGTACGCCCAACATACGCTGGCCTTGACCATGACAGGGAAATTGACCCAGTGTCTTTAAACTTCATTTTCGAATGTAATCCCAAAGAATCTTCATGAAAACCAAACCCGCCATAAAAACCCATTTCAGAACAAAGAAACTGAATCACTTCTTGTCTTTGAAGAGCTCCCCCTCCAAGTCACAACGATCTTCAAATAAGCTAATGATATAAGCCATCAAAAATATCATGTAACAACCCAAACTTTAAGATTCGTAACGCCACTTGATCGAGAAAATACAAGAAGTCGGAGATATAACAAGTCCTTAGCAGAGCTCGATGAAAAACTTCCGTTGTAAAGAATACTTCTCTGTAAAAACCTTAGTAGAGCTCGATGAAGAACTTCTGTTGTAAAAGCTACCTTCATAATTCTCCCACAAGCTTTATCAAAAATCTTCAATTTTGAAAAGTCACAAATCCAATTTCGAATGGCCATACCAAATTCTCCCCCGATTTATAATCAAAAACATGATTATAAAGCCTTCAAATGGTCATGAGAATGATCTTGAATGGATAAAAATTTACTGTGCTCCCCCGCGACAAAAAGATATACACAATGAAGTATAAAATCCGAAAAAAAATCGTGAAAATTTGACGTTATAAAAAAAACGACTTTCCGAACCGCCAAGACTTGATGGAATCTTGATTTTTCTGTTCACAAAAAAAATATGTGCGTTAAAAAATCCAAAACTGTTCACCGGCCCTTAAATTTGTAATCTTTTCTGAATATAGGGCAGAAACTGTCACTTGCTGAAAGACAGGGGCTGGAATGGAAATTCTGCATCAATACACCCCTTCATTTGTAACAAAAACTGGAAATGGTCCAAAAATACCAAACTGTGAAAACAACAGGGACCAAAAGTGCCAATTCGCTGAAGTTTCAGGTACCAAAAATGAAACATTAAGTCTTCTTCCCCATTTTAATCAACCAGATGCAAATCGGACGTGAACTGTGAATCCAAAAAAAAAAAAATAATAAAATTAACTCCCATGAATCATTCGTTATGAGCACTGAGTTCGTTTGTAAGATGCGAATTATATTGCGAGAGGAGAAATGACTTCGAGCCAATTTCAACTATGAAACCATACAAAATACCGACTGCGAGAACAGGTTCGCTTTCATTCTCGATGTGAATCTTAGTCAACCCGGAATCCATAGATATCAAGCGAATCTCATTCTATACTACCTCAGCAAAAATGAGTGTGAGCCCAGAAGGACGAGCTCCAATAGTTCGCGTTGATTCTGTTCAATCCAAAACAACCATTTGAAGTACCTGTGACTAGATGCGAGCATTACAAGCTTCAAATATACCAACAAAAAACAGTTAAGTCTGAAATCGGTCTTGATTTTTCCTTTTGTGTGGATGTGAATGTGAACCCAAAATCCAATTCCGAATCCGAGTCGATCACAGGTGAAACAGTCCGTACCCAAAAGATTCAAGACTTCAATTTTGACTTTTCTTGTTTGACTCGCAACAACATCTGCTGATTCCGATAAAATCCAATCCCGATTTCATTGGTTCCGATCATCACCGTTCCAAAAAAAAAATCACAATTTTGATTTGATCTCCAAATCCCAAATAAAATATGATTCCTTCATTGATCTCGAAAAACATTGACCATCAGAACCTAACGCTTGACAACACCGAAATCATCTCCTCAAATCGATTTCCAGATCAAACTTGATTCAATCAATAATTATCACCATTGTTATTTTTTTCGTGATGTTCGTCAAAAATATTACATTCACTGATTTTTAAATCAAAAACATTATTTCCAATCATCCAAATTATCTAATTCAGACCTCAAAACATCCAAATCAATTTAGCAAATCGCACACAATCAATGATTTACGAATATGGATTCTCAAAAGGAGGATAGTCAATACTCGCATGATAGCTTTTATTATAGGAGAATTCAGACAAGGGGAGGTAAGTATTCCTACTACCTCTGAAGTCTAAAACACATGCTCGCAACATGTCCTCCAGATTCTGGATTGTCCGCTCACTCTGACCTTCCATCTACGGGTGAAAAGCAGTGTTGAAATGCAAATGAGTACCCAACTCGTCGTTAAACTTCTTCCGGGATCTTGAAGTGAACTGCACATCCCTGTGAGAAATCACTGAGACTGGCACCCCATGTCATGCCATTACTTCCCTGATATAGATGTCGGCCAACCTTTCGACCGAAATGCTCTGCAGAATTGGAATAAAATGGGCGCTCTTCGTCAATCGATCGACGATGACCCAAATCGAATCCACTCCCCGCACGGTCCTGGGAAGCTTTGTGATAAAATCCATAGTGATATCCTCCAACTTCCATAGCGGGATATCCAACGGCTGAACCTTTCCGTGAGGCCTTTGGTGCTCGGCCTTGACCTTTTTGCAGGTCAGGCGTCTCTCCACAAACCATGCTACATCCTTCTTCATGCAGGGCCACCAATAGTCTAGAAGAAGATCCATGTACATCTTCATTACCCTGGGATGGATAGAAAACCTGGATTAGTGCGCCTCTTCCATCAATACCTGGCACACACCTCCAAGATATGGGACCCACACCCTCCGATGAAGAGTCAACAATCCACAGTTGTCATAGTCAAAAGAGGAAAATCAAACCCATAATACGCTTGCTCTTGCGATGTTCCTCCTTCATGGCCTCCTTCTGGTCCTCCGAATCCGCTCCAACAGTGGAGTCACAACCTCCATCCTCATACAGATATCTCTGATCGGTGTTGCTTTGCGGATAAGAGTGTCGGTCATGACTTTGGCCTTCCCTAGGTGGTAGAGGATCTCATAATCATAATCCTTTACCACATCAAGCCACCGATACTGCCTCATATTCATATTTGGCTGGTCCATGAGATACCTCAGTCTCTAGTGGTCCGTGTAAATGGTACAACGAACCCCATAGATGTAATGATGCCAAATCTTGAGGGCAAAAACAACAGTCCCCAACTCCAAATCATGCGTCGGATAGTTCGGTTCATGAGGCTTCAACTGCCTCGAAGCGTAAGCGATAACATGCCCTCGTTGCAACAATATCGCGCCCAAACCCAAGATGGACGCATCACAATATACTAAAAAATCATCCATGCCCTATGGCAGGGCTAAGATTGGCGCCTCGTACAATCTCTGTCTCAATGTCTCTAATGCGGCCTGCTGCTCAGGCCCCTAGCGAAAGACCACAATTTTCCTCGTCAACCGGGTTTAGGGCACTACTATCTTGGAGAAATCCTGAATGAATCTTTGATAGTAGACTGGAAATCTCAGAAAGTTCCGAATCTCAGATGGAGACATTAGAACCTCCTACTTCATCACGGCCTCCACCTTGGCCGGGTCAACCGAAATTACGTTTTGGTTCACAAGGTGCCCAAGAAACTACACCTCTGTGACATCCCCTTTTTCACGGCCAAAAAAGACTGATTTTTTTTATGCTTTATAAAAATCAGAGTACCTCCTTAATCTCTCAGAGTAATGTGACTTCATATCAACACCTATGATATAAATAAACTTAGTGGGTCAGGTTGGGAAACCTGGTGAGTAGATAGGGTTTTCAACCCACAATAATATAATTATTATGTTTAATCTTCAAACAATTAATCAACCAAATTACCCATCCCCATTATCTTCTTTACTCTTAAGGATCTACCCTAAGAATCAACTATTCCTCGTTCATTTATTCCTAAGGATCATCCTAAGGAATTGGCACGAAGTCCATCGTTACCAAGGTTTATAGATTACAACTGGTGAACACGTAGTCCAAAACATCTGGTGAACACTTAGTTCAAATATAACTAGTGAACACACTTAGTTCAAATATACCTAGTGAACACACTCGGTTCAAAATACCTAATGAGCACCTAGTTCAAAAAGCACCTACATATTACGAGCCTGCTAGCATTCCAATGGACTGTCTAGTAGAGTCTGTGGTCATCATCTATACTCCACAAGATGACTTGATCACTGTCAACATAGAAGTCTTTCATCGTGTTATCACACAGCAACTATTTCATCTACCCATGTTTTAACCAACTAATCTTGTAGATATAAAATACATATACAGTTTAAATCATTTAAAACATGTAAAAAAACCTTTCACCCAACATAGAGAGCAAGTATTCAGACAATATGAACACATAGCACGTAATTTATATTAAAATACTTCATATCTATGTGTAAGATGAAAGTAACTATGCACTCACGACACATAATTTATATTAAATACTTCATATGTATGTGTAAGATGAAAGGGACCATGCACTCACCTGAAAAGGTGGTGACTCAGCACTCGGACAACACTTCATTACTCTTAACACAATTTTCCTTTGACAAAACCTATTATCATTACCACTAGAGTTTTAGTCTAATATTCACCGAGGGCAGGACCATTTTGGCATATAGCACTTCTGAAATCCACAACCCTATGCGGCCCTTTAAACCAGATTCCCTGTACCGCAAGTAGTTAAAAAGATATTATAACGACACTGTTATAACACATAACAATATCCCAAATAATTATTATAGGGTCCTAATAACATTACTATATTTAAATAAATGCTATATTAGAAATAGTGTAGGCGTGGCTCACTTATAACAGGTTTTTATTAAAAAACCGAGCTTCGCTAGAACAACATTTCCGAGCTGAAAGCTTTTCTTCTTGGAGCCATCGGGCATTCCGAGGCCTCCTTCTCGTGCTAGGGAGGTTCCCTAGACTTCGGAGGTGTTTAGGGAGGCTAGAAAGAAGTTAGAGAGAGAAAGAAAGTCTTATGGTGTGAAGAAATTATGAAGAGTTCATCTCTTATTTATAGGGATTTTATCTTAGAGTAGCCCCTAAGTTTTATCCGTATCTTCCACATACGAGCACCGTTTTCTACGTTATTGAAATCACACGTTGGTATTTACGAGTACTACAACTTTCATTTAGATCATGTTGGCTATTTCTCATTATATCTCAGATTTACAAAACTGTATTCGAATTCACCGCGCTTGAAGAGTAGTTTTGTCCATATCTTTAACATACTTGCTCTATTCTCGATGTTATTTATACCCATGCATTGGTATTTATATCTCAGATTTACAAAACTTTCATTTATACCCCCCTTATAAACCGGCTTCGTGAATGAGGCCTACTAACGGTAAGATTGACTTTATCTTATACATATCTATATAATTAAAATTATAATAATAGTATAAGGGTTGAACTTTAATCTTTTAAAATTCTTAGGTTTAATTTGGAGTTAAAGTATTACAGTGTAGGACTTTACAAATTCCAAAACTTGAGGGAAAGTTTTGAAACTTTTTCTAGACTTTTCATTTCATAACTTATGAGTTTAATATACAGTAAAATGAAGACTCTTCATTTTTATGTAACTCCTTATTCTTTAATAACACTTTTAAAGAAGTGACTCTTAAACATCCATAACTTGAGGACAAGTTATGGAGTTATAAAACAATTTAATGAAAAGGACACTTCATTTTTGTGTAACCTATAACACTTTTATGAGTTTGAAGATTCATAAATATGACTTTTCACATAACTTGAAGACAAGTTAAAAAAACATATTTTATGAACTTGTTTTAGATCAATATGGATTGAAAACAACTACCACATAATTTTTTTTATTAATCTAAATCAACTAAAAAACAAGGTAACACAAAAAACTTTTGGTAATCCATAATTTGAGGACAAATCATGGAGTTCACAAAAACCATTAAGACCAAATTACCAATTTACACAATAATCAAGTAATTTTCCTAAGAACAAGATAAAACTCATAAGTGAAGATAATTCATATCAACAATTTTCAAGAACTTAGCTAATCATATAAACTAAAACAAGTCTTGAAACTTTGACAATTATCATTTATTTGGATGATAATAAACAATACCGTAACATCAAAATCAAGTTTTATGAACAAAAACACGTTGTGGTAATGATTCTAATCCAAAACAGGTCAAAAAAACAAAAAAAAAAATTTCACTGAACAGTCACCACCTCATGGTAAATTTTACCACCTCGTGGTGAACTGGCCGATTCCAAAAAAAATGATTTTTCTTGCAAATAGCATCAAGTATAATTGAAAACAAACTTGGCTCTGATACCACTGTTGGGTTTTAAGCAATCTAACACTCCTATGGTGTACATGCAACCCTAAATACCTTGGATCTATGTTTTCTCTATTATACATGCAAATATCAATTTTCCAAGGTATTGTTCTAACTAGCATAATATAAAGTACACATAATATAAATTGTAGTAGAATTAGATACGTCTTTTTTGGTGCTTGATTCCATGGATCCCAAGAGCCTAGGGCCCCAAATATGACACCTCAAATGGTTCACACAACACCATGAACATTTGGAATAACTTGAGAGAAAGTAGAACACTTCAAAAATCAGTTTGCCCTCCCTTGTTTTTATAATGGCCGATTTCTTTAATAATAAGATCATTATATAGTTAGTCATACTTCGGGTAAACCCTAATTGTCATGGCTTTCCATTTCCTTGGATCCATGGGTTCAAATACACAATGGAGCATCCATGGAGCATCCTATGGGTTTTAGCCCAACTTGATAATCCATGGAGCATTAGCCTACTATATAAGTTCGGATGATTTATACAATCAACCCTTATATTTAATTAGTCTTCTTTTGATCACTTAATTAATTCTAGATTAATTCCTGATCAATACTAATTAAATAATCTTATTAATATATTAGAACTTATAATATATTAATAAACCTTAAGTGTTATTTCTCTCATTTTAGTCTATCCAAATGCATGATGCCATGCAACTCAAATAGACCATGCCGGGTCGGGTCAAGAATATACCAATTATAGTTATGGACTCAGACACTACTCCAACACATTTTGGGATATAGCCCTTCTGAAATCCAACAACCCTATGCGGCCTTTTAAACCAGATTCCCCGTACCGCAAGTGGTTAAAAATATATTATAACCACACTTATATAACACATAATAATATCCCAAATAATTACTATAAGGTCCTAATAACATTACTATATTTAAATAAAAGCTATATTAGAAATAGTTTAGGCGTAGCTCACTTACAACAGGTTTTTATGAAAAAACTGCGCTTTGCTAGAGCAATATTTCCGAGCCGAAAGCTTTTCTTCTCGGAGCCGTCTGGCATTCCAGGGCTTCCTTCTCGTGCTAGGGAGGTTCCCTATACTTGTAAGGTGTTTAAGGAGGCTAGAGAGAAGTTAGAGAGAGAATGAAAGGCTTATGTTGTGAAGAAATTATGAAGAGTTCATCTCTTATTTATAGGGATTTTATGGTAGAGTAGCCCCTAAGTGTCATCGATATCTTCTGCGTACGAGCTCCGTTTTCTACATTACTTATATCCACACGTTGATATTTACCAGTAGTACAACTTTCATTTAGATCATGCCAGCTAATTCTCATTATATATTAGATTTATTAAATGTATTCGAATTCGCCGTGCTTGAAGAGTAGAGACTAAGTTTCGACCATATCTTTAACATATGAGCTCTATTCTCGACCTTATTTATACCCACGTGTTGGTATTTATGAGTACTACAACTTTCATTTAGACCCCGTCGGATAATTCTCATTCTATCTTAGATTTACAAAATTGTATCGAATTCACCGCGCTCGAAAACTAGAGACTAAGCTTCGTCCATATCTTTCGCATACGAGGTCCGTTTTCGACTGTCTTTTTATTTTTTAACTCCTATTAATGATATCTTCATTTCTCCTTTAGATTAATTTGGCTGAAAATCGACCGATCTAAAACTTGAATTTCCAGGCTGTGCACTTTTATGCTAAATCTTAGAAAAATCATAACTTCCTCATACGATGTCAGATTTGGGCGTTCTTTTTATGCACGCTCTCATTTTAACATATTATACGACTTTTTTTATATTTATAAGGTTAAAAAGTCCTCTATCGTAAATTCACTATTTACGTCTCCCGGTGCCGTGCCGGTTTTGCCAAAAAATTTGATGGGTCATAACTTTTATAAATCGAATTTCGGTGTTCTTTATATGTACGAAACTCTTGTAACATATTCCACCACTTGGTTAAGATTATTCCTTATAAGTTATATTCCCTCAAAAACTCATTTTTGATGCTCTTTGTCTTTAAATTGATTAACCCGGATCTGCAAACGTTTTACAATTATCTCCCAATTAGGATGATTACGTCCCAGAATCATCAACGAAACAGGCCAGTATAATGACTCCATACGCTTGATCTTGCACTCACACTCTGTCTCATATCAGGCTTTCAATCATGACCTTCTTGTCACAGACTCGACCCTTATTGGAGACTCTTTATTCTTCTAAACAACTTAAGATAGGTTCCTTCCTTTGATTGTTATAATTGATCGATGGGTCACATTCTAATTACCTCTCATCGTATGATGCAACATTTAGACTTAGGTATTTTAAAGTCAAACTCCAGAATGGAATATACTTTCCTTCATGTTCTAATGTGATATAATCACATTTTAACATGTAGCATTTCTAGCTACCAACTTCTTTAACAATGATCACGATACTTCTATTGATCGCTTTGATTATCTTTCACTTTAATCTTCTAGCATAAGTCGGATGCTACATCCAACTTTGTTCTCTGAACCACGTAACATAATCATCTTAGTCAGACTCGATTTGATATGAGCACTAGGGTCAGATTAACAATCATCTTCTTAGTCATTACCAAAACGATGGTAATGACAGGCATAAACAAAACATAATCAATTACTAGTGTATTGGTAACTTTGTGACTTTTGCTGATCCAAGTGTGAGTCCTGTGCTTCCGGTAGTATAGGCCTCTACTACCATTCTCACCTACTCATACTCGTCCCAAGTATTGTGTTGTAGTTTTCTAATTCATTACCACAAAAACAATTTTAACACATACATATTTGTCCAAACAATCATATAATTTTCTCTAGACTCTACTAGCACTTCTTCCATGCGTATCTTCGAACATCAATTTTGCTTCAACTCGGTTGGTGATCGAAATGTCAGATGATGGGATAACTTCATGGATTATACCAAAAATTTTTCTTTCTTCTAATCGAAATTGTACTTCTCCTGTACTACTAAAGGCAAGATATCACTCTTATGATATCTTCCGATAGGTATCATTCACTATCGTAAGCCTTCTCATTTCCTCCATTTACTCAATTCACTATGAGTCTTCACCATGTTGTTCTGCACACTAGAACAGTCGTTTGGTGTATCGAGATGAGAATAAAGATAGAGGAAGGGTTAGATGCGTATTCCTCCTTATTACCTCGAAAAATTATATGCCAGTTCTAATATCGTAATTAAACGTTTAGAAATCTGAACACATAAAATTTCCTGATCAGGTCAGCAACAGACCATAGATCCGATCAAAAGATAGCATAAAGCATCACAAATTATTAAGCACATAAAAGCATGTTAGGCATCTTCCCTAAATAAGCTACTGCTTGTGTCTATTCAAGTGTACTATGTGACAACCCAAAATTTCCATTCTGTACAACATACCAAGTCAATTGAAAGACAAATTCATTTCATGCTATCATTCAGCACAATTTAGAGTCCGTTTGAGAGTTCTGAGCCTTGTACACATAAGGAAGAAGTTTCGGGGTTTATCAGCTGAATTCATAGCACAAAGACCGAGCCTTAAGCACATTAACCAAGAGTTCACAGCCACCACATGGGATTTTACGGCCGTAAACTCACCCTATATGGTGAATACGAAGGTCATTTGTTCATTTCTTTCATTTCATTGGCCCAAATCCTCTCAAGTACCATCCCGACCTTCCTCCCCGATCTTCAAAACTCATAAGTTTCTTGCCTTAACTAGTTGATATCTTAGATGATCTTGTAATCTTACATGATTTCATCCGTGAAATCATTCCATTTTGTAGATTTTCAAGATCCACCAAGAACACACACTCGTGTTCTTGGCCAATATCGACCATTTGAGCTCATAGATTGTAAGTGCTCTTGATCCAACTCATTGTACACTAGGTATATCATGTTTAGAGCTTAGAAAACATAAGAAATCAAGAGATTCAAGGAGTTTACGACCAAGACATGTTCGTGGGCCGTAAACCCCTTTTTAGGGTGCAAATGACCCCTAACACCTTAGTAAACTTTGGTTAGTGACATAGAACCTTACCCCATGGACCTAAGGACCAATATTCACGAAATGGTACTCCTTACCATGAGTTTACGGCCATAAACTCATAGGGGCGTGGTCCCAGGGCCGTGGACATATTGTATTCGAATTTGTTGCGCTTAAAGAGTAGAGACTAAGTTTTGTCCATGTCTTTAACATACTGGCTCTATTCTCGATGCTATTTATACCCACACATTGGTATTTAAGAGTACTACAACTTTCATTTAGACCCCATCGGCTAATTCTCATTCTATCTTAGATTTACAAAATTGTATCGAATTTGTCGCGCTCGAAAAGTAGAGACTAAGCTTCATCCATATCTTTCGCATACGAGCTTCGTTTTCGACTGTCTTTTTATCATTTAACTCCTATTAACAATACCTTCATTTCTCATTTAGATTATTTAGGCTGAAAATCGACCGATCTAAAATTCGAATTTCCGGGCTGTGCACTGTTTTGCTAAATCTTAGAAAAATCATAACTTCCTCATACGAAGTCAGATTTGGGCGTTCTTTTTATGGATGCTCTCAGTTTAACATATTCTATAACTTTTTTAGATTACTAAGGCTAAAAAGTTCTCTATCGTAAATTCACTATTTACATCTCCCGATGTCATGCCGGTTTTGCCGAAAAACTTCGACGGATCATAAATTCTTCGTTATAACTCGGATTTCGGCGTTCTTTATATGTACGGAATCCTTGTAACATATTCCAACACTTGGTTAAGATTATTCCTTATAAGTAATCTTCCATCAAAAAATCATTTTTAATGCTCTTTGTCTATAAATTTACGATACCAGATCTGCGGGCGTTACAACCTCGCGCAGGCAGAACTCACACTGGGAGAACTTAGCATACAAGCTCTCCCTCCTCAAAGTATCCAGAACCTCCTGCAAGTTCTCCTCATGTTGCTACTGCAGCTTGGAATAAACCAATATATCATCGATGAAAACTATCACAAACCGATCTAACATCGGTCTACACACATGGTTCATGAGATCCATGAACGCGGCAGGAGCATTGGTGAGCCCGAAAGGCATCACCATGAACTCATAATGACCATAACGCGTCCAGAAAGTAGTCTTCTGCACATCTTTCTCTCTGACCCTCATCTGATGATAACCCGAACGCAGGTCAATCTTGGAGAACCAATATGCTCCCTGTAGCGGGTCAAAGAGGTCATCAATCCTCAGGAGTGGGTAACGGTTCTTCACCGTTACCTTATTCCACTCCCGATAGTATATACACATCCGATGCGACTCATCCTTCTACTTCACAAATAAAATCGGGGTTCCCCAGAGTGAACTGCTCGGTCTGATGAATCCCTTCTCTAACATCTCCTGCAGATTTGTAGACAGATCCTGCATCTCAGGAGGAGCCAACCGATGTTGTGCCTTAGCTATCGGAGATGCACCAGGAACTAGGTCGATCTTGAACTCTAACTGCCTTTTCGGAGGTATACCAGGCAACTCCTCTGGGAATACATCCGCGAACTCTCGTACCACTGGCATATCGCCCACAATCGCCTTACCTACCTCCCGGGTATCAATAACATAGGCGACATATCATGTGGAACCCTACTAGAGGTAGCGTCTAGCTCTCACTGCTCAACATAAAGTTGGTCCCTGCTGTGGCATCTCACCTTGAATCACCAGCTATCCCCCACTTGGGGTCCTGATCCGCACCAACTGTTGCATGCAGTCGATCACCGCCCCATTGGGGCTCAACCAATCCATCCCTATGATAACCTTGTTCCCCCGCAAAGGTATGGGAACCAAATCTACCAAGTAATGCTCTTCGTACAACCTCAAAACACAATCTCTGAAAACCTCTGATGTCGGCATTGATCGGTTGTCTACAATCTCAACCTCTAGGGGGCACTCTAACATGCCCAAATTTGCTAATCACAAGAGAAACAAATAATCGGGTAGCGCCCGAATCAAACAATACCTGAACTGGAATACCGTTCATATGGAACGATCCTGAACAGAGCACATAACATAACATAACATATCAATATCAGAGCCACATAATATATAAGTTAGAGAGGAAACCATACCCATCACCACATCGGGTGCGGCACATGCCTCCTCGACTGTCAATTGAAATGCTCAGCTCCGCATCATTGGAGCCTCTGCCTTGACCTTTCGGCTATCTGCAACTCGTGTTGTCACTGAATTCGGCACCACCACTAGCGCTGCTACTATTGCTGCTATCAATCTAGGGCAGTTGGCTTTTTTATGGCCCCTCTGATTGCAATGGAAGTAAATTAGGTCTGGTGTCTGAACTGTGGGGGGGAGGGGGGGTAGTACAATCCCTACCAAAGTGCCCCTTCTTGCTGCACTTATAACACCCTCATGATCCCGCTCTACAAGCTCCCTCATGCGGCCTACCGCATTTCCTGCAACAGATCTGACTGGCTAGCCCTTCAACCTAGCGTCGGATCCCTTGGGTATCTTCCCCAAAACCCCAATACTCTGCTCTGTCTCTTCCATCCTCTTGCTGAGATGCTCTAAATCAATCTCTCTCTCCCGCGACCTAGCAATCATGCACTCCAGGGTCGGGCAAGCTGAAGGGTTGACATGCTCCCAGATATCAGCCCTCAACATATCATGGTAACGGGTATTCCACATATCCTCATCCCCCACATACTGAGGTACCAACAAGGCCCTCTCCTTGAACTTGGTGGTGATCTCCGCCACTGACTCCATAGTGTGTCTCATATCAAGAAAATCTTTGTCCAGATGCTGAAGCTCCACAGCTGGCGCAAACTCAGCCCTGAACCTAGTCACAAAGTCTGACCAAGTCATAGCCTCAATGGATGGGGCTTCCAGTGAGTCACCTATTGAATCCCACCATTCCTCAGCTCTGTTCCTCAAACAACCCGCAGCAAAGCAGACCTTCGACCCCTCCGGGCAGAAGCTCGTGAATTGTGCAGACTCAATGTCTGCGATCCATCTCCTGGCAGCAATGGGGTCCTTCACCCTATGAAAGTCCGGTGCACCACTCTCTTGGAAGTCCTTGAAGGACAGTGTGCGTGTACTAGACTGGCTAGACACCAAATCACTTCTGAATATCCGGAGGCGATCCTCCATTAGCTCAATAATCCCCTCCTTAATCGACCCGAAATGAACGGGGTCGCTTCATGGATACCTTTCATGATCTCAGACGCGATGAACTTGCGTAACCCGTCATCATCCTGCTCGGATCCTGTGCCCGATCCGGACCCTGATCCTGACCCAGATCTTGCTCCATGTCATGTAATCTCCATACTAAAACAAACACAATGATGTCAGGGTCATAGATACTCTTAAGAGATCACACACTCTCCAAGTTTTCCGGTTCTATCTCATCCTTCCTTTATTCGAGTACGGATCCTCTGCTTCCAGCAGTACGAGCCTATACTACCTTCCACATATATTCGTACTTCCCTCAAGAATGGCCTTGACTTCACCAAGTCCATTTCTACTAATAAAACTCTCCACGCTAATCTCATCCTAGTCTTAACCTAGGGCACTCTTCGACCTAGTCTCTACCATCAGCTGCATAAGGATTCCATACCATCCTTCCCTAACTAGTTTGTGAATACTATTACATATCCACTTGCTAGTTAGTTCAGGCTAGCTAGGATCCCCATAAGCACAAAGCAAGTAGCGTTCGTGCATTGACTAACCAAATCAAACATGACCTAATCAGGCTTTCATACTGTTGACTAACAACCCTAGCATATAGCTCAATAAGCTCATACAACCAGCATATAAGCCATCCTTCTTGATCCTTAGCCCTAATCTATCATGTAGTTCTCATAATCATATCATATAACTTAACGTAACAAGTATGGGTATCTTGGGGAAAACTTACTTGAGCTCGGCCGATCGCACGCATCACACGCATAACAAGTATGGACACACCCCCAAATGTGTGTCCGAATCCCTCAAACCAAGGCTCTGATACAAACTTGTAACATCCTAATTTTCGAGTCCAAAAACAATTTGTTTTTAATTAAGTAATTTATAAAAATCATTTACTAAAAACATTAACGATATTGTTGTGTCAATTCATGTTGCGTCATGGGCCTCATGTTTTGTATCCGGATTGGGCTTGTCCATCCGTGATTATCTTGTAGGGTTATAGTATAAATATGCATGCATGAATGCATATTTTTGAGGGTCGTCATTAATTACGTTCATTATTTTGTAACCCTAAACATCTCTACAGTCGAAGTTCTTAGTCGAGCTCTTATGAGGTGTTAAAGTTTTAATCATTCGACACATTCAAAGCCATTCTCGTGTTCTTATTTACTCTCATAATTGTTTGCTTGCATAGAATCTAACGATCCTTAAAGATCTTTTGTTCTAACAATTGGTATCAGAGCAGGAGATTGTGTGATCAATACACATTCCTTCTGTATTCAGAATTACTTAGGGTTTCCGCTTTTATCGTATAAATAGAAGTTGTCTTCTTTGTTTCGACGACAACTCTATTTTGGATAAAACCCTAATCTCAAGTTTACAGGTTTGATTCTAGAAGCTCACCATGTCTCACGAAGATTCGCAAAGAAATCCCATCAACATCTCAAATAGCATTGGATCTACTACCAGGATACCCATACTCTACACCCAAGACTATGAAGTATGGGCGCATCACTATGAAAACTACGTGGTTAGATATGAAGATAATGGTTATCTCATCTGGGAAGCCATCATACTTGGACCTATTGTTCATTTGGGAACGAACACGACAGTTAAGACCCAAAAGGAATATAACAAGCTGGTGACGGATGAACAGAAAATGTCGTAGGATGAGAAAGACAAGCTATTGTGTAACGTAAAGGCCATGAGAATGATAAGATTCGCCTTGCAATCTGACACATTTCATTTAGTTAGTTCATGCACGACGGCCAAAGAAATACGGGATAGGTTGAAAGAACTCTATTCAACGGATGAAGACTTGGAACACTCAATTCAAACCTTGCTGCTGTCAAAATTTGGAGTTTTCGAACAGAAACCTGAGGAGAAACTAAATAAAAATTTCGATCGGTTCAATCATCTCCTAAGTAAGATGATCAAACATGGAATAGAGAGAAAGTTGATTGAGCAGAAGGTAACTTTTATGAATGGATTGAGACCGGAATGGATGGATGTGGTTTCTACTGTGAAAGCGCATGAACAGTTTAAGTCTTACTCCCTAGCGAAACTTGTAGGAATACTCAAGTCCCATGAAAGTGTAGTAACCAAAGAAGCGAAAGTGGTTTCTGGTGTGGGATCGCTAGATCTGGTGTCAAAAGGAAAAAGTGTTGCAGAAGAAGAGCAGAGTCTGATATGTCTGAGTGTGACCTTACAAGCGAGGAGTATGCTATGATGGTCACCAATCCCAAGAAGTTTGCAAGAAGAAAATTCCCCATCATCAAAAATCGAAACTGGCAGGGAAGTTATAGCTCTGAGAAGGTGAAGGATGAAACGAAAAACTCCTCTGAAAAAGATGAAGATAAGAAAGAGAGAAAACTTGTAGGAGACTCAGGATACGACTGCAACTACTGTCACGGCAAGAACCACTTTGCCAAAGATTGCAAGTTAAGGAAAATGGCTGAGAAGAGAGATGATGAAGATGACAAGGCGTACTATATGTGCCAGTTGGAATAGATCAAGAAAAAGAAGTCAACTAACAGCTCTATGAATGCCTTGATCGTACAGGAGAATGCTGATGAAGACGAGTTCGGTGGCGTGGAAGTTTGGTCAACTGACTCTGAAGATGAAGAGGTGAGAAAGCCCACTCATGGAAAGGCTTATGTGGCAAAGGAAGTGGGTTCGGCTGGAAAATGCTTTATAATCACAAATGGTTCATCAACCGAAAGTGTGAGTGAGGAACCGAACCTAACTGAAAAAAAATGTTTTGCAGCAAAGCCAATAAGTGAGCAAATCAATGACTGCGATCGTTTGATCAAAAAGGTACAATCAATCCTAGAATCTCTTAAAATTCCAATAACAGAATATGAATAAGAATTAAATGAATTAAAACTTAAATTTTATAATCTAAGCGATAGTCTCATGCAAAGTCGGTTAACAAATTCTAACCTAACTGAGCAAATCAGCAGGGTGACAACGAAGAGTGAGGAGAGAAGAATGTGGATAGAGCTGAAGGAGCAGGAGTTAGTTTGGGCTAAGGATGAAAGTATTTATTTGCAAAGAGACAATCTAAAGTTTTTAAAACAAAGGAATGTTTTTTGTTTAATTGTTAAGCGTTTATATACTAATATAGCTCAATTGCATTTAAGTTGTGAGATAAGAATGAAAATTCATAAGATGATTTTGCCATTTCTTGAATTTAAGGAAGATGAGGTCATAGCAGAATGTGAATCAGAAGTGTCATCAGAAGAGACATCCATGTCTTACAACATTGGACTGGACAAAATAGAAACCTTCATTGATTCCAAGGAATACAAATGTATGCTAAAAGATATTTTAGATGAAAATGATAGGTTGAAAACTAAGTCAGACACTATTCAATTAGTTGACCAATCCAATGCCAAATTTACTTCCGATAATAAAATGGACTTACAAAACACCTCTGAATTTGATGATGAAAGTGAAATGCGTGAAATCTCAGTAGAAGATGTGGTTGATTGTTCTGAAATCTCAGTAGAAGATGTGGTTGATTGTTCTGAGTTTTTGAAGAGCGAAACCGAGAATGAGAAACCCCTAATTTCTGAAAATTTGGTTGAATCGCCTGTCTAAAGATAAGAAACAAAAATTCAAGGAAAAGGCTATGGTTTATCAAAAGGTTTAAACTATGCCAAATCAGGTTTATGCAGTCACAGGAGTCACTTAAAAGCAGATCTCAGAATTAAGAATCATGGTCGACAAAGATAATGCTGAAGGGTGCGATGTCTACTTCTAGTCAGCTCCTATTGATAATGCAGACGGAACTATAGGCTTGTCTGAGCAGACTTCCTGGAGGGTTAAAGGAAGATACCTTGTTGAACCCAGAACCAAACCCTCAAGTTTCGACAAACCAAGCACGAGTGGAACCAAAGAAATCCCTGAAGAACCGAAAGAAGACCAGAAAGTTCCAGCCAAAATAACCGAAACTCAAAGACAGAAGCCAAAGGTCAGCTTCAACATCAACAAATCACAAAAGGAGCTAGCTGAATAGAAACGCTTAAGAAATCAAAGATATACAAAGAATCTAAATGAGCGAAAAAGTTACTGGCAATCTCAAAATCCCAACTATGTTCCTCCTAACAGAGCATCAACGGACAACGGAAAAGGAAAACTAAAGGAAAATTTCAGTCCAAGTTCCTACTATTCCAAGTCTTAGAACCGAAAGTCGAGTTTCGGTCCGAACATCACTCAGAACCGAAAGTCCACTTTTGGTCCCTAGACCAGTTTCGGTCCTAAACCTAGTTTCGGTCCTAAACCCAGTTTCGGTTCCTCCAAGTCCCAAAGCAAAGCAAATTCTATGGAGGACATCAAAGGAAAAAGAAAGCTAACATCAGATTCTAAGTTCAATAATAAGAAATCATCAACTATCCCTAGGAGTCAAAAGAAAAATCAAATACCATCTAACAAACCAAACAATGCACTTCAATTTAAGCAAGATAAAACTAAAATCAAAGTGTATACAATTAAAAGAAAAGATCAAACCACTTTAGTAAAAAGAACATATCTGGTTGATATTTCTACAGCAATTTCGTTCTGTGAACGACTCACAAGGACCCAAACGACTTTGGGTTCCTAAATCTGCTTGAATTTACAGGTAATCAGTGACGATCAGTTCGATGATGAATGGTATATAGACAGTGGCTGCTCAGGAAGGAAGAACTGAGGGAGTTTCGGTCCCTGAAAGATGGTGGGTGTGTAAAGTATGGAAATAACTCTTATGGAACAATCAAGGGATACGGTATGATAACAAATGGAGATTTCTCAATTCGAAAAGTGGCTTATGTAGAAGGATTGCAGCATAACCTCATCAGCGTGTCACAAATAGTTGTGGGAACAGGTCTGAAAGTATCATTTGATGATGAGGTGTAACACTCGTGTTTCTAGCCTAGGCATTTATATTGAGTTGATAGTCTAGGTTAACCTTTGTAACTCATTTTGAAGAAATGAAAAGGAATTATGTGAATATTATGTGAATTATGTGTTTTATGCTTAATTATTAAGGCTTAATTAATTAAGAATAAAAAATAAGCATCAAAATTAAAGTGTGAGATAAGCTCGATATCTTTACATAAAGTTGTAGTGGTCGAAACAAGGATTTCGGGGATATAAAGAATACCAAAATCCGAGTTATAACGAAGAAGTTATGACCTGTCGAAGTTTCGCGACAAAACCGGCACGGTGCTGAATGTCGTAAACAGTGAGTTTATTATAAACTACTTTTTAGCCTTAGTAATCTAAATGAAAGTCGTAGTATTCGTTAAATCGAGAAGTTTGATAAAAAGAACGCCCAAATCTGACTTCGTATGAGGAAGTTATGATTTTTCGAAGTTTCAGCGTAGCAGTAGACAGCTAAAAACTCGAATTTTAGATCGAGCGATTTTTAGCCGACACAACCTAAAAAAGAATTGAAGGTCTCGTCATTAGGAGCACAACGGTAAAAAGTCTGACGAAAACGGACGTCGGATGAAGAAGTTATGAATTTTTAACGGATTTCCTATCTCGGTCTGTTAAAAATAATAATATAAAATTTAAAGTCAAAATTAGCCGACGAAGTCTAAACAGAAGTTGTACATCGTAATTTTAGCTACGCGTGCATATAAAGAACGTCAAAAACGGAGCTCGTATGCGAAAGTTATGGATTTTAGAAATTTTGGCGCGAAAACCGAGAAATTTCGCATAGTCACACTTTGCCACGTCACCCTCGCTTAGAATGTGACACGTGTCCTGCTGAGTCACCTGGCTGCTGAGTCATCAGGCTACTGGGTCACCGAAGCTGCTGAGTCATGCGAAGCCATGTGCCCTCTTCTGATTCGACCGAGGAGGAGGCCCAATCCGAAGCAGCCAGCTCCCTAGCCGAAGCTTCGCCCAGCTGCCGCGTGTGTTCGAGCCTCGCATAGCCTAGGTCCGAACCTCGCAGGTGCGCCAGTAAGCTGCGGTCCACTTAGAAGCTGCCATCGAGCCCTCACAGGTGCGAGCCATGTGCGAGCCTTCGCGTGCGAGCCTTCTCAGCCGTTACATCAGAAGCTTCTCCGCCGTCCGATCAGAAGCTTCACCCTATAAATAGAAGGCTGCGAGCCTTCTCGGATATTTTTAAGAAATTGCCACTTTTAACCCCTAAACCCGTATTTCCTTCATCTTAAAATCCCGCAAAGCCCCGGTATCGATTGTAAAGGCCGGAGTACCCCACGAAGTGCCCGAGAAGCCCGAAAAATTTATCTTTTCGGTTTCAAAGCCCGACCTTTCGCAGAGCCCGGTTTCTCAATAAAACTCCCGGTTTTATTAGAAACGATCGTTTTAGGAAACGAATTGCTGCCCGATTTTCACCAAAATACGTGAGTGTGTAGTTACTTTGAATTTACACATAGATATGAAGTATTACCTTGAAATACGTGTTATGTGTAAATATGCTAATTGTTTATTCGACGTGACTGTTGAATTGATGTTTTTTTACAAGTTTTAAACTGTATATGCATTTTATCTACAAAATATGTTGGGTAGAACATGGGTAGATGAAATAGTTGATGTGTGTTAAAATGGTGAGAAGCCTCGATGTTGTTGTTGTTGTTGTTGTAGTCATCTAGCGAAGTACAGATGACGACCACGGACTTTCTAGATAGTCCAGTGGAACATTAGGAAGTTCGCAACTTGTTGGTGTTGATGAATTAAATGTTCATTGGCGTACTTCATCCCCCTCATGGTTGCCTTAACGACATGTATGGCTGAGGAAACCCCTTAGCAGTAGTGTCCATCCCGATGATAATCCTGAGGCTAGGTCCCTTGTGATAGGTGTTTAGGGACATAAAGTGAGGACAACGGGAATGGGTAATCAGGGTTATTGTTGATTGGTGAACTTAATAAGTATATTATTATTGTGGGTTGAAAACCCTATATGCTCACCAGGCTTCCAAGCCTGACCCACTCAGTTTTATAATTACAGGTAGGGGACCCCGAGCATAGTCGGAGGATGACGAGAGATTTTTGGATTATAGGCCAGAAGTTGTAAATAACTGTTGAAAGGCTTGTAATGTCTTGTTTATGCTTTTGATTTGTATCGGAACATGACATCCCGAGGTTTTGATATATATGGAAAATATATACCTTCTTAATGAAGGATTTTGATAAACTTTTATCATATGTTGTTTGGGGACCAATTCCGCAATATCTTATAAAAAGATTACTGTTATTTTATTTTAAAAAGCATAAATTAAATCGGTCTTTTCTGGCCGAGAAATATGGGGATGTCACAATTGGTATAACTCGTAGTAGAGCTGCAAATGCAAATGGAAACAGGGATCAACAGCCTCAACCTCAAGTAGTTGAGCAAGTACCTGTTGTAGGAGCTGCACCTGAGCCAATGACGATGGCTGGGGTACAAGCAATGATGCAAATGATGTTAGATCGCCAAATGGAGGAGACAAGGCGATTACTACAACAACATAGGGAAGAGACTACGATGCCTGTTGAACAGTCCGTATTGAATGAAGGGCAATCAGTAGGAGGGAACTACAGTGGGACTCTTGGTCAAGCCAACCCACCGATAGTTAGACAAAACAACCAGGATGGAGGAGTTGATGGACGCGGATGCAAATACAAAGATTTCATGGCATCTAAACCGCCGTGTCTATCTGGAAGTCCGGCACCGGTGGAAGTCATGAATTGGATCTCCGAAATGGAGACGATGTTTGAAAGTTGCGAGTGTAGCAACAAACAAAAGACCGCACTTGCAATTCCTCTGTTAAAGTCTGGTGTGTTGAGCTGGTGGAAGTTACTAGCTGATTCGATGCCCAAGGGTGAAGCTAGTAAGATGTCTTGGGAAGAATTTGTGGTACAACTGCAATTGCAGTACTGCTCTGAGCAGGATCTTCTGGAAATCAACAATGAGTTTTAGAATTTAAAGAAAGGAAAGATGAGCGTTACTGAATACGCTGCTAGTTTTATGGAAAAGATGAAGCTAGTTCCTCATCTAGTTCCAACTGAACTCTCTAAAGTCAACAAGTTTGCCCTCGGATTACCAGCAGACTTATGTCCGATGGTTAAGCAAGCAACCACTTTGAAAGCCGCAATCTGTGCTGCTAAGAATGTCAAGGTTCAGATCAAAGAGAAGGGTCTGGAGAGGGCAGAAGTTAGTGAAAAGAGAAAATTTGAAGGAACTTCGGGTTCCAACAAGAAAAGCAAATTTTCTAAGTCCAAGTAGTTTGGAGGAGGATGAGATGAAGTGAAATGGTGTGAGAAGTGCAAGAGAAATCACTCTGGGAGATGTAGTGAGGAGGTGACTTGCTTCAAATGTGGAAAGACTGGGCATTATGCCAACGTGTGTCCATCCGACAAGAGGGTATGTTTTGAGTGCCATGAAGTTAGGCATGTTCTTAAAGACTGTCCAAAGAGGAAGGATGCCGCAAAGCCCAATCTACCACCAAAGCGGAAGGCGAGAGCCTTTCAGATGACACTTGAAGCTGCAAAAGAAGAAGTCGATGTCGCTTCAGGTACCTTTCTCGTAAACGAATTGCCTGCCCAAATTTTGTTTGATTCTGGAGCCAATTACTCCTTTATATCGCATGAATTTGGTAGAAAGCTAGCTTTGCCTGTAGATAGGCTAGTTAATGCCTTATTAGTCAAGATTGCTAGTGGCAAGTTTGTACCTGTTAGCTATCGTATGAAAAACATCCTCATTGACTTGGATGGGAATAAGTTCCAAGAGGAATTATTGCCTATCGAGTTAAATGGATTCGACATAGTTTTAGGAATAGATTGGCTTAGCGCCAATGATGCAGAAATACTATGTAGAAAGAAGATAGTTAAAGTAAACCCGCCAGGGAAAGAGTCGTTTATGGTGTATGGAGACAAACGCAGAGTAAATTCTGGAATCATTTCCCTAATGAAAGCCAAAAAGTGTTTGGCCAAGGGATGTACATCATATCTAGCATTCGTGATCGATGCCAAGATGGAAAAGAAGGAGGTGCAGAATATTCCGGTGGTGTGTGATTATCCGGAAGTCTTTCCCGAAGATCTTCCCGGATTGCCCCCTGATCGACTAGTAGAATTTCGTATCGACTTGTTACCAGGAACGATGCCGATAGCGAAGCACCTTATCGATTAGCGCCAACCAAAATGAAAGAACTTATGACACAACTTCAGGAGTTATTGGACAAAGGTTTAATTCGACCTAGTTCATCACCCTGGGGAGCCCCTGTGTTATTTGTAAAGAAGAAAGACGGAAGCATGAGAATGTGCATCGATTACAGAGAGCTGAACAAAGTGATGATAAAGAATAAGTACCCGTTGCCAAGGATCGATGACTTGTTCGACCAGTTGCAGGGTTCGAGCTATTTCTCGAAGATCGATCTTAGGTCGGGATACCATCAACTAAAGGTGAGAGAGCAGGATATCGAAAAGACTGCTTTTAGAACGAGATATGGACACTATGAATTTTTGGTTATGTCGTTCGGACTAACCAATGCCCCAGCAGCTTTCATGGATTTGATGAATAGGGTTTGTAAACCATTCTTAGACAAATCTGTGATAGTATTCATAGACGATATCTTGATTTATTTGAAAAGCAAGCACGAGCATGAAAAGCATTTACGTGAAGTGCTAGAAGTCCTGAAAAAGGAGAAGTTGTATGCAAAGTTCTCCAAGTGTGAATTTTGGCTTCAAGAAGTCCAATTTTTAGGTCATGTGGTTAACCAAGAAGGAATAACGGTTGACCCAGCAAAGATTGAAGCTGTGATGAAGTGGGAACAACCAAAAAGTCCTACGGAGATTCGAAGCTTTTTAGGATTAGCTGGATATTACCGAAGGTTTATCCAAGGCTTTTCTTCGATTGCTACTCCATTAACAGCTTTGACCCACGAAGGACTACTTATGCTTGGAATGAGAAGCATAAGGAAGCATTTGAGAAGTTGAAGAAGAGTTTGTGTGAAGCACTGATTCTTTCATTGCCTGAAGGAGTTGATGACTTCGCAGTTTATAGCGATGCATCTGGAGTTGGGTTAGGTTGTGTTCTGACCCGAAGGGATAAAGTGATCGCGTATGCATCGAGGCAATTGAAGGAACATGAAAAGAACTACCCCACTCATGATTTGGAGTTTGCAGCGGTAGTATTCGCCCTAAAGATATGGAGGCATTATCTTTATGGCACAAATTGTAAACTTTTCACTGATCATAAGAGTCTCCAATATCTCTTTAATCAGAAGGAATTAAACATGAGGCAACGACACTGGCTAGAGTTACTCAAGGACTACGACTGTGAGATACTTTACCACCGTGGTAAAGCAAATGTGGTTGCTGATGCTCTCAGTTGGAAGGTAAACCTTGAAAAGAAAAGGCCAAGAGCGTTGAGAATTGAAGTTGTCTCGACAATTGTGGAAAGTATAAAGAAAGCTCAAGAGGAAGCTTTAGAGAAAAATGACCGAAAGGAAGAACGTTTAGGCAGAACGTTAGTGTTCGGTACAAACAACCAAGGGTTGAAGGTATTTCAAGATAGGATTTGGGTACCTAAGACGGGCAGAATAAGAGATCTTCTGATGGAAAAAGCTCACAAGACCATGTACTCAATTCATCCCGGCAGTACAAAAATGTATAGGGACCTAAAACCCTATTATTGGTGGCCGACGATGAACATCGATGTTGCTAAGTATGTGGCCGAGTGTGTAACTTGTGCTAGGGTTAAGGCACAACATCAGAAACCGTATGGGAGTTTAGAACCTTTACCCGTACCCATGGGTAAATGGGAAGACATCACCATGGATTTTGTGACTAAACTACCCAAAACAAGGAACGGTCACGACATGATTTGGGTGGTCGTTGATCGCTTCACTATGAGTGCGCATTTCATAGCGGCCAAAGAGAAATGGTCTATGGATAAACTTGCGAATTCTTACATGAAGGAAATTGTGAGGCTTCACGGTGTTCCGTTAACGGTTGTGTACAATCATGACAGTCGTTTTACCTCAAGGTTTTGGAGGAGTCTACAAGAGGGATTGGGTACCAAGTTGTGTTTGAGTACAGCTTACCATCCGCAAACCGATGGTCAGAGCGAGCGAACGATTCAAACATTGGACGATATGTTGAGAGCATGTACCCTAGAATTCGAAGGTAACTGGGATGAACACTTACATTTAGTAGAATTCTCCTATAATAATAGTTTCCACTCAAGCATTAAGGATGGCACCTTATCATGCTTTGTATGGGGAAAAGTGTCGAACGCCATCATGTTGCCTGGAAGCTGGGGAAAAGTAGTTTATGGGATCTGAAACAGTCCATGAGACTGCTGAAAAGTTGAAAGTAATAAGGGAAAGGATGTTAGCTGCTCAAGATCGACAAAAGAGTTATGCTGACAAGAAAAGACAACCGATATCCTTCGATGTTGGAGATTCGGTTTTACTTACAGTCTCACCGTGGAAGGGACTTATAAGATTTGGGAAACGAGGAAAGTTGAGTCCAAGGTTTATTGGACCATTCAAAGTTCTTCAGAAGATCGGGAATCAAGCTTACAAGCTAGAGTTACCAGAAGAACTGGAAGGTATTCATAACACCTTTCATGTGTGTTACTTGGGAAAGTTCACAGGAGATGTGCGCGACATAATTCCGATTTCTGAGTTAAGGTTGGATGAAAACAAGAGGTCGATCGAAGAACCTGAGGCAATCGTTGACCATAAGACTATGAAGTTACGACGCAAGATGGTCGATTTAGTGCTTGTGCGCTGGAAACATACGAATGGACCAAATCTCACTTGGGAAACGGAGAGTGACATGATGAGTCGCTACCCGCATTTGTTTGGTGATATATGATTCTGGGGACGGAATCATCCTAAGGGGGAGAGAATTGTAACACTCGTGTTTCTAGCCTAGGCATTTATATTGAGTTGATAGTCTAGGTTAACCTTTGTAACTCATTTTGAAGAAATGAAAAGGAATTATGTGAATATTATGTGAATTATGTGTTTTATGCTTAATTATTAGGGCTTAATTAATTAAGAATAAAAAATAAGCATCAAAATTAAAGTGTGAGATAAGCCCGATATCTTTACATAAAGTTGTAGTGGTCGAAACAAGGATTTCGGGGATATAAAGAATACCAAAATCCAAGTTATAACGAAGAAGTTATGACCTGTCGAAGTTTCGCGACAAAACCGGCACGGTGCTGAATGTCGTAAACAGTGAGTTTTCGATAAACTACTTTTTAGCCTTAGTAATCTAAACGAAAGTCGTAGTATTCGTTAAACCGAGAAGTTCGATAAAAAGAATGCCCAAATCTGACTTCGTATGAGGAAGTTATGATTTTTTGAAGTTTCAGCGTAGCAGTAGACAGCTAAAAACTCGAATTTTAGATCGAGCGATTTTTAGCCGACACAACCTAAACGAGAATTGAAGGTCTCATCATTAGGAGCACAACGGTAAAAAGTCTGACGAAAACGGACGTCGGATGAAGAAGTTATGAATTTTTAACGGATTTCCTGTCTCGGTCTGTTAAAAATAATAATATAAAATTTAAATTCAAAATTAGCCAACGAAGTCTAAACGGAAGTTGTAGATCGTAATTTTAGCTATGCGTGCATATAAAGAACTTCAAAAACGGAGCTCGTATGCGAAAGTTATGGATTTTAGAAGTTTTGGCGCAAAAACCGAGAAATTTCGCATAGTCACAGTTTGCCACGTCACCCTCGCTTAGAATGTGACACGTGTCCTGCTGAGTCACTTGGCTGCTGAGTCATCAGGCTGCTGAGTGACCGAAGCTGCCGAGTCATGCGAAGCCACGTGCTCTCTTCTGATTCGACTGAGGAGGAGGCCCAATCCGAGGCAGCCAGCTCCCCAGCCGAAGCTTCGTCTAGCTGCCGTGTGTGTCCGAGCCTCGCATAGCCTAGCTCCGAGCCTCACAGGTGTGCCAGTAAGCCACAGTCCACTTAGAAGCCGCCAGCGAGCCCTCGCAGGTGCGAGCCATGTGCGAGCCTTCGCCTGCGAGCCTTCTCAGCCGTTGGATCAAAAGCTTCTCAGCCGTCCGATCTGAAGCTTCACTCTATAAATAGAAGGCTGCGAGCCTTCTCGGATATTTTTAAGAAATTGCCACTCTTAACCCCTAAACCCATATTTCCTTCATCTTAACATCCCGCAAAGCCCCGGTATCGATTGTAAAGCCCGAAATACCCCACGATGTGCCCGAGAAGCCCGGGAAATTTATCTTTTCGGTTTCGAAGCCCGACCTTTCGCAGAGCCCGGTTTCACAATAAAACTCCTGGTTTTATCAGAAACGATCGGTTTAGGAAACGAATTGCTGCCCAATTTTCACCAAAATACGTGAGTGTGTAGTTACTTTCAATTTACACATAGATATGAAGTATTTACCTTGAAATATGTGTTATGTGTAAATATGCTAATTGTTTATTCGAGGTGACTGTTGAATTGATGTTTTATACAAGTTTTAAACTGTATATTCTTTTTATCTACAAAATATGTTGGGTAGAACATGGGTAGATGAAATAGTTGATGTGTGTTAAAATGGTGAGAGGCCTCGATGTTGTTGTTGTTGTTGTTGTAGTCATCTAGCGAAGTATAGATGACGACCACGGACTTTCTAGATTGTCCAGTGGAACACTAGCAAGTTCGCAACTTGTAGGTGTTGATGAATTAAATGTTCATTGGCGTACTTCATCCCCCTCATGGTTGCCTTAAGGACATGTATGGCTGAGGAAACCCCTTAGCAGTAGTGTCCATCCCGATGATAATCCGTAGGCTAGGTCCCTTGTGATAGGTGTTTAGGGACGTAAAGTGAGGACAACGGGAATGGGTAATCAGGGTTATTGTTGATTGGTGAACTTAATAAGTATATTATTATTATTGTGGGTTGAAAACCGTATATGCTCACCAGGTTCCCAAGCCTGGCCCACTCAGTTTTATGATTACAGGTAGTGGACCCCGAGCATAGTCGGAGGATGACGAGAGATTTTTGGATTATAGGCCAGTAGTTGTAAATAACTGTTGAAAGACTTATAATGTCTTGTTTATGCTTTTGATCTGTATTGGAACATGACATCCCGAGGTTTTGATATATATGGAAAATATATACCTTCTTAATGAAGGATTTTGATAAACTTTTATCATATGTTGTTTGGGGACCAATTTCGCAACATCTTATAAAAAGATTACTCTGATTTTATTTTAAAAAGCATAAATTAAATCGGTCTTTTCTGGCCGAGAAATATGGGGATGCCACATGAGGGCTCTAAGATAATTGAGAAACAATCCAAGAAGGTTTTATTGAAATCTGAACACAAGGGAGAGATGTACCCTTTAAATCTCAACCCAATACGAGGAAAACCAACAATATGTTTGCTGTCAAAGGCAAATACAGATGAAAGCTGGTTGTGGCATCAATGATTATCGCACCTGAACTTCAAAGAGAATAATAAGTTGGTGCTTTGTGATAACGTACGTGGACTTCCTCTTCTGAAATTTGACAAGGAACATCCGTGTGCAACATGTGAGATGGGAAAACAAAGCAGAAAGAGCCACCCTACAAGAATCAATACAAAGATAATTGAAGCTCTTGAACTTTTACACATCGACATATGTGGACCTTCGGCAATTGAAAGCTTCGGTGGCAGTAAGTACATTCTTGTTATTGTAGATGACTTTTCACGCTTCACTTGGGTTTTCTTTCTTAAGCAGAAATCAGATGCAACTACCAAGATGAAGACATTCGTCAAGAAAGTAGAAGTACAACTAAGGAAGACGGTTAGAAATATCAGAAGTAACAACGGTCTGGAATTCAATAATAATGATTTTGAGAACTTTCTAGCTGACAAGGGAATAACTCACAATTTTTCGGCCCTTATACACCACAACAGAATGATATTGTTGAAAGACGAAACCGTTCTTTATGTGAGGCAGCCAGAACCATGCTCAATTTCGCTTCACTTCTGTTATACTTCTGGGCTGATGTTGTTGCAACTGCATGCTACACTTAGAATCGGTCCTTGCTAAACAAAGGATTCTCAATTACTCCAAATGAGATCTTAAATAACCAAAAGCCAAATGTCAAATTTTTCCACATATTCGGTTCAATGTGCTTTATTTTCAATTCTAAAGAGAACCAAAATAAGTTTTATGTCAAAGCCGATGAGGGAATCTCTCTAGGTTATTCACTAACATCAAAAGCATACAGATTGTTGAAAAAACTCTCCAAACGAATTGAAGAAACCTATTATGTCACCTTCGATGATAATTACATGAAGAAAGTTCAAAGTAGTGAAAGTGACTTAGGAGAAATTTTTCCAGCATCTGGACAAGTCTCGGTTCCAATAGCCAACCTGTTTGAAGAGTACATGCGTCTGTTTGATGAACCAAAGAAGGCGGCACTCTCAGAAGAGAAAGCAACAAACACCAAAATTGATAATCTCAAAAAGATTATATATGAAGGAGCCAAAGAGATGGAAAGTGAACTTCCTAAAGCTAAAGGTGTTCCACTATCTACTGACTCAAAGTTTCAGGGGGAGAGTTCAACTGCATCAGCAAAAAACTTTTTATCCATGATGTACCCTTTAAATCTCAACCCAATACAAGGAAAACCAACAATATGTTTGCTGTGAAAGGCAAATACAGATGAAAGCTGGTTGTGGCATCAACGATTATCGCACATGAACTTCAAAGAGAATAATAAGTTGGTGCTTTGTGATAACGTACGTGGACTTCCTCTTCTGAAATTTGACAAGGAACATCCGTGTGCAACATGTAAGATGGGAAAACAAAGCAGAAAGAGCCACCCTACAAGAATCAATACAAAGATAATTGAAGCTCTTGAACTCTTACACATCGACATATGTGGACCTTCGACAATAGAATGCTTCGGTGGCAGTAAGTACATTCTTGTTATTGTAGATGACTTTTCACGCTTCACTTGGGTTTTCTTTCTGAAGCAGAAATCAGATGCAACTACCAAGATGAAGACATTCATCAAGAAAGTAGAAGTACAATTAAGGAAAACGGTTAGAAATATCAGAAGTGACAACGGTCTGGAATTCAATAATAATGATTTTGAGAACTTTCTAGCTGACAAGGGAATAACTCACAATTTTTCGGCCCTTATACACCACAACAGAATGGTATTGTTGAAAGACGAAACCGTTCTTTATGTGAGGCAGCCAGAACCATGCTCAATTTCGCTTCACTTCTGTTATACTTCTGGGCTGATGTTGTTGCAACTGCATGCTACACTTAGAATCGGTCCTTTCTAAACAAAGGATTCTCAATTACTCCAAATGAGATCTTAAATAACCGAAAGCCAAATGTCAAATTTTTCCACATATTCGGTTCAATGTGCTTTATTTTCAATTCTAAAGAGAACCGAAATAAGTTTTATGTCAAAGCCGATGAGGGAATCTTTCTGGGTTATTCACTAACATCAAAAGCATACAGAGTGTTGAGAAAACGCTCCAAACGAATTGAAGAAACCTATTATGTCACCTTCGACGATAATTACATGAAGAAAGTTCAAAGTAGTGAAAGTGACTTAGGAGAAATTTTTCCAGCATCTGGACAAGTCTCGGTTCCAATAGCCAACCTGTTTGAAGAGTACATGCGCCTGTGTGATGAACCAGAGAAGGCGACACTCTCAGAAGCGAAAGCAATAGACACCAAAATTGATAATCTCAAAAAGATTATATATGAAGGAGCCAAAGAGATGGAAAGTGAACTTCCTAAAGCTAAGGGTGTTCCACTATCTACTGACTCAAAGTTTCAGGGGGAGAGTTCAACTGCATCAGCAACAAACTCTGTATCTATCGAGGGGGAGAATCCCACTCCCACAGAGGATGACAACTTTGATGCTGCCACAAATTACACTTTGCCAGTCAAGGGGGAGAAAGAAAATACGACTGACGAAGCTGATGATGATCAATCAGAATTTGAAGTAGAAGTGAACGCTGAATTAGACCCGACATATGAACCGACTTATCCTCCGTTAGTAAAATGGACCAAGGACCATCCCAAAGCACAAATTCTTGGTGAAACTTCTGAAAAAGTTCTTACTCGTTCTCAATTAAAAGCAAAACAAACTGCATTATTCTCTAAAGTTGAATTTTGTATGTTTAATTCGTTTGTTTCCAAGATTGAACCAAAAACTGTAAATGTTGCACTTGACCATTCAGATTGGGTCCAAGCAATGCAAGATGAACTTCATGAGTTCGAACGCAACTGCATGTGGAGGCTGATTCCCACACCAAAGGATGCCTCTGTGGTTGGCTTGAAGTGGGTCTTCAGAAATATGTTAGACAAGGAAGGGAATGTCATTCGCAACAGGGCTTGGTTAGTGGTCAAAGGTTATTGCCAAGAGGAAGGAATAGACTATGAGGAAGCCTTCATTCCTGTAGCTAGGTTGGAATCAGTTAGAATCCTCTTAGTGTATGCTGCTCATAAAAACTTCGAAGTTTCCAAATGGATGTCAAATGCGCCTTTTTGAATAGGGAATTGGAAGAGACTGTTTATGTTGAGCAACCACCCGGGTTTGTGAACGAGAAATTCTCTGATCATTGGTATGTGCTGGATAAAGCAATTTATGGATTAAAGCAAGCACCAAGAGCCTGGTATGAAACTTTAACTCGCTTCTTAAAAATGTCAAAATTTAAACAAGGTTCGGTTGATCCAACCTTCTTTTGAAAGAAAGAAGGCGAACATCTTATAATTGTTCAGATTTATGTTGATGATATCATCTTCAGCTCTACGAATCCTGGCTTAACAGCTGAATTTAGGAAGTTAATGGAAACTAAATTTGAAATGAGCGCAATGGGTCTAATTAATTTTTTCCTTGGTTTAAATATTAGACAGGGACCAGAAGGTATATTTATCAACCAGGAGGCCTACACAAAGAACTTACTGACGAAATTCGGTATGACGGGTGACTCAAAAATGAAGGTTCCTATGGCATTTGGCACCAAGTTAACACCATCTCTGGAAAAACCTGTTGTCGACATAACACTTTATCGTCAAATTATATGGCCCCTTATGTATCTAACAGCTAGTAGACCGGATACTATGTTTTCTGTTTGTTATTGTCCTAGGTTTCAAGCTAATCCAAGAGAACCTCACATGGTGGCAGTGAAGAATATATTGTGTTACCTGAAGCGAATCTTATCTGTAGGTCTCTGGTATCCTGCAAGGTCTGGATTCTTTATTCAAGCTTTTTTTGATGCTGACCTTGGAGGGTGTGGTCTAGACCGAAAGAGCACAACAGGTGGATGTCAATTTCTTGACGGAAAATTTGTCAGTTGGCTGTCCAAAAAGCAAACATGTGTGTCACTGTCAACAGCCGAAGCTGAGTATATAGTTGCAGCGTCATGCAATTCTTAAGTAATATGGATTCAAAGTCAACTGAGAGATTATGGTCTAAGTATGAAGAAGATTCCTCTCTATTGTGACTCATAAAGTGCAATAAGGATTTGTCACAATCCAGTGCAACACTCAAAAACTAAGCACGTTGCACTTAGATATCATTTCATCAAGGATCACGTAGAAGATGGGAACGTGGAAGTACATTTTGTTCGATCCTCTGATCAACTGGCTGACATATTCACTAAGGCCTTACCTGAAGCAAGTTTCAATAGAATTTTACAAGGCCTAGGAATGATGGAAGCAGAGTTGGTACCGAATCCTTAAATCTTACACTTAAATTTGACAGCCGAAATGGAGCGACCGCTTGGTCTATTTCGGCTCTATATTTTTCGGGAACCGAAATGAACCGAACGCTCGGTCTATTTCGGCTCTAGAATTTTAGGGATCCGAAATGAACTGAACGCTCGGTCTATTTCAGCTCTGAAATTTTAGGGAACCGAATTGAACCGAATGCTCGGTCTATTTCGCTTCACCCCTTAAAGATATGGTTACGGTTGTATATTATGTATATTTTTAACCTCTTTCTGTTTTTATTCTTTTTCAGAAAATCAAAAATTTCCAAAAATATTCTCTTTCTATTTTTATTATTTTTCATAATACTTCAAAATTTTCCAAAAATATTTTATCTTTCTGTTTTTATTTTTTTTAGAATACTTTAAAATTCCATAAATATTTTTTTGTGTTTTTTTTTTGTGTTTGTTTGCTTGTTTTGTTTGTGTGGTGTGTTTGTTTGCTCTTTCTTTTAATTAGGTCACAAGTGTTCTAGTTAAACCAGAATTTGGAGCTAAGGATGGTACAATCTTTTTCGTAAGAACTAGTTAAGGGTCCCTAGAAGCATGATGTTGTATGTTGACCAACGCCTCTATGACTTAGAGCAAGGCCTTAATGATTCGATCTATACCGATCGTATCTTCCCAATCAGGCTATTAACATCAACTTAGTCTAGATCTACCTTACTCTTCTCATATGAGTTAAGAGTTTATCTGCTTGGTCATGTCTTTATAGTAGAAGGTACTTTCGGTTCTTTAGCCACCCTCCTTACATTCTCCATCAACTTTTGGTTCACCAATGTAACCTTTGAGACTCTCGGTCCTTACCACTGAGGTTTATGGTTGCACAAATTTTGTGTTTATGATCTTAGATACAAACACCACGTGCTGAGTGAAACCCAAAATTCAACACCAATAATGAATTGAAGGTGAATTATCATATTCAAGATCTTACTTGTTACCTATTGAAATCTCTTTTTATTTTGAGTGATCTTTTATGATTTTGTCTAACACCAAGGCTTTTCTTCCCCTAAAGATCCAGTTTATTTTTGTTTTTGAAATTTCTATAACTTCTTTAGTCATTATAAAATATATCCTACCTACTTGTTCAACAGACCATATCGGTCTCTCAAGTACTTTTACCAATGTTCGGTCTTACATTGAGAATCGACATTCGGTTAAAGATAAGCCACCTTAAGCCTATGACTTAAAAAGAAGCCTTTCAATGTTTTTTAACAAACATTTGATCATATTTTTCGGGACACTGCGCAAGCACTTTAAGTCTATCTTGACTTTGAAGGAAGCGATTCTTGCCCGGGATCACCTGCTTTCTGTCTTATAATGAGACATCACTCACTTCCCATACACTTTTGCTTTATTTCTTTATTGTTTTTCACTCTATTGCACGAAAATTTAATTTTCCAAAACTCTAGTTGCTGTTAGTTCATATTATTTGAAGTTACGATGAATTTCAAACGACAATTGAGGATAAGATTTTGGCGCGTGAATTTGAATGGTCTTTATACCCACGTGTGCTGACGAATCCACTCTGTCACATTGCGCTTTTTCAGGCGACGCTTCAGTCATCACGTCATTATCATCATGCTCTTTCTCTCTCCTGGCAACGGTATATAAAGGGGTTTTTCTTGATTTGTCTTTTACCGTCAACAAATTCTCTCTAGATTACTAAGCAAGTTCCAACTGTTCATCTTCTTTCTTTGTTCAACAATGGCGACTTCTTCTTCCGCTCACGATCAAACTGGTTCGTCTACATTGCTTTCTATTAAGCCAAATCAAAATATGATCATCGAACTTAACCCTTTTTTATATGATTCATATATGCTTCATGTTTTTGAATGCTTTAAGTACTCTCCTTTGGTTATAGCCCTAACGCAAGTTGAAGCCATTTCGATGTCCCTATTATCGTAGGTTTATTATACGGCCTCTTATGACAAGAAAAAAGAATGTATTTTCTTTCAAATACATAATAAGAAGGCTTCTATTTTAAAGGTGAGGTTTGGTTCTTTGATGAATCTTGTCGTTGATTCTTCAGTGATCTCACCAGATTTTATCACAACTACACAACTGCTCTCAATGCTTTACAAGATGGGGTATACAGATGTGCTCACCACAATCACGAAGTTAAAAAGTCATGTTTACCCTCTCAATGGAATGGTATGCTAACGCTTCTCATTAAGAGTTTGGCGGAAAGGAGTGGTGGATCGGATGGCACTAGCAAGGGTTTTCTTACTCTTTTATATGGACTCTACAATGGCATCAACCTTGATTATGGGACGATTATCTGGTCTTAAGTGGTACAGAGTCTCAATACCTCTACGAGACATTCAGAGATTTCTTGTGGACGCTTTTGGACCCTTATTACAAGAAGGGCGATTAACACTTTGAACATTCATGTGTTAAAGGATGTCCTTGTCGTGACTATTGCTACGTTTCACACGAAGATCATCATCTCTGATCCGATCAAGTTCCGTCACAATGGCTCAATTCCTGAATCCATGTACCGCTATGTCTTAGCTAAAAGTCATGTTATGGAGGAGTACAGAAAAATTACTCCCATGGGACCGAGAGTCCTAACTCCAGAACAGAAGGCTGCCCTAGAATCTGTGGACAAGCCTGGCAATAGAGGAAAATGCACTACCACGAAGAAGGAGCCCACAGAGGAGGATAAGTCTAAAGGATCTAAGTCACACAAGCGAAATTCTGATAAAGGAGATTCTTCCAAGCCCAAGAAGCTTAAGAAAATGGCAAGAAGACCAAAGAGTCTAACTCCTCCTGGCTCAGAAAGTGACAAGGATGTTGAACAAGAGGAGGGTAATCATGAATCCCCGAGAGGTACAACACCTCCCAGATCCCTAAATCCAACCGAACCAATTCATGACAACATTCCTACTCCACCTCCATCACCGAAACAGACCGTTTCGGTTTCGGTTCCTATAGATCCTTCATCTACTACTTCACAACGAAAAACTTCTTTACCATCACCTCCACCAGTTACTTCTACTCCAATTTCTACAATCCCATTACCACCTCCTATACTCTCTCAAACTACCATCACTACAACTCCTGAACCGACAGTAGGAGTCAACGTATCTTATACGGGGGCGCCTACTGAAACTGAACCTCCAGTTATTTCTAAACCCCTTTCACCTACAAACTCAACCAATTTTGGTGCTACTCTCAGTGGAGAGAATGAAGAGTATGACTCTACATACTTTAGTCCATATCGGCTTCCAACGGATGAGGATGATGATGCTCCTATCACTAGCCAACATCTACAGAGCATCAATGAGAAACTTGATCAATTGATTTAAGACATCAAAGCCTATATTGGTGTGGTCCTCAAAGCTTTTTTGGAAACTGCTCTGGAACAATATATGGAGTCTATTGATAGATCCACCAAAGCCATTGATGACTCTACTTCCTCTTCAAAGAAGGTGTTGAGGATGTTACTTTTGTTGTTAGTACTACTCAGATTTTTCTTGAGTCATTGAAGGGGCATGTCGACACCAATGCTGCCAAGATACAAGCTTCTGTAGATTCTTTCTCTAAGTCTCTTCAAGAAGAGCAGTCAAAGTTTGATGTTGTGCATTCCTCTATCTAAGCTGGAAATTCTTTGCTTATTAGCTCAATAACTTCTAAGCTTGAATCTTTTCACGTTGATCTGGAAACTGAAAGTGCTCTCAAGGAAGAACTGGCACTACAATCCTCTATGATTGAAGTCCAAAAAGTACAGCTGGCTCAAGCAGAAAAAGAAATTTCTTTATTGAAGACCGAAAGAGCTGTTTTCCGTAGCTGTGCTGGTGATGTGAAGGACATGTTGACCAATCGTCTTGGTGCTCATGATCCTATTCTAACTTTGACCATTCGGAATCATCTTACCACGAAACTGACTCCTACCATTGCCATGTTACATGAAAAGATGGGTGTTTCAGAGGGATTCCGATCTCCAAAACAAAGGGGAGAAGGTGCTCAGCCGAAAGTGACTATGAAAACAGAGACTACACAACCGAAAGTCAGAGTCACAACCGAACTGAAGGATAATGTAGCTTCAGGTTCTAGTACGCAAGAAAAGCAAAAGGAGACCACTGATGATAGTGATAGTGACGTTGGTGAAACTATTGCTGAGGCACTCACGAGAAAGAAGAGGGACCGAGAGTTGGATGAGACTCTCAAAGTTGTAAAGGAAGCAGAGGAGAGGGAAAGGGGAAATAAGGAAGAAGAAGATGCCTTGAACTGTAAAAAGGCCTTGTTTCCCTTATGGACCAGAGAAGTACTTATCAGTCAAGCCAAAGAGTTTCCAAGTATTTATTGGTTGGAACCTATCGCTTCATTTGATTGTGATAACTCGAAGGACTCGCAGTTCGACATGCTGATAACAAGAAAAGCATTCACATTTCATTTCTTTTATTCAACCGTTGAGGTTCCTTTTCCTCATCTGAAGGTTGACCGAGAGCTGATTGACTTCTATCTGAAGTATGGCCAACCTCAGTATCTAACATGGAGTGCTTAGAAGATCGTGACTGTTAAGGTGCTTAAACCTTCACCTGCTGGGAGATTTGTCAATGTCAATTTCAAAATCACTCGAGGTTCTGCAAACTCAGTGTCTACTATCTCTCTAGCAGACCTTCCTAGTTTTAATCCCCATGACTGGATTCTGCTATACAACATTCTGCTCACTAATCCGATGGAGTATGAGCAGATTCTGGAACACATTAAGAGAATGTTGGCCTCCTACATCCATGAAGTTGCAACTATGGACCAGGAGATTGCGAAGGTTATGAACAAAAAGCCTACTGTGAAGCCTACACCGAAACCAGGAGACGTTGACAAGATGAAGATAGGTCAGATCGATTCAACACATCTAACTGTGATGTTTACCAAAGGCAAAGCTTATATTTTTCTATTCGCTCTTGTGGATAAACACTTGTTTTCCACTGACTACCCTGAGCACATAATCAACATAATTCATTGGTGCAAGCAGAACTCTGAAGCAGACAAGAAGAACTTCACGGATATGCTTCGTTGGTATATTATGTTTCGCTATCATTTCTGGCCATCATACCAAGGGTGTTCAAGACTGTGAAGAAGGCTTCTGTTGCTAAACAGAATTGAGGTTTCGGCTCCAACGACGCAAAAGGGGAGATTGTTGAGTCTATTCATGTTGCGTCATGGGCCTCATGTTTTGTATCCGGATTGGGCCTGTCCATCCGTGATTATCTTGTAGGGTTATAGTATAAATATGCATGCATGCATGTGTATTTTTGACGGTCATTAAATACGTTCATTATTTTGTAACCCTAAGCATCTCTACAGTCGATGTTCTTAGTCGAGCTCTTCTGAGGTGTTAAAGTTTTAATCATTCGACACATTCAAAGCCATTCTCGTGTTCTTATTTACTCTCATAATTGTTTGCTTGCATAGAATCTAACGATCCTTAAAGAACTTTTGTTCTGACAGATATCATGTCCATCCATAAACCATCATAAACATGTCTCAAAAACAAACATCGAACGGTAATAAAAATCAGAGTACAATCCCAGAACACTCAATGCGGAAATCATGTGTGTATGATGCGCTGCTATGCCACCGACTCCTTCCCCTTGGATGAAGAGGTACCTGAAACCAAAACTGAAACTGTAAGCACAAAGCTTAGTGAGTTCCCTCATCATACCACATACTATAAAATCATACGTGTTGTTGGGAAATTCTGGGGTGCTCCACCTACCCATGTCCAAACCCATCATCTTAGGGCCTAAAAGCCTAATTTTCCCAAGTTGCATGCGTACGCACGACGTACCCGCCATGTACGCCCAGCATATGTTGGCCTTGACCAAGACAGAGAGTTTGACCCAGTATGCGCGACGTACCAAGGAGTACGCCCAACGTATTGGCCAGCTTCTTTGGGACTTTATTCATGACTTAATCCGTTAAGTCTTTATGTCCAAACTGTAGATCCATGTCCTTTTAGACCTGATAAACCATAAATTCACGAACTTTATGCACTTGCATGCAAGGTTGGGGTAAAAACATGATTTTGGTCCATTATTCAACCTTTAAGACCATCTAGCCCTTGCATAGATTTGGCTTGACCACCAAGATCCTATTTTTATGACCCTAGGTACTTCTAAGAGTCCAAAAGGACAGCTCTTAAGCTCTGTAACCAACAATACTCAAACACTCCCAACAATAGGGTCCAAAAAGAGCATAAAAACCCCAAATAAACAAATCTAAGCATCTAATGTCAAGTATGGAGCTTGATACGTCAAAACAGTCAGAAATGGTGTCAATCCTCTGGATCTACATGCTCTTGATGGATCCTTGCTACTTCTTCAAGCTAATTTCTTCAAAATAACACACAAATACTCTCAAATGGCTTCTAGAACACAAAGGCACACAAACGGAGCTAGGGTTTTCGTGGTGGCTGGGTAAGAGTGAAGGGAGGCTAAATCAATAGGGGTTTTGTTCTTTATATGGGGAGCAACCTATAATTTTTAGGGTATAAGGATCTACACACGTACGTTGGGCGTACGTGATTGCCTTCCGCGCTTCCATTCCATTACTACGCTGGGTGTACACGGCAATGTACGCCCCGCGTACGCAGCTTCCTCAGCCCACTAGCAAGGCCCAAAGTTCAAAGCCTAAAACAAACCACACCACACTTCAATTAGGATGAATAATAATAATACCTAGAAAGTCCCGGATGCTACATTTACAAAATTAGCCCCCATTGATTTAATTAGTCTCTTTTGATCACTAAATTAATTCTGAACTTATTTTTGATCAGTACTAATTAAATCATATGATTTCATATTAATATATTAGAACTTATAATATATTAATAAACCATAAATAACCTCTTCTCAAAAGTCTATCCTAACCAATTCACTAGGTCATATGCAACCCAAATGGACCATGTTACTCTCAGGTCAAGTACATACCAATTATAGTTATGGGCTTAGACACCTAATCCAATAGTCTCCCAATTGGATAAGTCTAACAACTATTATTGCAAGTACGACTCCAAAATCCCGACTAGAAATTGTAGCTCTAAAAAGCCGTTGTCGAACTCTGACCTAGTCAAGGACACGTCCATTAGATAAGGGATCATATATTCCTCCATTCTAGATATCATATGGACTGAGACATGGATTATAATCATTCTCTATGCCCATTTGTTGTTTCCTGATTTACGAAGTCTCACATTCAAAGTACATTCCTTTGAACATCCTTGTTGCATTAAATTTTCTAATTTTACACAGATTTAAAGAATGATTTCCAATTATGGAAACATTTCTATATTCCCATTTTGACTATCACTTCTAAACAAGATTTGCCTCTTTTCAGAATATGTCAATATGTTCCTTTACAAAATTTACACCATACTTCCAAGAGTCCATAAGCAACCAATCTTTGGTAAACCTCATATTGTTCTCGACAATTGCTTAATCATTTTAGTCATATCTAGTTCTAGTCATTTTCCCTCTTAATGCCCTAGGAATTTAGAAAATTTATAACGGATGAATATTACAACACATATAATCGATCATGTATCTGAAGCATATGAGACACGACTAATGATGTTTCTTATAAAGACATGATACTAGACCAGGCTTTTGCTATAATATTTCTATTTCTATTTGACATGTTCTCATAATTAGAATTATGAAAAATGGATGTCGTAATTATAATCAAATTTTAGAACGCAAATAATGTTTCCACATATAGAATTTCCTTATGTTAAACCATTCCAACATAAGATTAACATATATACTTGACTAAATTTTATTAAAATCTCAATATAAGCTTTTAAAATTGAAATGAAGTATGAATTCCTCTCCCTTAATTATAGCAAAACGACTTGGCGAATGGAAACCTTTGCTTTCTATAATTAACATTACTAACTTGCAACACTTACCATAATTGATTATGCTCCCACTAGCATAATAATTACTTTATTAGGATAACACTTAGGCTCCCACTAGCTTTGACATGTACCCACAAATCAGGTAGACTAAACAAAATCAATACTTTATTGACTTTCTTACCAAAGTTCAGATTTCTGATACGATATTCTTTGATAAGACATTATCAAAATCATACACCTTTCCTTAGATAGCTCACATGTGTGTCTAAAAAATTTTAGAACTATGAAAAGGAATGTCGTAATCATACTCTCAAATGTTTAGACAATTGCCATTGCTCACAATTCGAATTACGAAAAGGGATGCCATAATCATAATCGAAGTTGAGAATGCAAATCCCATAATTGCTATCTCTTTAAAATCTACTTAGTGAAAGCGTTTCCTCACAATCATTTTTATGAATTGGAGAGAAACCTTATGGCACCTAGATTTTATGGTGTGTATGCTCCTATCCATGGGAATTTGTCAAACCATAATCATAAGACATGGTTAGTGACAAATCCAAGCTCTTACGAACTGAACTTGTTCGGTTTCAATTTCTTGCCACCTAGCAGCACAAGGGCCTACCATGTCTTCCAAGTTGTTATGAAAACAATTGAGAACTTATAGAACTTTCATGCATAGTGAACTTTTAACTGGAATGAGCACAAAAATATGAATATGTCAACACGATAAGTTACAAACCTTAAGTCGTGTGCTAGTGATAAACAACCGGTTTTATTCTTGAGTAGTTCTTGAGACACTTTTCTAAATCATTACGACTCCCACTGACTCCATGACATATGAGATTCTCTTGTCAAGAACAATTCCTTAACAAACAAATATTCAAGAGTTAGTGCGGATTCTTATCAAGAAAAAACACTTGTTACTATTGGTCTCAGTTGGTATTTGTTTTATCCAAAACATCACAACTTACCAATTTCAAATGTACAAGAGTAGAAAGCATTTCAATCTATATTTGACAAGTGTTATAAACCTTTCTTAAGATTAGATCACTTGAGTTACAATCTTGGAGTATGACTCTAAAACTTGTTTTGGAATAAAGTATGACTCGTCTTCTTGATTTAACCATTTCAATAATTCACGATTCCTCTTCTCAGCCAAACAAATGCACCAAGATGTCCTTAGAGGATCAATTGTGATATGGCTTTCCATAATCTTTAAGACGACCATAAAATATGATACTGAAGTACTCTCCCATCTTTTCAGATTGGAGAAACTTTTATCTTTTTTCCTAATTTGATTCTTCTCATTCGTCCTACCATACATTGAAACCTTTCCAATGTTTCAGAATTACACTTAAACTTGTAAGCATAACCATATTTACTAAACTATAGTAAATCATGATGAATAGTCTTATCGATCTTTGTGGTGGACTTGACCAGTGCACAACCAAGTGTACCTGATCCCCTATTCCTTCACTTGAATCAAATATACATGTGAGCAAGGAATTAGTCTTAATTTCCCAAAGATGAAAATTGTCATTCATCACACAAGTTGCATGATTCCAAGTTTCTATCCAACTAAAACTTGGGTGATGAGAATCTTTCCTTATTCGGAAAATTCTCGACACTACCACAAATGAAAGAATCAAATCCATTTTCCAATATTGCTATCAATGGAATCATCTGAACAACATTTTTCACAAGTCCCATTGTAAGGATACTTAAAATAAATAAAATCAAAATTTTCTTTTTATTTTAAAATGCGGAAAAACTTATCCTTACAATGCAAATACATATGAAAATTATGTTGTTGTCCATTCCAAAGCAATCTATCATAACTCTTAGCAGCAACTCAAAATTCTGATCTTCAGATCATGCGATCGAAATCTATCTCCTCACAATCAGAATTAGCTTATTCTTCCTTTTATCTTTCTTTCTTTTCTTCGAATCTACAAATAATCAAAATGCGACCTAATCACATCATGTAATAAGAATCTACAAATAGGAAATTAATAGAGTTAGAGAGTGAACGTTACCTGAAGCATAGTCAAATTTTTTACTTTTACCATCCTAGTGATTCTTCAGGTAAATACGGCAGTTTCGCAACCAATGCCCCTTCTTTTAGCAATAGAAACATATGTACTCTTTAGTAATGGTACACAGGACTATCTCAGACTTAGCTTTTCTCTTTACCATTTGGTCAACTGGGTTGACTATGGTGATCCCTTTCCATTGGGAAGAGAAGACTTTTATGGACTTCCAATGTTTCCATTGTCAATGTCCATGTAAGTTTGGGAAGTAGATCTTCCAATCAAATTTGCTATACCAATGCTCCAAATCATTTATGATTCAGCAGCAACAAGCAAATAGATAAGATCATTAAGGTTCATGTTGTGGTCTATCACATAGTAGTCCTTTTGTGTCACACCCCCAAACCTGAACGGCGGAAACGTTCGGGGGCGGATGACTTCATGTGGTAACGTAACAAATGAATACATAGTAAAAAAAGCAATACAACCATCATATATATAATTGAAAGTTTACATTTGTCAAAAGTTACATGTTCAAAACCAATTACAATATGATGTCAAAATACGAGATTAAACTGGCGCCGCAGCGTCCCTTCATCAAAAGCAAAATGAATACCTGAAATTTACTGATTTCCTGGGACATACAAGTAATTTTGAAAGAGTAGATCAGCATTTAAGCTGGTGAGTTTCATAAGTATTTAAATGACAATGTTTGAATGAAATGAAATGTTTTGTCTTTGTTTGCTTGTGTTTAGAAAATCCTATATTTTCTACTAGTATAATAGTAGCCTTCACTCAAGACCAATGTTTGTTTCTAAAATGTATGTAAGTGTAAAATAACCAATGAGTTTGAAAACCTTGTAAATCAATGCATTTTTAATACCCCTTGTGAGTTTTATAACCATACTATTGACTCGGAATGCCTATACACAACGTTCTTCAGGCGTTGGAATGTTATGACGTTTGTCACCCCAAACGGTGGACTGCAGCTAACAGTTAGGGCGCGGGTTGTCAAGCCTGTATAGATCTATACACAAACACCACGCTCCCCCTCCAAGGGATTCTGGTATATAATACAGGACTTGAAATGTGTACTCGAACGTACATGAAGTTAGTGTCTCACAAAACCGTGGTATAAAAACAGATCTACTTGTTAAAATGTTACGTTTGTTCTTGTATACGAAAGTAAACTTCTTGAAATTCATGTTTCTAGTACAAAAGAGTTAGGAATTTGTTCGTAAAACTATACCTATTATAGTTTTCTAAAAGTGTGTCTTGTTTGTTTAGAAATACCTAGAAAAGGAATCACTTGTTTATGAAAGCATAGATTTTTGGTGTAGAGTCTAAGATAGACAAGAATAATCTAAGAAAAGTTTAGTTTATACATGCATTTAAACAAATTTATATTTCAAAAGATAGAATGCTATTTTAACATATGTTATATATATGAAAGTTCCTTAAAGGTTTATAAATCGCATGTGATTTGGATATATAACAGCATATAAAAGAGTTTTTTTATGTAACACACGATAATACTCGTGTGTTTTACTTGTAATCCCCCCCTTGAAAGCATATAAAAGAATTTATAGAATATTTAAAAGGTAAAATTAAGGGGTATGAACTCACTTGAAAGCTTGAAGATAGCGAGATGGAAAACCGGGCAGAGTTTCGTCTCGGGAAACGGATTTTCCTCGGGATTCTCGGGAATCTCGGGAGTAAAATCGACCCTCGAGACTTGAGCAAAAAGACCAGAGCTTCGGGTTTGAACAGGCACGGAAAACGAGGCAAGATTGTGAGAGAGAGGAGATAAATGAGCCCTTTTCTCGGAAGCCCTCGCATCCTATTTATAGGAAGGCTGAACTGCCTCGGTACGCGGGGCGTACGCTCGTACGCAGCGCGTACGCGTACGTCATGCGTGACCGAAGCCTCGACTGCCTCGGCTTCGGATGGGACCGGTTGCTGGGGAGGCGGGTCGGATGGGATGGCGGGTCGGACGGGACAGCGGGTCGGACGGGTCGGACGCTTCGGACGGGTCGGACGCCTCGGATAGGGCGACGTGGACAATCAGAGGCCAAGTCTCTCGGGTACGTAGGGAATACAGGGGTACGCAGCGCGTACCTCGGATGAGGACGCTGACTCCTCTTCGGATAATGTCCGAATTTTGAATTAAATAAATATATAATTTATTTAACAAACTTCAAAAATTCATATCTTCTTCATACGAACTCCGTTTTCGATGGTCTTTATATCCACGCGTAGGTGAGACTACGCTCTACAACTTTCGTTTAGACTCCGTCGGTAAATTCCGAAATTATTTTTTTATTATTTATTTTAAACTCATCGTGTTTAAGGAATTTCTTTGAAAATTCATAACTTCTTTATCTGATGTCGGTTTTTGCCAGACATTTTACCGCTGGAATACCATTGTCAAGACCTTCGATTCTCGTTTAGGTCATTCCGGCCAAAAGTCGCTCGATTTCCGATTCGAGTTTTTAGCTGTCTGTTGCTAAGCCGAACTTGGAAAAATCATAACTTCGCTATATGAAGTCGGATTTGGGCGTTCTTTTCACGTACGATCATGGTTCAAAGACATTTAAGCATAGAAGGAAATTAAATAGAACTATTTGTACATTTTATTATGAAAGTAAATTTTATTACTCAAAAGTGGTTACAATACTTGACCCTTTTTGGTCATTACAAAGAGTTGAAATATCGGGTTGTCACATTTTGAACTCACTATATGAATCGGAAAGTGATTTGAAAAACCCAGTCAATAGTCAACTTCCTTGAGACTTCGACACCTAACTCTCCCAGCCTGTCAATATGTGACTTCATCTCCAAGACGTAAGTGCGCAAAGACTATTCATCTTGGTGTTTGCTTGCCAAAAGGGCTTGAGTGACCTTGAAAATTTTTAAGTCTTTCAACTTGTGGGTTAGGGAGAATAATTAGAGGAGGTAGAGGAAGTGAAGTATGATTTCAAGTCTCGTTAATGCACGGCAAAGGGATTAATCTTTCACCTTGATCGCCATGTGGGATATCATCTTCATTAAGAAAGCTTTTATACAAAAGGATAAGGAAGACCATATTTGTCATAACTAGACATCTATGAGGGTGAAATTCAAGTTTAGTTGATTTAAGTCCTTAATATACACCCAATTTGAAATATTAAGGCCATGACCCAACACAATATTTAACAAATTGGAAGAGGGATTCCGTAATCCAATTTGAAAATTTTTTGAAGGTAGGTAAATGACGATTTACCAATTTCCACCACAAAAAATGAAAAAGAATTTTAGGTTTTAAATGAATTGAAACTCCTAGATCTTTTTAGATTCATTGAACTTTTCAATGGCATGTTTAGTCTCAATTGTGCCCTTCAAGTTTGTGATTTGGATGCCGAGAATCACAAACAATGTGTGAATAACAATGCCAATTAGCTTGGTACCACCAATGTTACAACCACTTAAACAACGTGCCAGTTAACCACACACGCTCCATTAATCTATGATTAAGATCAAGGTACCCTTTTCCACACACTGTCAGGCCAGATTAGTGTGTCAGTTAACTACACACACTCTACTAACGACTTAAAAAGGTACAAAGTGTAATTTCATGAGTTAGCACCATATTCACATTTTCCTAAGTAACTAAGATTGGGAATATATATATATATATATATATATATATATATATATATATATATATATATATATATATATATATATATAAGTGTTTAGTTACTTTATATTTATCATTATAATTTTAATGAAGGGAGAATTAGAGTCCTAACCTATCCATTCGGCTAATGACCCTCCACCAGTCAAGGAAGCGGTGGGTGAGAGTGGACACCCATTAAACTGCCATTTTATAGGTAGTCACCTTAATTATACCCCCCTTATAGACCGACTTCGTGAATGAGGCCTACTAACGGTAAGATTGACTTTGGATGTATATATATATATATATATATATATATATATATATATATATATATATATATATATATATATATATATATATATATATAGAAATATTAAACCTATTATATTGTAATAGTATAAGGGTTGAATTTTAAACTTTTAAAATTCTTGGGTTTGGAACTAAATGTGTCAAAAGAAGAGTCTACATTTACAAATGTCAAAACTTGAGGGCAAATTTTGAACTTTTCAAAAACTTTTGGAATCCATAACATATGAGTTTAATAGAGGCATTAATAAAAAGACTCTTGAAAATCCATAACTTGAGTATGGAGTTCATAAATGCATTTATGGAAAAAAGACTCTTCAACACCATAACCCATGAGTTTAATGAATTGTTTTAAAGAAAAACTTTTCGTTTTCCATAACTTGAGGACAAGTTATGGAGTACATTAAAGGACATAAAGATCATGAAATACACTAACAAGCATGTCAAATAATGTCCATGATCTAAATTAAATTCATATGAACAAGACAACTCATATAAAAAAAATTCATGTAATTAGCCCAACCATATAAACTAATACAAAACATGAAACTTTAACAAATATCTTATAAGTTGGATAAGCATGATCATTACCAAATCAATAATAGGTTTATAAGTTTAAAAACAGCTTAGGGTAATGTAACGACGTAAATTTCAAAACAAATTTTCACATTTTAAAAACACACTTTCATTCATATTTTTTATAAAAATTCCACTGTATCACATAACAATCCATAACATCACATCCTAAGAACATAATATATAAAATTCCTCATGTGTGTACTGATCAAGCCGACGCCTTCCCACGATCCACATTGGTACCTGAAACACATAACACAACACTGTAAGCATAAATGCTTAGTGAGTTCCCTAAAATACCACATACAACACATACACCTTTCCAGGCCATAACTCTGTGGAACCTTCCGGTCCAAGTGTCTCAGGGGACTTCCGTCCCGAATCCCGGTAGACCTTCTGGTTCTACCCGCATCAACCTTCCGGTCCGTAACCTGCTGACCTTCTGGTCCATGTCATCTTGACCTTCCGGTCCATATCATACATAGCATACATGACACATACATATCACATATCAGCATGTAGCACATATATCTCATAGCATATAAGACCTTCCGGTCACACATAGGTACCCTTACAGGTACAATATAGTGAGAAGACTCACCTCGGTATCTCGAATAGTCTCGCACTCGAACGCACTGGTCTAGCCCCCGCCTAAACACATAACAATACTCTCAAATGAATAACAACTCTCAAAGGCTAGATTAAATACACTATACAATTTCCACAGAACATTAAAAGACCATTTTACCCCTCCCTGACCCAAAAGTCCAAAGGTTGACGAAAACCCTAAAAGTCAACGAAAGTTAAAAGAAGGTAGTAAGCGGCGCGTACCTTCTCAGTACGCGGGGCGTACGCCGGCGAACCACAAACGAGGTCTCAACCCCTTATGCTGCGTGTACTGATAGTTACGCCCAACATAAGTCCCAGTTTCAGCCATCCCATGGATTTTGGTCTTAAACGGTCAAGACACACCTTCAACTTCCAGATCTGGCTCTCCTTAAGCCTCTTATCCCATAAAGTCGGAACCTTTAAGCCTTGGCATGGTTGTAAAGGTCCCTACATCCTCTAACACCTTTCCTTTTTCCTCCAAAGGGCTAGATCTCATGCATGGCTCAACATTTACGTCCAAGATTGCATTTTTATGCACAAACAACTCTTATAGTCCTGAAATATGATAGATCAACTCCAATGGAGACCATCTGCTCATAAAGTCTCCATCTTGGGAACAAAAACCCTATAAATTGGTCCAAGAAGCACACAACACAAAAGACAAGACAAGTTTTGAGCTTTTTACCTCGTGAAGAAGCTCCAACCTCTGAAAAGCTTGGATCTACTCTTTCCCACAAACTTCTAGCCTTCAAAATGACCTCTTCTTCTCTTCCACCACCTTGAAATGACACTTAGAAGCTTAGGACACCAACACACTAGCTAGAAACGAAGGAGGACTCTCTATTAGGGTTTTACTCTCTACAATGGAGGCTGAGGTCAAGGCCATATCATTCCTTTTATAGTGCACAAGCCCCAAATTAGGGTTTACACCTGGGCTCGCTACGCCCAGCATAACCCTGGGTACGCCCAACGTACCCAGGCCAGTCCGCGTCCAATTTAAGTGCATGAGTACACGTAGTGTACTCCTCTGTACGCCTAGTGTACTCACTAGCCTAACTCTTATACTAAAGGGACTTAACTTGACAACTTGGGAAAAAGAGAAGGGTTAAATAGCTTTACCTGAATTTCGGGATGTTACAATTCTCCCCCACTAGAACCAGAGTTCGCCCTCGAAGTCTCTTGTCGAAAAAAGCTCTGTATGCTGCTCCCGCATCTCCGAATCTGGTTCCCAAGTCAGCTCGGACCCTCTCTGATGCTGCCACTAAACCTGAACCAGGGGCACCTCCTTGTTCCTCATAACCTTGATCTTCTGATCCAAGATTGCGATCGGCCTCTCAACATAATTCATACTCGCGTCTACCTGGATATCCTCCAACGTTACTACAGCCGACTCGTCAGCTATACACTTCCTCAGCTGAGACACGTGGACGGTATCATGAATCTGGTCCAACTCCGCAGGTAGCTCCAAACGATATGCTACTCTGCCCACCCTCGCGATCACCCTAAATGGTCCAATATATCGGGGCCCTAGCTTGACCCTCTTCCTGAATCGAATCACTCCTTTCCAAGGAGACACTTTCAGGAGTACAAAATCCCGACCTAAAACTCGAGCTCGGATCGTCGCCTGTCCGCGTAACTTTTCTGGCGACTCTGAGTTGTCAAGAGCCTCTGCCTGACCTGTTGTATCTACTATGTTGTCTGAAGCACTATCTCAGTGCTGCCCATCACTCGCTGCCCCACATCTCCCCAACAGATGGGTTCCGACACCTCCTCCCATACAACAACTCAAAGGAAGGAATACCAATGCTCGAATGGTGGCGGTTGTTATAAGAAAACTCAACGAATGGTAGATACGTGTCCCAACTTCCTCCGAAGTCCAACACATATTCCTGAAGCATGTCTTCGAGTGTCTGAATCGTCCGCTCACTCTGTCCGTCCGTCTATGGGTGGTAAGCGGTACTGAAATGCAGCTTCGTGCCCAACTCCTCGTGGAACTTCTTCCAGAACCTGGAAGTAAAACATACCTCCCGGTCTGATACAATCAAGATCGGCACTCCATGCTGCGATACCACCTCCCTCACATACAACTCTGCCAGCCTCTTAGCAGAAGATCTCTCACTGATAGCAAGAAAGTGAGCGCTCTTTGTCAGCCGGTCGACGATCACCCAAATTGTGTCGACACCCCTCGCGGTCCTCGGCAACTTGGTGATGAAATCCATAGAAGTATGTTCCCAGTTCCATTGGGGAACCTCAAGTGGCTGCAACATGCCCTGCGGTCGCTGGTGCTCGGCCTTAACCTTGCGACATGTTAAGCACCTCTCAACAAACCATGCTACATCCCTCTTCATACATGGCCACCAATAATCCTTCTTCAAATCCAAATACATCTTCGTGGCCCCGGGATGGATCGAAAATCTCGATTTATGTGCCTCCTCCATCAAGGTGGTGCGCGCTCAACCTGCATACAGCACCCAAATCCGACCCTGAAGGGTTATCAGCTCGTGACTATCGGTAATGAACTCTAGCACCTGCCTAATCACCCGCTCCCTCTTACGGTTCTCCGGTCTCAAGGCCTCTACCTGGGCCTCCCGAATGGTGTCCAACACCGGAGTCATCACTGTCAACCGCATACAAATATCTCGAATCGGTGCGCTCTCCGCCCTACGGCTCAGGGCATCAGCTACGATATTAGCCTTGCCTGGGTGGTACAGGATCTCACAATCGTAATCGTTTACCATATCCAGCCATCTCCTCTGGCGCATAGCCAGATTGGGCTGGTCCATCAAACACTTCAAACTCTTGTGGTCCGTGTAGATGGTACACCGAACCCCATACAAATAGTGACGCCAGATCTTGAGGGCGAACACCACTGCCCCTAACTCCAAATCATGGGTTGGATACCTCGTCTCATGAGGCTTCATCTGCCTCGACGCATACACTATCACATGCCCCCTCTGCATAAGTACTGCACCCAACCCCGATATCGATGCGTCACAATACACCACAAAATCCTCCATCCTTTCCGGGAGGGCTAGCACCGGGGCTTCGCACAATCTCTGGCGAAGTGTCTCAAACGAGGTCTGCTGCTCCGAACCCGATGAACAAGCAACACTCTTCCGGTTCAACCTGGTGAGAGGCACGACGATCTTGGAGAAATCCCTGATGAATCTCCGATAATAGCCGGCCAACCCTAGACAACTTCTAATCTCGGTGAGTGATCTCGGCACTTCCCATCTCATAACCGCATCAATTTTGGCCAGATCGACCAATATGCCATCCTGGTTAACGAGGTATCCCAAGAACTGGACCTCTCGTAACCAAAAATCACACTTGGTGAATTTGGCGAAAAGCCTCTCTGATCTCAATACCCCAGGAATCTCTCTCAGATGCTCCTCGTGCTGCTCTCTAGATCTCGAGTACACCAAAATATCATCAATGAACACGATCACCAACTGATCCAACATCGCCCTACACACCCTGTTCATGAGATCCATGAACACTGCCGGTGCATTGGTGAGCCCAAAAGGCATCACCACGAACTCGTAATGCTCATAACGAGTTCTGAACGCCATCTTCTGGATATCTTCATCCCGAACCCTCATCTGATGATATCCCGACCTCAAGTCTATCTTGGAGAACCAAGACGCCCCCTACAACTGATCGAACAGATCGTCGATCCTCGGTAACAGATAACGGTTCTTGACCGTCAACTTGTTCAACTCCCGGTAATCAATGCACATCCGGTGCGAACCATCCTGTTTCTTGACAAAAAGGATCGGCGCTCCCCAGGGTGAGCTACTCAGTCTAACATACCCTTTCCCCAGCAGCTCCGGAAGCTGTGAGGATAACCCCTGAATCTATGGTGGCACAAGGCGATAAGGCGCCTTGGCGATAGGTGCTTCCCCCGGAACCAAATCGATACGGAACTCTACTTGCCTCTCGGGAGGCACACCTTACAATTCCTCGGGAAAAACATCCGGGAACTCGCACACTATCGGGACCTCATCAATCGAACTTGCCTCCCAGCGGCTACTCGTGTGTCCACCACATAGGCTACTAACCCGCTGCAGCCCTGCTGCAAACTCCGTCTCGCTCTGGCAGCCGAACAAAACGCTGACCCGCAACGGGTAACCTTACCGTACACCGTAAGTACTCCCCCACTAGGGTCTCGTATCGTCACCAACTGACACTTGCAGTCTATAATAGCTCCAAATCAACTCAACCAATCCATGCCCACTATGACACCTACGTCCCCCATCGCAATCGGGACCAGATCTATTGGAAACTCCACACCGAAGATCTCAAGTATACATCCTCAAATCACATCCGTAGCATATATCGCTCGCTCATCAGCTATAGAAACTTGCAGAGGTCGACTCAACGGCTCTCGTCGGATACTGATGTGCTGACTAAATGCCAAGGAAACGAATGACCGACTCGCACCCGAGTCAAATAACATCAAAGCGGGTAGAGAATTCACAAGAAAAGTACCTACGCATATCATAATATAAGCACAACACTTCAAACTCAACATAAATAAATGAAAGAATACATCCAGCCACAACATCGGGCGCTGCACGGACCTCCTCCGCTGTCAACTGGAAGGCTCTCATGCGAATCTTCGGTGCCTCGGCCTTTACCGGTTGAACCTCAGTAGCGCGCACGACGGCATGGGCAAATCCCTAATGTGCTCCCTATGTTGTCCCTCGCAGCTGCGGACACTCGGCCTTCCGATGGCCCGTCTGGTTGCAATGAAAGCAAACCATAAATCCATTGGGGCAATCCTTGGCTATACGCCCCTCCTTTCGACATTTGTAGCAAGCACCATATTGAAAAACCCCATCATGTCCCTTGCCGCACTTTCCGCAAGTGCTGCCCTTCTGGCCTCCAGATCTCGAATCAGCGGGCTTTCCCCGCTTGGCTGCCGGCTAAGACTGTGCCGGCCGCCTATCCATCCCCTGAGACTCGGCCTCCTCCCTGGCCTGAGTCTCGAACTCAATCTCCCTCTTCCGGGCATTTTCCTGAAGCTTGGAAAATGTCCGGTAAGTCGAGTTCAATATGAACTCCCGAATATCCCTCCTCAGAATGCTCAAATATCGGCTCATGCGTGCCTGCTCGGTAGACACCTGCTTAGGGCAGAAACATCGCCCTCTTAGGAAACTTTCGGGTAATCACAGTAACCAAATCAGTACCCTGCTTGAGGGTCAAGCACTCCTGAGCCAACCACTTCCTCTCCACAGGTGGAAAATACTCGTCTCTGAACATGGTGGTGAACCTCTCCCAGGTCACCTCAGAAATCTCCGCAAGAGTGATGCTCGCCGTCACGAACTTCCACCAATCCTTCGCTCCCAAGCGAAGCTGGTTCAGCGCGAACCGTACCCTGAGATGCTCCAGACAAGAAAACATGTAGAAACATCCCTTGATATCAGAAATCCATCTCATCGCGGCGATCGGATCCTGCGTCCCGTCAAACTCTGGTGGCTTCGTGTTGCTGAACTCCCGAAACAACAACGAGTCACCTCCCTGAGGCCTGGCAGCAGCAACGGTGGCAGTAGCTATAGCAGCCAAAGCCTCAGTTACTGCTGCGTACCGCTCATCGAAGGTCTCAATCAATGTGGTCTTGATAGACCCAAACATCTCTGGAATCTCGGCTCGGATGGCCGCAACCACCTCCTCATGAATCATCTGGCGGAGCTCCTCATCACTCACCCTGCTGGTCCCTAGTCTGTGGCGTGTCCCAACCATGATGTCTCTCTGAAATACAACATAAAATATCAGAGACCCTGCTCGAGCATAATCGCACTCGATAACACATCCCTACTTGTTCCCTAGAATCCTAAGGATTCTTACTTGGATTGCGCACTGATACGGTGTCTTCGGTAGTATGGGCCCTTATACTACCGCCCACACTGCATCAGTATTCACCCCAAGTCCTCCTCCTTAGATCCCAGATCACAGGTACTCTACACCTCGCTAGGAAAGGCTACCCTTCGGTATATCTATCATAAGCTCCCCACTACTATCTACTCACTCTCAAGCAGTAGAAATATTCCTAGGCTAAGGCATCACAAATCAGGCCACTCTAGTCCTAATATGAATACTTAGCCTACTCTAGCATGCATATCATATCATAACCTATCTCATAACACATAATGTAAGGGTATTTTGGGAAATCACCGTTTGGGCGCTGGCTGATCGTACATACTGCTCTGTTCTCCTCTTTCAAGAACCTTTTACTCTCGAGAAAAGTTTTGTGAATTTTATTTTGAAAATCTCTCAAATCCTCAGTTTTAGTTCAGATACGCCCGAAGGTGCACCCGAATCCCTCAAACCAAGGCTCTGATACCAACTTGTAATGACGTAAATTTCAAAACAAGTTTTCACATTTTAAAAACACACATTCATTCATATTCGTTATAAAAATTCCATTTTATCACATAACAATCCATAACATCACATCCCAAGATCATAATATATAAAACTCCTCATGTGTGTACTGATCAAGCCAACGCCTTCCCGTGATCCTCACTGGTACCCGAAACACATAACACAGCACTGTAAGCATAAATGCTTAGTAAGTTCCCCAAAATACCACATACAAGACATACGCCTTTCCAGGCCATAACTCTGTGGAACCTTCCGATCCAAGTGTCTCAGGGGACTTCCGTCCCGAATCCCGGTATACCTTCCGGTTCTACCCGCATCGACCTTCCGGTCCATGTCATCTTGACCTTGCGGTCCATATCATACATAGCATACATAACACATACATATCACATATCGGCAAGTAGCACATATATCTCATAGCATATAATACCTTTCGATCACACATAGGTACCCTTACAGGTACAATATAGTGAGAAGACTCACCTCGGTATCTCGAATAGTCTCGCACTCGAACGCACTGGTCTAGCCCCCGCCTAAACACATAACAATACTCTCAAATGAATAACAACTCTCAAAGGCTAGATTAAATACACTATACAATTTCCACAGAACGTTAAAAGACCATTTTACCCCTCCCTGACCCAAAAGTCCAAAGGTTGACCAAAACCCTAAAAGTCAACGAAAGTTAAAAGAAGGTAGTACGCGGTGCGTACCTTCTCAGTACGCGGGGCGTACGCCGGCGAACCACAAACGAGGTCTCAACCCCTTATGCTGCGCGTACTAAGAGTTACGCCCAACATAAGTCCCAGTTTCAGCCATCCCATGGATTTTGGTCTTAAACGGTCAAGACACTCCTTCAACTTCCAGATCTGGCTCTCCTTAAGCCTCTTATCCCATAAAGTCGGAACCTTTAAGCCTTGGCATGGTTGTAAAGGTCCCTACATCCTCTAACACCTTTCCTTTTTCCTCCAAAGGGCTAGATCTCATGCATGGCTCAACATTTACGTCCAAGATTGCATTTTTATGCACAAACAACTCTTATAGTCCTAAAATATGATAGATCAAGGCCAATGGAGACCATTTGCTCATAAAGTCTCCATCTTGGGACCAAAAACCCTATAAATTGGTCCAATAAGCACACAACACAAAAGACAAGACAAGTTTTGAGCTTTTTACCTCGTGAAGAAGCTCCAACCTCTGAAAAGCTTGGATCTACTCTTTCCCACAAACTTCTAGCCTTCAAAATGACCTCTTCTTCTCTTCCACCACCTTGAAATGACACTTAGAAGCTTAGAACACCAACACACTAGCTAGAAACGAAGGAGGACTCTCTATTAGGGTTTTACTCTCTACAATGGAGGCTGAGGTCAAGCCCATATCATTCCTTTTATAGTGCACAAGCCCCAAATTAGGGTTTACACCTGGGCTCGCTACGCCCAACGTAACCCTGGGTATGCCCAACGTACCCAGGCCAATCCGCGTCCAATTTAAGCGCGTGAGTACGTGCATCGTACTCCTCTGTACACCTAACGTACTCACTAGCCTAACTCTAATACTAAATGGACTTAACTTGACAACTTGGGAAAAGGAGAAGGGTTAAATACCTTTACCTGAATTTCGGGATGTTACAGGTAATGATCCTAGTCCAATTCTAGCCAAAAACATTGAAAATGTATTGTCAGGGGCTCCAACTCGTTGAGTGTATGAACAAACTGATGGGTCTAACACTTCCTAAGTGTACATGCAACCCTAATAACCTTGGATCTATGTTTGTCTAATTATCATGCAAAGTTGAATTTCCAAGGTTATATTCCTATCTAGCATACATGGGGAACAATTTTAACTTGAATGAAAGATAGAATAACTTACCTTGTTGTTGCTTATGTTCCTTGAAACCTTGTGAGCCTAGCACCCCAAGTGTGATGCCTCAAATGCTTCACACAACACCAAATGCTCTTGGAAAGACCTTTGAGATAATACACACTTCTTAAAGTCGGCCAAGCCCTCTAGTTTCTTTTGTCTAGCCGATTTTGGTGGAGAATGGGATCCTTATATAGTGTTGACACATCTAGGGTTACACCATGTAAACCCTAATGTGTCATGACTCTTCATTTCCATGACCCATGGGTTTGTAACTCCCATGGAGCATCCATGGAGCATCCTATGGGTAGAACCCAACTTGATAATCCATGGAGCCTCTTAGCCCACTATACAAGATATGAATGATTTACATAATCAACCCATATATTTAATTAGTTATCCTTTGATCACTTAATTAATTCCAAATTAATTCTTTGATCAACTAATCAAATAATATTATTAATATATTAGAACTTATAATATATCAATAATCTCCAAGTGTTATTTCTCTCATTTAGTCTATCCAATTGCATGGTGCCATGCAACCCAAATGGACCATGCCGGGTCGGGTCAAGTACACACCCGAAATAGTTATGGACTTAGACACCTTATCCAACACAAACTCGGCCAGTTGTCCTATTTTGTTCTTGGACTCGGCGAGTCCACTGTCCAGAACAACGGAAAAACCATTTTTCAAGCTTAAACAACAAGTAGCATAAAGTATAACTGAAAACAATCTATCGCTGATACCACTGAAGGGTTATGAGCATTCTAACACTCCTAAGGTGTACATGCAACCCTAAATACCTTAGATCTATGTTTTCTCAATTATACATGCAAACTTGAACTTTCCAAGGTATTACCCTAACTAGCATACAAAACTTGATGCTTGGGTAATAAAACAAGTTAGATAACATACATTTTTCTTGTAGCTTATTGGAAACCTTGAACGTTTAGCCTTTAAGAACTTAGCAACAATAGTATGAATGCCTCAAATGGAATCATAACACACCATGGAAAAGAATGGCATTTTGAGAGAGTATTCCTTTCACACGAAATCGACTCATAATTATATGTAGGATTTTTGTCATGGAGAAACATATTTATATGTAGGATTCCAAGGGTCATGGTTTAACCATAATCCATACCCATGGGTTTATGATCTATTGTTCATGTGGCCCAACTTTTTATGTATCCATACATAAACTTAGTCCAAAATGGATCATAAGCCCAACATATAAATATAACTAATTTACACAATTAGTCCCCATTGATTTAATTAGTCTCTTTTGATCACTAAATTAATTCCAAACTAATTCTTGATTATATGCCCTTCAAGTTTGTGACTGGTATACCGAGGATCACAAACAAGGTGTGAATAACCATGCAAATTAGATTGTCACTCTCGAGTCATTTACCACCTAATCAATGTGTCTGTTAACCACACACGCTCCATTGATCTATGATAATTCTCGAGCTACCCTTGTTAGTCCAAGTTAGTGTGCCGGTTAACCACACAAACTCCACTAACTACTTGGTAAGGTGTAAAGTGTAATTTCATGGAATAGCATCATTTTCACATTTTCCTAAAGTAACTAAGATTGGGAATTTATAATAAACGTTTCGTTACTTTATAACTTTGATTATACTTTTTAATGAAGAATTAATGTCTATCCTACCCATTCAGCTAATGACCCTCCACCAATAAAGGAAGCGGTGGGTGAGAGTGGACACCCATTCAACCGTCATTTTATAGGCAATTTTCTTATATCCCCTTATAGATCGGCTTCGTGAATAACGCCTACTAACGGTCATATTGACACATCTTATATATATATATATATATATAAATTAAGATTATAATATTATAATAGTATAAGGATTGTTTTAAAACACTAGGGTTTTAAAATTTAATATTTCAAAATTAAAACTTTTTAATCAAATAAATTCCAAAACTTAAGGGAAAATTTTGAAACTTTTCAAAACTTCTAGATCAATTTTTAAAATAATCAAATGAATCATATAATTTTATCCTTATCATGAAATTTGACCTAATCCATTTATATGGTAAGAAAATTCAAATCAAATTTTACAAATAATTAATTTATCACATAATCTTGTAATTATCTTAAAATTTGACAATTATATTTCAATTAGATGAGGATAATCATTACCATAATAGAAAATTCGAATTTTAACAGTTAAAACAATTTAAGGTAATGATCCTAATCTAATATAGGCTTGAAATCCAAAAAATCTGCTATCTGACGAACCAACTCGTCGAGTCATGGCATGAACTCGTCGAGTTGGGCCGACTCGTCGAGTTCCTTCATAGGACTCGCCGAGTCCACCAGTCAGAGACCAAAATCAAAAATTTTCTAGCTTTGAAAGCATTACAATTGCATCATATAATAAAAAACACCCTAAGCTCTGATATTACTGATGGTTTTGTGCATTAAAACATTCCTATGGTGCACATGCAACCCTAATAGCTTTGGATCTAGGTTTTTCTTGACTTCTACATGTATAATGATTTTCCAAAGCAAAACCCTAATCTTGGATACATATTTTTCGGATTCAATGAGTAAATCAAGAGTTAGAATAATACCTTTCTTGTTGAAGACTTGATCTTGACCTTCAAGAGCTTAGAGCCTCAATTGTTGCACCTCTAATGGAGTCACAAACACCAACTAGTAATGGATGAAGAATAGAGAGAGAAAGAGGATACTATAATTGGCTAGGGTTCTCTATGAATGCTTAGGGGCCGATCTCAACTAGCCAAGGGGTCCTTATATATTTGTGCTGCTATGCTTTTAGACTGAAACCCTAATTCTGTGCTTAGGCCTTAAGCAATCTATGGAACCCTTCTAGAAGGCCCTTTGGATGAATTCTCTTATGGGCTTCCCATAGAATTCGTCCACCCCTTCCATGTTGGGTTTACATCTCGCTTCCAAAAATCATATGTCCTTCCTCTCTCCTCGGAACCTTGAATGGTGTCAGAACATAGCCTTTACCGAAGATAGTGACATTCCAATCCATCTGCTAATCACCCAGCCTCCGGCTTCAATCCTCGATCCCATCATAACAATTGCTTCTTTCTTGAGTTTCACAACTCAACTAGAACTACCATCAAGCAAGGCCCTAGAGACCTCTAAATCAATTAACTTACCTAGGTATGCACCATTCAAACCCAACTGACATGGCCACTAAAGCCCAAATAATCACCAGACTCATCCTCAGCCTGAACAACCATAACCAGAAGATTGATAGATTCCGAAACACTGTCACGAATTATTGTACCAACCATGCCATATACCCTCAACTAGCTCCTTAGAATCCTCATGACTTCCCTCAAATTGAGTATGAATCCTATGCTTCCAATAGTACGGGCCCAATACTACCTTCCATACCTATCCATACTTTCCTCAAGAATTGTCTCGAATCCTCTTCCATGCCTCCTCATAATGATACTATAAAAATCTGCTAAACAACGTAGTTCTAGTACTAAGACACTTCCTATGCTATCTTAGAATCCCGACCTCACCCTACCATCAACTTCTAAAAAACCCTATTAACTTCAAATAACTACTTCACGAATACAATTACATGCAACAAAACATAAATAATCTTTCGACTAAAAGGCCTAACCCTAAAATGGTTAGACTTAAACGACAGCTGGACGATAGGGCCGAATCAATCGTTCTAAAATTATAACCTGTGTAGCATGTAACTTAACATATTTGTTTCATAACTAACTCACATCAATATGGGTCCTACAAAGAACATAGCAAGCAACATTCGAGCAGTGAAACCGACTAGCACTAAGACACCATAAAAAATTCAGCCACATCCTTACACACAATTTCTAACCACTAGGCCCAAGCATCTAGGGCATACATATATCCTATATCTACTCTCTCAAGAGTGACTAATCATTCCTCACACTAGGATGTTATGAAGTATACTTACTCATGAAACTTCCACCAACCCTACAACCACTCATGCATGGTAATCATACATAACGCTGGATCCCATAGACAGTTAAATACTTAACTTTAATCAAAGCTCTTAATTAAACAAGAACAGGAAATAAGGCTAAATCAAACATTCTAAGACTTTAAAATCTTAGTTATGTACAACCATGATACACACACTAAGCAACTACAATAATGATATCAATTTCATCCAGTATAAAAGATATTCTCCTAGGCTATCAGGCACCACACATCGGTAAATTCTATCATGCAATTTCTAAGGATGCCTAGCCTACAAACTAGCATTCAATTCTATCATAATCATCATAAGCAACTACGAACATGCATATCATGGGGTACACTTCATTTCTTCGACTGATTGTACACATTTCATCCTTCTTTGGTTACCTTTGAAAACCATTTTAAAAGCTATTTTGAAAACTTTTACAGATCCTTAGTTTATGTCTGGATTCACATGAATACTCAAACGTCCAATTCACTCAAACGAGGGCTCTCATAGATAACTTATAACATCCCAAAAATAAAGGTAAAAAGCTTCATTTTTGAAACCAATCTAAAACCATAAGTGTTTACAAATCAATGTTTCCAAAATTCATAAACATGAATTAGAGTATCCCAAAATCATAATCTCACAAAAATCTAGGATGATGTGTACGATCAAGCCTTGGCCTTCCCCCAATCATCTGTAGTACCTATAATATAAAACTGAAACTATAAGCCAAATCTTAGTGAGTTAGCCAAAGTGCCACCACACAACAGAACATGAACATAACAAATACTAGGCCCACAACCTCCGAGTTGGATTACCCCCGGACCACAACCTTCCAGTTGTATTGCCCTTGCCCACAACCTTTTGGTTGGATTGCCTAATACATATTGGGTCCACAATCTCGTGGTTGGATTATGTCACACCCCGCTAAAGCGGAAACATGAGGCATGGCAGTATAAAGGGTTTCATAGCAAAAGTTAAAAGACAACACCAACCATAGTATTAAAAATCATTACAAATTTACAATAAGTTTGCACAACTTTTTAAAAGAAATTACAATGTATTTAAAAGTCAACACATGCAAATGCTCCTACAAGTGTTGTGTCTCTAAGTGCCTCTTACTAGATGATTCCTGAAAAAGCATGTAAAACGAACGTCAACTATAAAAATAGTTGGTGAGTACTCACAGATTAAAAATAATATTGGTTTCAAGAATCGAATTAAAAATTTTGATAAAAGTTTCCATAAATAAAAGTATATTGCTAAAATGAATTTTAAAGAATGGAAATAATATTCGTTGTTACAAGAAGCAAACAAATTCATTGCTAAAACAAGTATATAAGTCTTCGGTAATAAAAGTTCGTTGCTATAATGAGAAACAAAGTTTTTTCCTATAATAAGCATAAAAGTTTCGTTGCTAAAATAAGTATACAAGTTTCATTGCTAAAAATAAGTATACAAGTGTCATTGCTAACATGAGAATACAAGTTTCATATTTGCATAAAGATTCGTATGTGCATCAAGTTTCCATTCATGAGTTCACAACCCAAGCCTAATGACCGAATCGTGCCCTATTGACTACTATGTGTATCGCAAACATAGTGTATAAAATGGTAAAATGCACTCAAGCGAATCATGCGAGTGAGGAGTTGGCTACCTCCTGATAGCGCTATCTATAATAACCATAGGCTCAAAATAGTTAATGAGTTGCGTCTAGAGATTCTAGGGACTTAACCACGATACAGTCCTCATGAATTAAAGTAACATAAACATACATACAAAATATAGCAACCAAGTTTCATACGAGTCAAAATAAATACAACAAACATAAATAGTTTAGGACATGCTTTTCCACCCAAAACACAAAAACCGAAAATAGGGGGAGTGCGTGAATACTCACAATATGCATTGAGATGGTGCCTTCAACTACAATCCACTTGTACCACTATCAAATCCTACACGATATTACATGCTAATGAGTCTCAAATAGAAAGCTAACACTAGTATACTTGCTACTACAATAGGATTATGCCAATATTGTGTCAGAATTTAATATTGTTAAGTTACAAATATTTTTCTAAAATGGTGAAATTTTATAACTCATGCGATTAAGATAATTTTGGATATCATTTTCTATATTTTTGTAATATTAATTGAGGGTATTTCAATACATTTAAAAATGTTTTAAACTCCTAAAAATCCAAAAATATTATCAAAAAGTTTCCAAAATTCATCAAATTTTAGGTTTTTGTTCCAAATACAGTAGACATCTTCCAGAAATTTTCCCTTGAATTTTTTATGTGATTAACTATTTTTCCATAATTTTATGCCTTCATAACAATATAAATTCGTGAAAAATTTAATCCCGATGATAAAAATTCCCAAACTTTTAATAATACTGCCATTAGACATACTTAAGCTAGAAAAAATATAAAAATGGATTTCCAAACTATTTAACCCAATTTTATGATTTTTGAGCATTTATTCCAATAAAAATTGAAATAAACAGAAAACAGTTTCCAAAATTTCCCAAACTTTTTGAACTACGGTTATTAAACATTATTTAGCTGGGAAACATATAAAAATGGATTTCAAAACTGTTTAAACCAATTTTTAAGATTTTTGTGCATTTATTCTAATAAAAATTGAAATAAATAGAAAACAGTTTCCAAAATTGTCCAAGCTTTTTTTATTACTGTTATTAAACATTATTAAGCTGGGAAAGATATAAAAATGGATTTTGAAACAGTTTAACCGTTTTTTATGATTTTTGTGCATTTATTCTAATAAAAATTGAAATAAATAGAAAAGGTTTCCAAAATTTCCCAAAATACTTGTAACACTCTTATTACACATATAGAAGCTGTGAAAAATATAAAATATATTTTTCAATTAGTGTTGCTGTTTTTCTTTATTTAATCCTATTAAATAATAATTAATTGAAGAATAATTATTAAATAGTTATAGTAAATTACCAAGATTCTTTTTTTCATTTACAGTGTAAATAGTCTGGGAAAAATCCCAAAGGTGGTTTTTATCTACTGGAATCCAATTTTGTGGATTTAAGTGTATTTAATCTTAGAAAATAGGAGAAAAATAGTATAATGAATAGAAAAATCATCAAAAATTTTATTTGGGTACTAAGATATTTTCAGGTCTGCGGGTAAATTTTCTTGAATTTTGGATGAGTAAAACTATTTTTCCTATATAAATAGGAATGCACAATAAAATATTCCAAAAATATTTTTCTGAGTCGTTCACCTCTGGTAGAAACTGCGAAAATTGGTAGATATCATTTGTACATTTTCTAAAGTGGTTTTATGATTTATTGGGACTAAACAAAAACTAAATTCAAAACCACACTAAACAGTAACCAAAATCTATGAAACTTAATAAAAAGTCATTATTTAGCGTATGGGTCATCCACGAATTTACCTAGGATTTATAGACCTCAGAAAGTATTTTATATGATTTATCACCCTACTTTATTGCAATAATTATAATAATTCGAGAAAAATGAATTATTTTCTGAAAATTTGTAGAACATCTCATTTTGTTGGTGGAAGACAGTGAAAAATCGGATTTGATCAGAAAAGTTGTTTTAGATATTTACTTGGAAATAAATCTTTTACAAACCTATTTGAATGCTTTTTAACAACAAACTTTGATTATCAAGCAGCTAAGCTTGAAGATCACCACATGCATGTTGGTTTAAAGACCATTCATGAATTTGAAATGTTCAAATGTCATTTTTGATAGAAAACTTTGGATGAATGTGGTGTTTTTCACCAAAACTTGTGTGTTTATGTTTATGTGTTCATGATCTTTCATTAGAATGTAATAGTAGAAGAAGAAAGTATAAGAAACATAGTTAAACTTGAAGGAAAAATGAAGTAGAAATCGATTTTACCTTCAAGAACACCTCAAAATGATGAAGATTTAGAGTTTGATGAGTGTTATTGGGTTTGTTTTCTGGAAATTTCCGTGGGTATGGAGAGAGGAAGAGAGAAAATGGAGTGGTGAAGGTAGAGAGAAATGAGAGAGAAAGTGGAGTGTGGGAGAGAAAGAAGTGATTTTGTGTTTTGGGAAGAGGGGAGGTGTCTTGGGAAGAGGGTGGATGGTTTTGAGAGTATTATGCCCTCCTTCCCTTTTAATTTTATAAAAAAAAAATCAATTCGTTTATAAGAATATCAAACTTTTTATAAAATATACACCCTAACCATGTTTTTGCTCATGAAACCTTGATTTTTGACTTATAAAATAAGGGTAATTGTCAATGACTTAAATTTTATTTTCCTTAAATGCATTTTCATAATTTTAATTATTATAAGATCATATTATAAGTTTCGTATTTATTTTTATAGAAATTTTAAGGCTAAAGTATATAAATATGAGTTTTTATGGCTTTTAGGGTTTTGGAGTTTAATAAACTTTGAATATCAAAATAAATTGAATCTGTGAGACTTCAAATTATTTTTGTGTTTCCTAACTCTTATTCAAGTTAGAATTAATGTTTGTAATTGTCACACCCCCGAACCAGACGGCGGAAACGTCCGAGGGCTGTTGTGACTCAATTGAATACCATCACAGTGAATATACATGAAACATAACATCATTCATCACCATGCATTGAAATAGTACAAATGGTAGTGTTTACATTTAGTATATTGTTTCATAACATTACATTCCCAAAAAGTAGATTGTTCGATACTAGTTAAACAAACAACAAGACATCACTGAGTACCTTTTTCCCTTCGATTTACCTGTTACCTGAGAATACAAGTATTTTGAAAACGTCAACATATGAAATGTTGGTGATTTCATAAGTAATGTTTGAAATATAATGTTTTGTATTGTTTTGAAAACCACCAGAAAATCCGACATTTTCTGAAAAGAGTATCGTATAAAAAGTGTGAAGATCCGTAAGTATGCTTGTTTGTTTCTATAAATGTAAAAAAAATTGTTAGACTTGGTATGCATCTTGTAGGTGTATGATTTGAAAACCCTTAGGAAAACCCGATGTTTTCCTAACACTTTACATTACGTGTTTTATATTTGGATATACCGTTGCGACGTCTGTATTTGATAATTCCAGGTGACATTGGATTAATTAAGGGTGGTGAGTTGTTGTAATCCCGCATTAATGCAAATGGCTAGCTTACGACTATACAAACGAATCCTTAAGGCGTCGTCTGTAATAGTCACCTAATCCAACCACCCTGACTTCCCATAGCCCCACAACCTAGGAAGAAAAGAGGGTGGGAAGCCCCCGTTAATTCCACGAGTCGTTAGAGGCTATCGTGAATGCGAAAGGCCCTTGGCCCGAATCGCATTTGACTTCTCGACTTTACTAGCAGTGCCAAGGGACCCTTGGGGCCCAACAGTGCAAAAGCTATTGAAAGTCCTTTTACACGGTATCAGGTCGTATAAGACCCAATATCATGTAAGCGCGTTTCCTTCGGGCCTAATGATCATGTCATTGGGCTAGCTAGGCCCAACAAGCACGATTTGAAACTTTCGTGCCCAAAGATGGTGTATCGACCTCTGGTGAATTCCCACGTGTGTATTGACTTCCTGTAATTTCAGCGTGTGTATTGTAGTATCGTCGTGTATAGATTTTTTATTCGTTATTGATTCGAGATCGAATCAATTCGTTTGGTAACAATTTTTGGTGTTGAAGGTGTATTATATTTCGTCGGTAGTCGTGGTACTAGTATTTCATCCTAACGGATTTATTGTTTAAAACGTTAGAAATTTTCTTTTTGCAGCCCCTTTTCTTTTGGATAAATTTACACTTTTGACCCTTTGTATAAAAGAATTTCCATTTTAGTCCTTAAACCATTTTTCTTGACACTTTAGTATCAAACTTGTAGGAAAGGTATTTTTCAGCTCAAATTTATTTGAAAAACAGTTTTAGTCCCTCAAAATGAAGTTTTCTCGACTGAAACCTCTATTTTCGCAACTTTTACACTTTTGGCCCAAAATGGAAAATTTTTGCATCTTTGGTCCCTTTTAAATATGAAAAGTATTTTTTTAACCCTTGAAATGGACTTGGAGCACTAGTAGTCCCCTGTTTTACAGAAAAGAACAGTTTCAGCCCCTTTAATTTGAAAATCTCGCAATTTGGGCTTTATTGGGCCGAAAAGTTCATTTTTGGCGCATTATGCTTAAAAATTCACATTTTAATCCTGCAAAAGAGTAAATTTCCAATAAATACATTTTTGAAACTGTTTTGACTCATCTCAACCATCAGAATTTGTATTTTGTCATTTTGGGCCCTTTAATTTTATATTTTTAACATTTTAAGCCCAAAAATGGGTTTTTAGCCCAAAGGTGTTCATATTAACCAACTTGGTTATTTTTCTAGAAATGATTTGTGTGTAATAATATAATTTATACTTGTTTCATACAACCTAATGTAAATATCGGTTTTAAGGTCTTTTTTACTAGATCCAACACCACAAACACATAAGAACATATGTATAAACATAGAAATCACACAAAGCATACATATACACATAGATCTACACATTTTCTTGTATCCCCCCCACAAAACTTATAAAAACCTAAAAATAGGGTGTATCAAGCTCACCTTGAGTTGTGGTTTCGATTTGAAGAAGAAAAGAGAAGAGTTTGTTGCTATTTCGGCCCTAGAAACCCTTCCTTGGAAGATCTCGAATTTTAGGGGGGTTCTAAGATACAAGATCATGATTTCATATGAGTTAAGAAGAGATTTTGGATAGAACAAGGAGTCTAAAGTGTGGATCCAAGCATCAACTTACCTAGATGATGATTTTTGTGAAGAATCCTCCTTGCAAAGCCCTTGAATCTCGAAATTTTTGAAGAAGAAGTGAGGGGATTGCTCTTCAAGACTTAGAGAGAATGTAGTAAATTTTTGTGAGTGTGTGTGTGTTGTGTTCGGCCAAGATTAAGAGAGAGAGAGAGAAAGAAATAGATCTTGAAGTGATATGTGCATGGAGATATGAGATAAGATGCATGGAAAACCAACATGTAAAAATGAGGTGGCTATGAAAGTCAACTCTCCCTTTTTACATGGGCTTGGGCCGAGAATTGGGGAGGGAGAAAAAAAGAATTTGGGCCATGCATGCTTAAGCCTTTTTCATGTTTATGTTAAGTGGTGTTTGGTCCAAATAACCATAAATATGATTCTTATGACCTATTAGGGCTACATTAGGTTAAATATGGCCCAAAATGGTTCATATATTTGATTTATTTCATTCTAGGCCCAATATGGCCCAAAATGTTGAAATAAATGGAAGTGGGTCCAATTAGAGCCCATTTAAGAGTTCTAAGCCCAAGATGGTCAAATCGGAAGCTTATTGGCCCATTGGGCCCAATAAGGAAGTTCTAGACCAAAATGGACCTAAACAAGAACTTCTAGGGTTTCCAATTGCTTGTTGACTATTTGTAATGCTTGTATGGTGTATTTGATTGCAAATTATGATGTCATAAAGTAAGCATCATACATGCTCTTAAGTTTTTGATTCAAAATTTTACTTATGTGTTGTAGTTACAAGGCACAAAATTTCTAGTTGTGACATCACCCCCCCATTAGAGGGAATTTCGTCCGGAAATTCTGTTTGAAAGCTAGATTTGAGAATGCTAGAATAGGTGGAGGTACTTTTGCTTCATTTGATCTTCGTGTTCCTACGTGAATTCTAGCCCACGCTTCGCGTTCCACCGTACTTTCACGATCGGGATGCGACTTTGCTTAGTACGCTTCACCTCCCTGTCCATGATTTCAACTGGTTTTTCAACGAACAGGAGATTCTCGTTGATTTCAATCTCATCAAGGGGAATGACGAGGGTTTCATCCGATAGGCACTTCTTTAGATTAGAGACATGGAACACGGGGTGTACACTGTTTAGCTCTGCAGGTAGTTGCAGTTTATATGCCACTGGACCTATTCGGGCGACGATCTCGAAAGGTCCAATGTATCGTGGGTTCAGTTTTCCCCGTTTTCCAAAATGAATGATTCCCTTCCAAGGTGAGACTTTTAACAGTACTCGATCCCCGACCTGAAACTTTAAGGGCTTTCGTCGTTTATCGGCGTAGCTCTTTTGTCGGTCGCGCGATGCTTGTAATCGAGCTCTGATTTGAACTATCTTTTCTGTGGTTTCACGAATGATCTCCGGTCCCGTTAGTGCCTTGTCCGATGTGAGTGCCTTTGCTAGCTGGGTGTTGCCCACCTCAGCCCAACATAGCGGTGATCTACACTTACGCCCATATCGTGCTTCGAAAGGAGCGACCTTGATGCTCGAATGGTAACTGTTGTTATATGAGAATTCGACTAAAGGTAAGTGGGTATCCCAAGACTTCCTAAATTCTATCACACATGCGCGAAGCATGTCTTCGAGCGTTTGAATGGTTCGTCCGCTTTGACCGTCCGTTTGTGGGTGGTAAGCGGTGCTCATGTCGAGATGAGTTCCAAGTGCTTTCTGGAGTGATTGCCAAAAACGTGAAGTGAACCTACTGTCTTTATCCGAGATAATAGACACTGGTACTCCATGGAGTCTCACGATTTCTCGAATGTATAAACGCGTCAGTCTTTCCATCTTGTAAGATTCTTTTATTGCCAACAAATGAGCGGATTTCGTCAGGCGGTCGACTATTACCCATATGGTGTCTAGTCCATCCGGTGTCCTGGGCAGCTTGGTCACAAAATCCATAGAAATCCCTTCCCATTTCCACTTAGGGATCACCGGTTGCTGTAATAACCCCGAGGGCTTCTGGTACTCCACCTTTACCTTGGCACAAGTAAGGCACTTACCGACATAGGTGGCAATCTCTACCTTCATCTTAGGCCACCAATAGTATTGTTTAACGTCTAAATACATCTTGTCCAAACCGGGATGGATGGAGTATCGCGTCTTGTGGGCTTCCTTCATAACTACCTCCCTAAATCCTCCAGGTTTAGGGACGCAAATACGGTTCATGAAGTAGTATAGTCCGTCCTCTTTTACCTCTAGATTCTTCACCATTCCGCGTAATGCTTCGCTTGCTTTGTTTTCCGTCTTGATGGCCTCTGACTGGGCTACTCCAATCTGAGTGGTTAAGTGAGATTGTATGGTTATTGAGAGATTTTTTGCACGATGATTAGAGTACTCCTTCCGGCTCAATGCATCAGTTACCACGTTGGCCTTGCCCGGGTGGTACTTGATTTCACACTCGTAATCGTTTAATAATTCGACCCATCTTCGTTGCCTCATATTCAGCTCTTTTTGATTCAAGATATGCTGGAGACTTTTGTGGTCCGTGAAGATGGTGCATTTCGTACCATAAAGGTAATGCCTCCAAATCTTCAGAGCAAAGACCATAGCTCCCAATTCCAGATCATGGGTTGTATAATTTACTTCGTGCGTCTTTAGCTGGCGGGATGCGTAAGCTATCACTCTTCCACGCTGCATGAGAACTCAACCTAAACCCTGATTCGATGCGTCACAGTAGACCACGAAATCTTTCGTTCCCTCCGGCAGAGATAGTACCGGGGCACTACAGAGGGCTTGCTTCAGGGTTCAGAATGCAACCTCTTGCTTGTCCGTCCATTTGAATGATACGTTCTTTTGCGTAAGTGAGGTAAGTGGCTTGGCGATCTTAGAGAAGTTTTGAATAAACCTCCTATAGTAGCCTGCTAGACCTAAGAATTGACGAATTTCCGTGTGTGTTGTCGGGACGGCCCATCCTTCGACGGCTTTGACCTTGGAAGGATCAACATGAATTCCTTCTTGACTAACAACATGACCTAGGAAGTTCACACTACGGAGCCAGAACTCACACTTGGAGAGTTTTGCGTATAGCTTTTCCGATCGCAGAGTTTCTAGAATTTGTCGGAGATGTTGACCATGCTCTTCCTCGCTTCGGGAATAGACGAGAATGTCATCAATGAAGAGAATGACAAAGTTGTCGAGGAATGGTCGACAGATTCGGTTCATCAGATCCATAAATGCGGCAGGAGCATTCGTTAGACCGAAGGGCATTACGACAAATTCATAATGTCCGTAACGAGTTCGGAAAGCAGTTTTAGGAATATCCTCTTCCCGGACTTTGAGTTGATGGTATCCAGACTGTAGATCTATCTTAGAAAAGTAACTAGCTCCTTGGAGCTGGTCAAATAGATCGTCGATTCATGGGAGTGGATAGCGATTTTTGATAGTGAGTTTGTTTAACTCTCTGTAATCGATGCACATCCTAAAAGATCTGTCCTTCTTTTTGACAAACAGGACCGGAGCTCCCCATGGCAAGTAACTAGGTCGGATGAATCCCTTGTCCAGGAGTTTGCTGAGTTGACTGGACAATTCCTGCATTTCAGCAGGAGCTAGCCGATAGGGCGATTTAGCGAGAGGGATTGCTCCTGGAACGAGGTCAATTCGGTTTTCCCATTGGCTATTTCCACCGTAAAGGTTTCATTGAGCTTCTGGGGTTGTTTTTTTTATAAATGCTTAAACTTATTGCTTACGAAACTTCGCTCCGCTCCAGTGTCAAATAGGATGCATGCATAAGTGAGGTTTAGGGGAAACGTACCGGTAACGACTGCGAGATCCTGAATTGCTTCCCCCTGACCCATGGCCAACACCCTTCTCGTTCCTCCATTTCCAGGATTGTTGTTGTTAGGGCAATCTCGGCGGAAATGCCCAGTCCTCCCACACCCATAGCAGGTGTGGCTAGGCCCTGCATTGTTGCTGCCGGTGTTGATGTTGTTGTTGTTGCAGGTGTTGTTGTTGTTGTTGCTGTTTCCCTGTTGTTGGTTCTGGGGAGGGTAAGTCCTGCAGTACCTCGCCGTGTGCCCCCTCCGATTGCAATTGGTGCACTGAAACTCCTTGCATTCTCCCTTATGATGGAAACCGCACTTGTTGCACTTGGGAAGATTACCGGAATAAGGTCTAGGAGCATTTGGGGCAGCTAAGGCTGGAGCATGTGGTGTAGCTGGGACTTGCGCAATGGAAGCATTAACCGCCACTGTCTGCTGCTTCTTGGAAGTCTCGGAGCCTTGGCGCCCCTTGCTTTTGTTGTTGTTCCCTTTCTTGTCATCACTTTCCTTCTTGGCCTCAGTCTCCGCTGGCTTCTCACCCTTCTTGTTGTTGTGGTCATATGAGTTAAGAAGAGATTTTGGATAGAACAAGGAGTCTAAAGTGTGGATCCAAGCATCAACTTACCTAGATGATGATTTTTGTGAAGAATCCTCCTTGCAAAGCCCTTGAATCTCGAAATTTTTGAAGAAGTGAGGGGATTGCTCTTAAAGACTTAGAGAGAATGGAGTGAATTTTGTGAGTGTGTGTGTGTTGTGTTCAGCCGAGAGCAAGAGAGAGAGAAAGAAATAGATCTTGACGTGATATGTGCATGGAGATATGAGATAAGATGCATGGAAAACCAACATGTAAAAATGAGGTGGCTATGAAAGTCAACTCTCCCTTTTTACATGGTCTTAGGCCGAGAATTGGAGAGGGAGAAAAAATGAATTTGGGCCTTGCATGCTTAATCCTTTTTCATGTTTATGTTAAGTGGTGTTTGGTCCAAATAACCATAAATATGATTCTTATGACCTATTAGGGCTACATTAGGTTAAATATGGCCCAAAATGGTTCATATAATTGATTTATTTCATTCTAGGCCCAATATGGCCCAAAATGTTGAAATAAATGGAAGTGGGTCCAATTAGAGCCCATTTAAGAGTTCTAAGCCCAAGTTGGTCAAATGGGAAGCTTATTGGCCCATTGGGTCCAATAAGGAAGTCCAAGACCAAAATGGACCTAAACAAGAACTTCTAGGGTTTCCAATTGCTTGTTGACTATTTGTAATGCTTGTATGGTGTATTTGATTGCAAATTTTGATGTCATAATGTAAGCATCATACATGTTCTTAAGTTTTTGATTCAAAATTTCTAGTTGTGACAGTAATTTATTTTTATCGGTTTATTGGCATTCTATGTAGTGATTCCAAGATTCAAGCGAAATTGAGGAATCAAGTATACTAGTCCTAGTCTTCAACTTTGACTTAAGTTTCTATAAGACTCGGACCTAATTTATACTACTAGGTTAAGTGCATGATGTGTGTATATGATTCATGAAAAGGTGTTCGAGTCAAAAAGTGACCTAAATACGGATAGTGACTACAGTTAAGTAGTAGTAGAATTCACATATCAATGTGAAATCTAAGTACAATATCCTTTAATTCTACTTGTTTCCGAGTTTCTAGTAGGTTATAACTTAGATTCTAGTCACTAAGTCTAGTATGTGTTGTGCCTATATTTGCAACTATGTTTAGTAAAATCTATAACCGAATCGAATTTTGACTGTTGTCACAGATTACCCCTGGCCCACAAGCTTTCGGTTGGATTGCCCTTGCCCACAACCATTCTAATGGAAAGCCCATATTTATCGACTGGTAGCATAAAGCAGCACAATATCAACCCAACCAAACAATCTCAACACATATAATGGATAAAACACATAACAACAACCAGATAATCATATAGATCTTAACAATTCACCATAATATAGCAGCAATTAAAACCAGAATACACCATCAACTGGGCCAACATTGGTTCCTTCAACCCCAAAGTATAGTGAGGAAAACTCACCTTATAGTCTAAAAGATAGCCGAAATGAATGTTGCTCTAATTGCCAACTCTACATGTCACTTATACAACAAACAGTGACATGACCTCAAATTACTGCATAAAATAGCCAAAATGCCCCTAAGTCAAACGTGGCCAAATTCCTTATCAAAGAGTCAAAAAGTCAAAGGAGGTCAACACAGACTGAGTATGCCCAACATACTCAGTCATTATGCTGATCGTAGTAGATCCCTTCCCGATTATGGGGCTTCGTCCTGGTATGCTCAACGTACCACCAGGTACGACCAACGTACTCGTCCAGTTCCATTTTCCATCATTAAGCTCTTAGTTTATTAAGATCTCATGTCCAAAGCTCAAATCTAGTCCCAAATAATATTCTAAGTCGTAAAGTTTCCAACTTTATGACTTTCCATTAGTAGAAGGAGTCGATACACCAAAACCCTAACTTAATACACGAACCAAAATATCATAACTCTTACATGGAGGGAAGTAAAGGATGAAGATAACATTTTTATAGTTCCTCATAGCTCCATAATGGATAAAGTTTCTAACTTTATCCATTAGGACGGTCCAAATAACCAAGATATAGTCTTTAAGTCTCAAAGGGACTAAAAATTCATCTTTCTCAACTTAATCCATTATGTCCAAGTCTCCAACCTTCATATATGAATCAATATGATGTTTAGATTGACTAACTTTCCAACTTTATCCACAACAAGGTCAAAACTTTCGAGATCTAAAATTTATGAACTAAATTGACTAGAAAGTGACAAATGAGCAGGTGTTAAGCTTTTTACTAAAAAAGGTCCAAAAATGATGTAATCTTGTTGGATTTATGCTTAAATCCTTCTTCCATACACTTTTCCACTACCTTGTTCTCTAAGATCCCACCATATAATGGATAAATAAGCTCATAAATGATGCCAAGGCTGAGAATAAGTGAGAAGAGCCTAGGATTTCATGTTATAGGCTCAAGAGGGTGGAGGCTCAAGATAGGAAAGATCCCCAAGAGGTTAGAGACCTTAAATAGGGCTCAAAACCATGAAAATAGGGTTTTACTTTACGACGGTATGCCTGGAGTACATAAAATTACGCCCAACTTAATGCCCTAAAAACACCTTTCTTCAGTCTAGTACACCCAACTTATTAGATAGTGTACGCCCAATGTACTGCCAGTCTCCCTTTTCCTAACTTCAAATGACCATAACTTTTTCGTTTCAACTCTGTTTTTGTCCCTCTTTATATGCATGGAAAGGTATTGAAGAGCCCTATAATCCTATCTAAATACTTTTAACTTAAAACATATCGAACTAAAATCCTTATTCCAAGTAGGAAGTCTGAAATATCACTTTTCCCGTTTTAGCCTTTGACTCCAAAATATAAACTAAGGGCTTGAATGGCACAACCAATATTATCAACATCCAATAGGGTCTAAACCTTATTCCCTTGAAGACCAATGCATTTACTTGATCTGTTTATTGTCCATAATCCTGAAATAAGAAACTTTTTGAAACAAGATGGTACAAAACTTGAACACAATCTTTAAGGTGGTTCGGTGATGGTGACCTACGTTCACAAGAGAACGAGAGCGGGAAGATTTTACTACATTTTAGGAACTATTACAAACCCTCAATGTTGTATCTTCATTTTTCTCTATCCACTGGAAACTTATGGAACATCATATGTTAGTTAGTGGTACCCTTCCCACTTATTTACACCTCCTATTCATGACACATCTTAGAGGTGGCATAACGTCGCATCTGGTGCTATTGAGTGGCAACATTTTTCTAAGAAACCACAATTTAAAGAGATTTGAGTTTTAGTCAAGTATTGACTAAAACGAAAATTAAGTCATTTAGAATAATTTAAGAAGCATATAAAAGTTGTGACTTCATTAAAATGGACAAGATAAGTTTAATTCACATATATGAGATCAGATACGTAAGTTCAATAAAAGAAATGAATGGAAATATACATTTTAGCTAAAAGGGTAAAATGAAAAATTTTATGATTTTTGGGCTAAGTTTGTGGAACCCACAAGTCAGTAATTAATGAATTAACGGATTTGTAGAACTCATCCCAACCTTCATTTTAATATAAAGATCATAGATAATAGGTTTAAGACAAAGAAAATGTGAAGCTTTAAAGATTGGAAAAAAAAAGACCCAAAGCTGGAATGGAATCATCCATGAAGATTATTGTCATACATCCATTAAGCCGTGCTGAACTGCTTGCCATGATGTGGCGATTGAGATGAAGTCCATGTCGTAAGTGGAAGGCGACATAATTTGCACTACGGCTTGGTATGCGGGTACCGTGTTGAGGTGGCCAAAGTAGGTTTCTTTATGAGAAAGGCACTGCAACTTAGTTAGAGTCCTTGACGGAAAAACTAAGCGCACCATAGCGCAGTAAAGACATGAACGTGACACGGTTATGAGGCTAGAACACATGTTATAACCTATTAAGAGCTCCTTTAGATCATTTTCTTTAGGGAATTGATTGCAAGCTTTAAGATAGAGATTTAGATGCCAAAACCAAGCAAAGAAAATATAGATAAGGTGGATTGCTAGGATTCTCATCCTCTCCACATTAACGTAAATAGTTCTCAATTTTATTAAGCTTTGTGCATTAATGATGGATATGTTATTTTGGTTACAATGCTTCGTTTGATCAACATATAGCTTTAGTATGATGCTACTGAGAGTTTCTAGAAGTTTTTAACATGCTTTTGAAGTGCTTTCCATGGTGAAACCAATCCATTGAGAATTAGGTTTTGATACCTAACTAGTGAGGAATTATGATTAATGCATTAGATATTAGAATATAGTGAATTAGGTACTATGAGATGCTTGATTCATTGGTTGGATTAGATTTAGTGGTAGAAAATAAGAATATAGAATTATGACCAACTGAGAGTTCATTTTGACATAAAGAGTGATAATCTCTTAATAGGATAATGTAAGTTTTATGAAAGGAAATGTATCAAGATATATCAATGGAAGAATTGAAGAAAAAGGGTAGTTAGTCCTCATTGACTAAACAGGTGACTTATAACTCTCACCCTCTCTCTCATTAGATAATGTTTGTATGTTTTTATATTGTTTTGAGTAAAGATATATATATATATATATATATATATATATATATATATATATGTGTGTGTGTGTGTGTGTGTGTGTGTGTGCATGTATGTCAAAATGTTAAGGCGTTATGATAAATGCACACAAGTTATGAAACGAAGGTATGTATATATGATTTATAACCTTATAGATAAGTGCATATGCGTGAGTAGATGTTAGTGAAGTTAGGATGAAGACCTAATATAGATAGATGAAGAATGAGTAGGATTATATGAATTATACTCTTGTCTATGATTATCATTGTATATGATTATATGAATTATACTCATGTCTATGAATTATCTTTGTCTATGAGCGGGATCAAGACAAGAAGGTAATGAGTGAAAAATGATATCAATTGCCAACTCCTCGGGGAAGTTCACATTTAGCTTCAGCAACTGGTCCACATACCTTTGCATTTTCTACAAGTGGCCAGTGATGGGTTCACCATCCTTCATTCGGCTTGTTATCATGGAGTAGAGGATTTCATAACTCTCTTGGAGAGCACTTTGATGGTAGAGGTCCATCAAGTCCTGGTGCATCTCAAAAGGGTAATAGTCCTCATAGGACTTCTGGAGCTCAGTTGTCATTGTGGCCATCATGATGCAAGCCACTTTCGTTGCATCTTTCTCATGAGTCCTAAATTCACCAATTTCCACCATGAAAAACAAAATAAAGTATTAGGTTTTAATTGGTTTTGAAACTCCTAGATTCTTTGAGATTCATTGAACTTTTCAATGGCATGTTTCAATCTCGAGTGTGCCCTTCAAGTCTTGTGACAGGGATGCCGAGGATCACAAAACAAGGTGTGACGTAACCATGAAAATTACTTGTTACCCTTAATATATACCCCTCAATCGATGTGCCGGTTAACCACACGCACTCCATCGATACTATGATAAAAACTAAGTTACCCTTTTTCTACCTTGTTAAGTCCAAGTTAGTGTTCCTGTTAACCACACACGCTCTACTAACGACTTAAACAAAGTGCAAAGTGTAATTTCATGGGTTAGCACCTTATTCACATTTTCCTAAAGTATCATTATTATCATTATACTTTTGGAATTTATGAAAACATTTAGTTACTTTAGTATCATTATACTTTTAGTGAGAATTTAAAGTCATTGTCCTACCCTTGCGGCTATTGACCCTTCACCAGTCAAGGAAGCGATGGGTGAGAGTGCACACCCATTAAGCTGCCAATTTATAGGCAACAACCTTATACCCCCCCCCCCCCCCCTTATACACCGGCTTCGTGAATGAGGCCTACTAACAGTAAACGAATTTTATTCTTATATATATATATATATATATATATATATATATATATATGTATGTATGTATGTATATATATATATATATATATATATATATATATATATATATATATATATATATATATATATATATATATAATTAACTTGTAACATTATAAGTATAAGGGATGAATTTTAACTTTTAAATTCTAGGGGATGGAACTAAAGTTTTTGAAGTGACTTTACATGCTCCAAAACATGAGGGCAAGTTTTATAACTTTACAAAACCTTTCACCTTTCATAATTTATGAGTTAATGGTGTAATAAAATGAGTGAATTTTCATTTTATGTAACCTATGTGTTTCTTTAATGGAATTTGAAGAGTGTGACTTTTGGTAATCCATAACTTGAGGACAAATTATGGATTCCATTAAAACACATCAAGATCAAGAATTAAACTAAAAAGCAAGTTACAAATAATTCCTATGATCTTCTAAACTCATAATTTCATGAACATGCATATCAACAATTTCAAGAATCATAAATAAACCATATAAAACTTGAAATTTTGATATTAGCCATTATAAATGGATTAGAACAACCATTACTCCATCTAAAACAAGTTTTAAAACACCAAAACAATTTAGGGTAATGTTTCTAGTCCATTTCCAGCAGCAAAAGTCGAAAATCTGCAGTCAGGGGCTCCTACTCGTCGAGTGCAAGAACCTACTCGACGAGTGTGATGAATATGTGCTTGGACTCGTCGAGTGTCCCCATGGACTCGGCAAGTCCCCTGTCCAGATAGCAAGATTTTCAACTTTTTTCACAATTTTGCTTCAAATATCAAGCAAAAAAGCCTAGGCTCTTACACCATTGTAGGGTTTTAAGCATTCTAACACTCCTATGGTGTACATGCAACCCCAGAAACCTTGGATCTATGTTTTATCTATGATACATGCAAAATTGTTTTTCCAAGGTCCATAACCTATCTGGCATACATGGGGAACTTTTAAACATAAAAGTTAGTAAGAAATACATACCTTGTAGTAGTTAGGATTCCTTGAACACCTTTTGAGCCTAGCACCTCAATTGTGATGCCTCAAATGTATCACACAACACCAACTGCACTTGGAATAACTTAGAGAGAAATGAAGAACACTTAGAAACTGGCTAGCCATCACTTGTATATCTAGTGGACAACTTTAGTGAGAAACATGAAGCTTATATAGTGTGTTACAATTAGGGTTAGACCATGTAGACCCTAATTGTCATGACCTTTCATTTCCATGACCCATGGATTCTATAAACACCATGGAGCATCCATGGAGCATCCTATGGGTTTTAGCCCAACTTGATAATCCATGAAGCATTAGCCCACTATATAAGTATGGATGATTTACACAATCAACCCATATATTTAATTAGTCTCCTTTTGATCACTTAATTAATTACAACTTAATTCTTGATCAATACTAATTAAATAATATTATTAATATTTTAGAACTTATAATATATTAAGAAATCTTAAGTGTTATTTCTCTTATTTTAGTCTATCCAAATGCATGATGCCAGGCAACCTAAATGGACCATGCCAAACCGGGTCAACTACACACTAAATATAGTTATGGACTTAGACACCTTATCCAACAATAACACCCCATTTTCGCCTTATTGTATAAACAACCAATTACATCAATAGATACTTTTTATAAAGACTATTTACAATAAACAATCTTGACGAAGTTTGTAGTAATTGTAAAAGCGAGAGAGTGTAGGTAAGGAACGTATAAATCTGACTTCGTATAAGTAGGTTATGATTTTTTAGAAGTTTCAGCGTAGGAGTGTGCGACACAGAAATCAAAATACAAATTGTTTCATTGTTACCCAATATATATTACAACATCCTATGAAGCGTTGTAAGGGATATGTTCATTCACATAGCTTGGTTATAGGACTCACTATAAACATTAACTAGAATCTCTCTCTCCCTCTCTCTCTCTCTCAGTCACTCTCTTTCTCTCTCTCTCTATCTATCTATCTCTCTACAAACCATGGAATTGTTTTCTTTCAAAACTATTTTAAGTATGAAATTATTTATGTAACATTATAGTTTGGTTTTCAAGTATATTCACTGATTCTTTGTTAACACAGTTTGAAGTATAGATTTAAATATACAAAGATACATTTTGGCTTTCAAAGATTCAGTACAAACAAAATTTATGTATTGTTATACTTACAAAGAAAATACTTTTTAGACTTTTTAAAAGGATTACTATTGTTAGTAGAAAACTTGTAACTCTCACCAACCTTGTGTTGATCTTCAAAACTACATGTATTCTCAGGAATAACTAAACATACATTCAAGACGGATTCGATTACAGGTGACCTAGTTTATTTGTTGTTGTATTATATGCCTATTTGTTAAGGCAATTCATGTAATATTATTATATGTAAGAACCTTGTATTCAAATATCAAAATGGAACACAAATTTTGTTTTATTTATTGTTGTACTTGTGCTATATATCCAGTTTACTTGTGATCCATGAACTTAGTCGCACAGTTCGGCGTGTTCTGCCGCCTCGGCCGGGGGTGTGACAGATTAGTATCAAAGCTAAATTGGCTATAGAGAACTCGTATCCCCAAAAGAGGAATACAAGTATAGAAACTAGCTTCTAATAAAAGTATTATTATTAATAATTACACTATTTCTTGGCTACTTACAGTACGAGGAATTTGGTTTGAAGGGCCACATAGGATTGTTGGATTTCAGAACAACTTAATCGCAAAAATGGTCTTGCTCTTTGGTGTTTCCTATCTGGACCTCATCTGTACTTGGTAGTCTTGGAGTACAAAATGAAATCTAATAATACAACAAAAACCTCATGAGCACTAATATATAAAAGTTATATATATACTCTGACCTGTGATGAGAACACTTACTAAAATTCAAACATACCTCCAACTAAAACTACCAACTCAACCCTTTAGTTCAAACGCCTCAACTAACCTAGGTTAGTACCGTACATAAGACATTACTACCAACTCAACCCTTTAGTTCAAACGCCTCAAGATTCGTTGCAGAAACCTAGTACCTTAGACACCTTATATCAACCGAAAAACAATATATACATTTGAATACTTGAAAATCTAGGATAACGTTCAGATTTTCCTAGTTTGCCTAAACCTGCAGAAGCACAAAGAACCAATAGCTCCATTACCATCATAACATAGAAATCCATAGTTTTCAATAAATCATTCAATAGTCTTTAAACTTTGCTTTCTAATATTTGAAATCGATAGGATTTCAATTCTCTCCCTAAATTTTGGAACTCTATAGGAGTTTTAGAAACGATCGCTCTTTATAACTTGGAACCTTACCATGAAAGGATCGGAGGTGACTGCTTACACCTCCCGATTTAACTACTATGAAAACAGTAGCCCGAGAATGGTGAACCGATAGTACAAACTAACCGATAGGTATATCTGGGGATTAGCTTCATCCATTCAAGGTTTGGTCACTGCATCTAGACCCACTACCATTGATAGTGCAGTCCCTCCCTTTATTTATTTTAACCAAAGCAGTCGTATTTTGGTTAATTAAAGAACCAAACATCCCCCCAATAGTTTAAATACATTATAAAACGGCCCTGAAGGTATTTCAAAGTTCAAGAATTATGGTTTTGCGGTTGCTCACATCAATCTTCCCAAAAATAAACGAACTTCTAACAACTCAAACTCACACTTCAAGGGTGAGTGCTTACGGTCCCTTTTTAATAATTTTAATTATCTCGGGGGGATACATTTATATACTTTGTTTATACAAATATATTATCCTTTATCAAAAAATACAATAAATCTAGTTTATAAATATGTTATTTGACAATTTAACATATTGTTAAAAATAAACTAGTATAAACTTTTCGTATACGTATTATGATTATTTTATCGTGAAATAACTAGCCCACACAACAAATGCTATATGATACAAAAATATATGATTTTTATGTAACATTGTTTATCATAAAAAGCACATCATAAAACTTTGTATTATTTCAAGGATTCAAGTTATTACTATGCATGTATATTTATATGTTAAAATGCATAACATTTATACATGTATATATGTATAGTACTTTGAAACATACCTCTTTATAAAAGCGAGTACACTTTTACATACTTACCAAGCATACTCGACTTTTATAAACTTTATAGAATGAAATTCATTATGTCTGGTGACTTAACCAAAATTAAGCTAGGGTTGAGAGCTATTCGCGTACTTTAGTTAAGGGATTTTTAGTGAGACTATATTCATTAGCGGGGTCTAAACACTTAGCATACACACACTACTATAACTGTTAATCTTCGGAGTGAGATACATATGTATGGATCTATATGGGGTTGACATCCCCACCTACGGTTGCTAGTTACAACCTCGTACGATCAATCGAAGCGGGTAATAAGTGTCTATAATTGTTACTACAATGTCCAATGAAGCATTTTAGGGGGTACATTCAGTCACATAGCTTGGTTATAGGAATCACTATAAACATTAACTAGGATCTCTCTCTCTCTCTCTCTCTCTCTCTCTCTCCCATTATAAACCATGGGCTTGGTTGCTTTCAAAATTATTTTAAGTGTTGAATTACTTATGTAACAGTACAGTTTGGTCTTCAAGTATATTCAATGATTCTTTACAAATACAATTTTAAGTATGGATTTACCTATACAAAGATACGTTTTGGATTTCAAAGATTCATTACAAACATAATTTTAAGTATTCTTATAATTACAAAGAAAATACTTTTTAGAATTTTTAAAAGTATTACTATTGTTAGAAGAAAACCTATAACTCCACCAACCTTGTGTTAACCCTCAAAACTACATGTATTCTTAGGAAATCACTAAACAGACATTCAAGACAGATTGGATTATAGGTGACCTAGTTTACTTGATGTTGCATGATATGCCTATCTTTTAAGGTAATTCATGTACTATCATTATCTATAATATCCTTGTGTTCAAATATCAACATTGAACATGAATTGTATTTTGTTTATTGTTGTACTTGTGTTATAGATTCAGTTTACCTGTGATCCATGAACATAGTCGAACAGCCCAACGTGTTCTGCTGCCTCGGCCAGGGATGTGACAGGTGGCCCATAGCATTCACTAGGTTAGCAGACAGTTGTAGAAGTGTTGTAAGAATTCGAGGTGGCTCGTAGCATTCACCGGGTTATTGGGCAGTGTGGAAGTGTTATAAGACTGCGGTGTCACCCATAGCATTCACTAGATTGGTAGGATAATGGAGGTATTATGAGACTGCAGTGTGGCCCGTAGCATTCATCAGGTCGATGAGCAATTATGAACGTGTTGTGAATCTATGATTTTGCTCTGAGTTTTCTCTAGGTAGAGTTAGACCATGGCAGGAAGGGTTATGAGACTATGGGTGGACCAAAGAATTCATGGGATTGAGGAAGGTTGTAGGCCGATTTAGGGATGGGTGTGATGTAAGACTGCATTTGGGCCAATAGCATTCATCTAGAACGAAGGAGACTATCTAATGTTTGTGTGCTGATCAGTTATGTCGTCCCTTGAGGATTGTTGGAGCCATGTTGGTGATCAGGCTTGGATAGCTTTCATTATATAGACTCTTGGTTGGAGTCTTATGGTGTTGTCTTGTGTGAGGCGATCAGTTTCAGCAACCAATTGGAAATTTTGTATTTCAGCTCATTGGTAGGTCAGCTTGGAAATAGGGAGATCTCGTATAGGTCGAAAGTGTGAATGTTTGATTAGAACGATGTAATTGTATGGTGGTCTGGCAAAAATGATTAAGATTCGTGATTGGGAGTCGCCCTTGGTTTCAGATATAGGGTTATCAGCATCGGCGAATGCTTAAGGGATCAATTTCTCTTGTATTAGTAAGATAATTCAGGGTTAGAGAGGTTAGTTCATTTCAGGTTTTAGAATCTAGTAATTATGGTTATTTTGGAATGATTTGGTATGTCTGGAAGTCAGACATGGTGTCAAGTTTCTGATTTTGGTCAGAGTAGTGGTTGTCTCTTTTAAAAGATTAAGTTTGTTATTACAATGTTCGCTTCTTCGTCAGGGTAAGTGATTCTATTTAGAATGGGATTGATGATAGTGTTGGGAGGCAGTATACTATATGAGATAACTTATCTATCCTAATCAGAATTTAGAAAGTACGATCAGCATCTGCTGCTGTGGTAGCAGAAGTAGTAAAGAATGATTTCGAAGACAAAACCTAATGTAAGTGGGAGAGAGTTGTAACACCCGTTTTCCAGGATGGATCGATATAGGTTTTTAAGGAGTCAAAAGGTTGATATTTGGAGAAAATAGAATGTCACGATGTGACCATTGGTTGATCATAACGTGACAAGAAAAATAAGAGAAATGTGTTTTGGGACCATCCTAACGATGTGAGACACAAGGTGTCACGATATGAAACCTGCTGCAGCCAAATCCCATGATCTTTTAGGGTTTCCTTTGTAATTAAGACCCTCTAAGTCATATTTAGGGTTCATTACCATCCCCTAACTCCCTTTTAAGTCAAAAAAACCTAACCCTAATTTCCTTGGTGATTCTTAGCCTTTTGGAGAATTTGTTTGCTTGATGAAGAAGAGAAGATGGAGAAGAAGGTGTTCTATTGGTGGTACTTTCAAGGAAACAACATCATCATCTCATATTGCTTTTGGACCTTTGTAAGTGACAAAGGCTTAACTTTGTTGCTTAAAGTGGTTAGATCTGAGTTGTTGTCCCATGTTTTTCATGTTTAAGAAAATTTGAATGGAAGGAGCACATAAAGGTGGCATTTTTATGCATTCTAAGGGTCCCTCATGTATGATAATGTTCAAATCTAGGAGTTGGTTGATGATTAGGTCCATGCACATGAGTTTTGGTGCAATTTATTCATGTTTTACCTAGAATGGATGGAGGACATGCATGAGGCATGCATGTCCATCAAGTAAGCATTTTTATATACCTTTGGTTCCCCCTTTAGCTTCTGGAAAAGTTAGAGTGAAATACATAATGGATTAAGGAATTAAATCTGTGTATTTGTGCTTCAGACTATAGTCACGATGTGACACAAGGTGTATCATGATGTGACCACGAAAGATCCCATTTATGCTGAGTTTTTTTGACTCACAACATGATAGAGGGATGTTCACATCATGAGGTCAGCCCAAAGGTTTGTCCATGATTGAGTTTCCTGAGTTAGAGAGAGACGACTTGGAATTGGCTCAAGAGAGTCAGCCCACTGGATTATTTTACGTAGTAAGACCAGGTGGTGGCCCCTAGAAATTATACGAAAGACCTAGATATGGCTCTCGACAAATTGTATGAAATACAAGGGTCTGGACCTTGGCAGTTATATGTAGGATGCTAATTGTCTTTGTGATACTTGCATAGAAGACCAGGAGGTGACTCTTGGCACTTATTTGTAAGTCCTGAGTTTTGGCCCATGGCTTGACAAGGAAATTGTTGGATTAATGTCTAAGTCCATAACTATATTTAGTATGTACTTGACCCGACCCGGCATGGTCCATTTGGGTTGCACTTCACCGACACAATTTATATGGATAATCTTTTGAGAATAGTATATTTATAGTTTATATTAATATATTATAAGTTCTAATATATTAATATGGAATCATATTATTTAATTAGTATTAATCAAGAATTTATTTAGAATTAATTAAGGGATCCAAATGAACTAATTAAAAGTGGACTCTTATATATATGGAATGGGCCAAGTTCATTTAGGTTGGGCTAAGCTTTCATGGATAGTCCATGGAGTGTTTAACCCATGGATCATATGAAATGAAAGGTCATGGGTTTAACGCTAGTCTCCATACTATATAAAGATGTCCTTGGTTTGTGAAATGGGAACTAGTGGGGTACACTAAGAAGGGCTAGCCGATTTCACTAGAGAGAACCAAGTATCCATATTCTCTAAAGTCTTCCAAGGTGTTTTAAGGATTTGTGATTCCACTTGAGGCTTCCACACTATTGGGGCTAAGCTCTTAAAGCTTAAAGACATCAAGCTACATCAAAAGGTATGTCATCTAACTAGAACTTTGTAGTATATGAATTTCATAATATGCTAGATAGGATTTAAGCCTTGGAAAATTCTTATTTGCATGTATAATAGAGAAAACATAGATCCAAGGTTTATAGGGTTGCATGTACACCATAGGAGTGTTAGAATGCTCAAAACCTAACAGTGGTATCAGATCCTAGGCTTGTTTTCTTGTTATACTTGCAAAAGTAGCTGAAAAATCGATTTTTGATGTTGTCTGCCCAGCAGACTCGCCAAGTCCATGAATGGACGCGCCGAGTCCAAGGCAAAATGAATCAAACTCGTCGAGTTGGTTCGTGCACTCGACGAGTTGGACCCCCATACAGCATAACTTCGACTTTTTTGGCTGGAATTGGACTAGGAACATTACCCTAAGATGTTTTTGGACTTATAAGCTTGTTTTTGATGTGGTAATGTTCATGCTAATCCAATTTCAAAGATAATTGTCAATTGATTCATGTTTTGTATTAGTTTAAGGTTTAGACTAATTACATGAAAAAGTTTGATTTGAATTATCTTGTTCTTATGAGTTGCTTAGATTAATAGAAAAGTTGAGTGAAATAGTTGTTTTCAATCCAAATTAATCTAAGAGTTGATTCTAAAATGTGTTTTTGTAACTTGTCCTCAAGTTATATGAAAAGTCACATTTAAGTTTCACATAATTCATAAAAGTTGGCAAAGGTTACAAAATGAAGAGTCTAGTTCTAATTAAATGGTTTTATGACTCCATAACTTGTCCTCAAGTTATGGAGGACCAAGAGTCTCTTCATTAAATAATAAATAAATAAATAAAGGTGTAACCTTAATTAATTCCATAATTATAAAATAAAGAAAAGTTTATTATTTTATTAGTTTAAAGTCTTCCATAACTTGTCCTCAAGTTATGGAACTTGAAGAGTTTTTGGATTAAAACTACTTTAAACACATAAGTTATGGAATTAATTAGTTTTGAATAGTTTCAAAACTTGCCCTCAAGTTTTGGAATTTGAAAATTTTTCACTTACGAATACTTTAATTCCAAGTTAGCCCTTCGAATTTTAAAAAGTTAAAACTCAACCCTTATACTTTATAATATTATAAGTTCGTAATATATATATATATATATATATATATATATATATATATATATATAAGAGTAAAATCAGTCTTATCGTTAGTAGGCCTCATTCACGAAGCCGGTCTATAAAGGGGGTATAAGGTTACTGCCTATAAAATGGCAGTTTAATGGGTGTCCACTCTCACCCACCGCTTCCTTGACTGGTGGAGGGTCGTTAGCCGAATGGGTTTGACAGGACTACAATTCTCCTTTCATTAAAAGTATTAATCATAAATACTAAGTAACTAAACTTTTAATAATACCCAATCTTATTTACTTAGGAAAATGTGAATAAGGTGCTAATCCATGAAATTACACTTTGCACTTTGTTTAAGTCGGTTAGTGGAGTGTGTGTGGTTAACCGGCACACTAACTCGTATTTAACAAAGGTAGGCAAAGGGTAACTTAATGTTTATCATAATATCTATGGAGCGTGTGTGGTTAACCGGCACATCGATTGCGGAGTAAACACTTAAGGGTACCAAGGAATTTGCATGGTTACTTCACACCTTGTTTTGTGATCCTCGACATCCCAGTCACAAAACCTGAAGGGCACACTCGAGATTGAAACATGCCATTGAAAGTTCAATGAATCTCAAAGATCTAGGAATTTCAAATCGAATTAAAAACCTAATTAATCATTTCGTTTATCTTGGTGGAAATTGGTGAATCGTCATTCACCTACCTTCAAATATTTTATAGCTTGGATTACGACATCCCTCTTCTAAGTTATAAAATAGTTTGTTGGGTCCTAGCCTTAATATTTCATATTGGGTGTTATATTAAGGACCTTAAATCAACTATCTTGAATATCTCCCAAGAGATGTCAAGTTCAGACATTTAATGATGTTCCCAAATATCTTGGAACTTCTTCACTTCCTCCACCTCCTCCAATTATTCTCCCTAACCCACAAGTTCAAGGTCACTCAAGCCTTATTGGCAAGGCAAGGTCTAGGTGTGATCACATCTTGGAGATGAAGTCATATGCTGACAAGCCGGGAGAGTTGGGTGTCAAAGTCTTGAGAAACTTAGTGGTTCAATCACTTTCTAAGTCACATAGTGAGTTCCTTTGGGACTCCTATGAAATAGACTATGACAAGACCCTTAATGATCTTATCTATTTGCTTGGTGCTGCTAAATCAGAAATGATTTAGTGTACTTGTAAAGCAAATTTGATTAGGAGATCAACTTCCCAAACATTTATGGACAAGGACAATACTGAGACAGGAAATCCAGAAATGCATTCTCTTCCCAATGCTAAGGGATTGGCCATAGTCAACATGGTTGACCAAATGGTAAAGAGAAAGGCTAAGTCTGAGATAGTCCCATGTATTATTACCTAAGGGTCCATATATTTCGATTGCCAAAGGAAGGGGCTTTGGTTATGAAGCTGCCAAACTTACCTACGGATGATAAAGTCAGTAAGTATGACTTTATTTCAAGTAAAGTCCATTGTCTAACTCTATTAAATTCCTACTTGGAGATTCTTATTACATGATGTGGCTGGGTCACATGTTGATGTTTTAAGAATCAAAGAAAAGTACAGAAACTTAAAGGAAGTATATGTTGATTCTGATCTCGAAGATGGATTTCGATCGCAAGGTTCGGTGATCAGAATTTTGAGCACTTGCTTGAGAGTTATGATAGATTGCTTAGGAATAGATGACAACAAGTTTTCATATACAACTACATTGTAAGGATTAGTTTTTCCGCAAAGTTTTAAAATAAAAGAAAAGTTTTTAATTTTATTTATTTTAAAAATATCCTTACAATGGCATTTGGGAAAAAGTTGCTATTTATATGATTCCATTGATAGCAATATTGGAAATATGAATTTGAGTCTTTCATTTGTGGTAGTGTCTAAATTTACCAAATAAAGAAAGATTCTCATCACCCAAATTTCAATTGGATAGAAACTTGGAATCATGCAAGTTGTATAGTATGATGAATGAGAACTTTCGAGCTTTGGAAAATTAAGACTAACTGCTTGTTCACATGGATGTGTGAGTCAAGAGAAGGACTAAGGGATCAAGTACACTTTCTTGTGAACTTGTCAAAGTCCACCAAAAAAGATGGATAAGACTATTCGTCATGATTTATTAAGGTTCAGTAAATATGATTATACTTACAAGCTTAAGTATAATTCTGAAGCATTGAAATTTTTTCAATGTATGATGAAACGAATAAGAAGAATCAAATTAGGCAGAAGGATAAAAGTTTCTCAAATCTGAAAAGATGGGAGGGTACTTTAGTATCCTGTTTTAAGATCATCTTAATGATTTTGCGACCTTATCAAAATTCATCCTCTAAGTACATTCTGATAGTTAAGAAGAGGAGTTATAAATTGTTGAAGTTGTTAAATCAAGAAGATGAGTCATACTTCATTCCAAAAACAATTCATAGAGTTATACTCTAAGATTGTAACTTGAGTGACATATCTTAAAGAAAGGTTTAAAAACACTCGTCAAATGTAAGAGTAAAAGTTTTCTACTCTTGTACATTTGAAATTGGTAAGTTGTGATGTTTTGGATAAAACAAAGACCAACTAAGCCTAATTGTGTTATGTGTCTGTCTTGATTAGCATCCACACTATCTCTTGAATATTTGGCAAGAAAGTCTTATAGGTCAAGGAGACAGTGGGAGTCTAAAAGATCCTTAAAAGGGTTTCAAGAAGTAATCAAGAATAAAACCTGTATTTCATCGCTAGCACACATCTAGAGGTTTATAACCTACCGTGCTGACATTTCTGTGCACATTCCAGTTAAGTTGGATATGTATTTGGTTTCTACATGTTCTCAATTGTTTGTATAGCTACTTGGAAGCAATGGCAAACCCTTGAGCTGCCAGGTGGCAAGAAGTTAAGATTGCACAAGTTCAATCCATATGAGTTAGGATTTGTCACCAACCTAGTCCTGTGATTATGGTTTTAACAAATTCACATGGATAGGAACACTTACACCATAAAATCTAAGTGTCATAAGGTTTCTATTCGATTCATGAAAATGATGGTAAGGAAACTCTTTCACTAAGTATATTTTAAGTAGATAGCAATTGTGATATTTGCAGTTCTCAAAGTCGTTAGTGGAGCGTGCGTGGTTAACCGGCACACTAACATTGACTTATGAGAAATGGAAAAAGGTCTAAACAATTGAGACTATGATTACGACATCCCTTTTCATAGTTCTGAAATTGTTTAGACACGCTTTTGAGCTATCTAAGAGAGGTGTATGATTTTGATAAAGTCTTATCAAGGCAATCTAGTATTAGAAATCTAAACTTTGGTAAGAAAGTCAATAAAGTATTGATTTCTAGAAGTCCAGTAGATTTCTGTGTACATGTCAAAGCTAGAGGGAGCATAAGTGTTATGATATTAATCATCATGTTAGTGGGAGCAGGATAATTATGATAAAGGTTGCAAGTTAGCAATGTTAATTATAGAAAACAAAAAGGTCTTAATTGGGAAAAAGTTGTTTTGCTATAATTAAGGGAGAGGATATTATACTTCATCTCAATTCTAAAAGCTTAGATTGAGATTTTAATCATCTTTAGTCAAGAATATATATATGAATTTCATGTTGGAATGGCTCAACATAAGGAAATTCTATATATGAGTTCATTATTTGCGTTCTAAAATTCGATTATGATTACGACATCCCTTTTCATAATCTGAATTATGAGAACTTGGCAAATAGAAATGGAAATATTATAGCAAAAGACTGGTTTAGTCTTTATGTGAGACATCATGAATCGTGTCCCATACGCTTCAGATATAGGATCGATTACATGTGCTATATTCATTCTTTGTAAACTTTTCCAAATGCCTGGGGCATTAAGAAGGGAAAGAGGTCTAGAAATTGATATGACTAAAATGATTAAGCAATTGTCGAGGACAATCTAAGGTTTACCAAAGATTGGTTGCTCAAGGACAATTGGAAGTATAGTGATAATTCTGGAAGGACCATATTGACATAATTTGTAAGGAGGCAACTCTTGTTCAGAAGTGATAGTCAAAATGGAATCTGGAAATGTTTCAAAGTTAGAAATTATTTAATCTGTGTAAGATTAGAAAACTTAATGCAAGAAGGATGTTTCCGAGGAGTTGATCTCCTTTGGAATGCTCTGTAATGGTTGTTGTCAAGTCTTTCTGACTTTGTGCATAATCATTACAAGAGGATCAATGCATATAAGTTTAGAATCTAACTGATTTTAGTAAATGGCATGAATTTGGAATTCTTGCATATGCAGTAAGGATTTGGGACTGTGAAAGATGATCATTGGAGTTATGTTCAATTGATCTATTTCACAAAGTAAAGATCATAGACAAACATAGTATGCATACTTGTTGTGTGGCATGACTATTGTTTAGAAAACATAGTGTACATGCTTGGAGCATGGGACAACTATTGTTTTAAATTCAAGAATAAAGTTGATAGCTGAAACAGTATACAATGAATAATGTGTAATCATATGGTGATAAATAAAAGGTGTTTTATTTATATTCATAAGTTCTGAGACCATATTGGATTCAATTATTCTTGTGTTTCATTTTACATGTTTTGACTTCCAGAATAAACTAGGTTATTCTTCCGGAATGACTAAGTTATTCAAACCATCCATAGTCAGTCATATGTTGGAAGTAGATATGAATTAAGACTGTCATGGGTTAGCTTGTAGAGGTCTAAGGTGTTGGACAAAGGGCTACAACACTCATGAGTGCTCATAAGTTCTGAGTATTGGATTCCACCCACGCTCATTCGAATCACTTCATTGATTTTATCACGAGTGATCATGAGACGATAATATCTTATATTCTTCAAACCTAGATATATGAGTTGTTACTATGAGTTGGTTGTAAATTGATTGCACGAAAACGCATTCGGTAACTCGGTGTTATAAAACGTGCCTTTGTGTATGATTCAACAAGTAGTAGAACAAACCATATGAGTCGAACTTTATCCATTCCTTTTACCTTCGAGACAAAAGCGATATCTGTGGGCCCCTCGATGATCTAATGATGACACATGTAAGTGCTTGGCCAAGCCAGGACTGATTTGATTTGTTCAATCAGTCAGTCGTCATGAATCAGAAATCGGGAAACAACAAATGGACAGAGAGAATGATTATAATCCATGTCTCAGTCCATATGATATATAGAATGGAGGAATATATGATCCCTTATCTAATGGACAAGTTCGTTGACCAGATCAGAGTTCGACGACGGATTTAAGAGCTACGATTGCCAGTTAGGTTTTGAAGTCATACTCAATAACAGTTTTAGACTTATCCAAGTGGGAGACTGTTGGATTAATTTCTAAGTCCATAACTATATTTGGTATGTACATGACCCGACCCGGCATGGTCCATTTGGGTTGCACTTCATCGATACAATTTATATGGATAATCTTTGAGAATAGTATATTTATGATTTATATTAATATATTATAAATTCTAATATATTAATCTGGAATCATATTATTTAATTAGTATTGATCAGGAATTAATTTAGAATTAATTAAGTGATCAAAATGAATTAATTAAATGTGGACTCTTATATATATGGAATGGGCCAAGTTCATTTAGGTTGGGCTAAGCTTTCATGGATAGTCCATGGAGTGTTTAACCCATGGATCATATGAAATGAAAGGTCATGGGTTTAACGCTAGTCTCCATACTATATAAAGATGTCCTTGGTTGGTGAAATGGGCACTAGTGGGGTACACTAAGAAGGGCTAGCCGATTTCACTAGAGGGAACCAAGTATCCATATTCTCTAAAGTCTTCCAAGGTGTTTTGGTGATTTGTGATTCTACTTGAGGCTTCCACACTATTGGGGCTAAGCTCTTAAAGCTTGAAGACATCAAGCTACATCAAAAGGTATGTCATCTAACTAGAACTTTGTAGTATAAGAACTTCATAATATGCTAGTTAGGATTTAAGCCTTGGAAAGTTCTTATTTGCATGTATAATATAGAAAACATAGATCCAAGGTTTATAGGGTTGCATGTACACCATAGGAGTGTTAGAATGCTCAAAACCTAACAGAAATACGATGAAACGGCTGATGGCAGAATAGTAATTGTAACACAATGGTTGGCACATAACATTCTTTATTTTGTGTATGGTATGTGATATTTTGGGTAACTCACTAAGCTTTATGCTTACGGTTTCATGTTTATGGTTTCAGGTATTTCTGGATCCAAAAGGAAGGGGTCGGTGTGATTGCACAGCACCCCCCCATAGTTTTCCACATTGGCTATTTGTGATTATTACTTTGATGTTTAAATGATATATTCACTTTGATTTGTTTTAGAGCAACTCGTTGTATAGATTATTGTTTTAAAAATCACAATTTTACTATGGATTTTGGGCGATACAGGCACGTGGGTGTTTTGGTGAAAAAGTAAAAAAAAAAAATTAGGGCTTTAGTTTTTACAGTCTATTAAAGACCACGTTGTGGTGAATATATGACCACGACATGATGTTACAAATAAAATCATAAAAATTAAATGTTAAAAGTATAAATTTTTCTTAATTATTTCCACCCCCACACACTTTTAGTTACTTTCCCTCACGAGAACTATCATTAAACAGAAATACGATGAGTAAAATAAAATTAAACTAACTAAAAGAAAAGCAAGAAAAATCAAACCACGTGTTGCCTCCCAAAAGTGCTTCTTTTTAAGGAGTTGTTAGTTGGACTCCTTCCGTTCTACATTTCAGTAGGCATGTCAACACTTACTTCTTCTACTTTAATTTCTTTGTCTAGTATCCCTTCCTCGTAATGATTGACTCGATGCCCATTAACGTTAAATTTTCTTCCTTCTTTTGTAAGTAATTCAATTTCTCCATCAGGAAATACTTCTTTTATGACATGAGGTCCATACCATCGGGTTTTTAATTTTCTAGAAAATAATTTTAATCTAGAGTTGAAAACTAACACCTTTTGTCCTTATTGGAAAAAAAATTTTCCCTTTAATCTTGCATCGTTCCATTTCTTGGTTTTATTCTTATAATAAGCGAATTGGCATATGATTCATTCCTTAGCTCTTCCAAATCATTCAGTTACATCAATCGGTTTGTTCTAGTTATGGTAATTCAAAACTACAAGTCTTAAGTGCTCAATAAGCTTTTTGCTCAATTTCAATTGGAAGATGACAATTCTTCCCATATACCAATATCTATGAGGTAGTACGAATAGGTGTATTAAAAGTGGTGTGAAATGCCCCTAACACATCGTTGAGTTTTTCCTACCATTCTTTCTTATTATTACCCACTAATTTTTCCAAAATTCTTTCTTAATGTTGGATTTGTAACTTTAGTTTGCCCACTGGTTTAAGGATGATAAGGTGTTGCAAACCTAAGGTGTGTACCATATTTTTTTTTAATACCTATGAGAGTTGTTTGTTACAAAAATGAGTACCTATATCACTTATTAATGGTTTAGGCATACTAAAACAACAAAACAACATTTTGGGAAACATAAGTACTACTCTCACATCATTGGTAGGAAGGGCTTGTCCCTCTGCCCATTTAGAAACGTAGTCAACTGCTACTAAAGTATATTTATTACCTTTGAGGCCAGAAATGGTCCCATAAAGTCAATTCCTCATATTTCAAAAACTTCACAGGCCTGAATGATGTTTTGGGGCATCTCATTACGAGCTGAAATCTTTCCCAAACGTTGGCATGAGTCACATTCTCTGACCAATAAAGTTGCATCATTGAAAATTAGGGGCCAGTAGAATCTTGCATCAAATATTTTCCTTGCAGTGTAATGCGCTCGATGGTGTCCAGTGGTAGGTCCTTGGTGACAATGGTGAATGTTGTACCTTGCTCCCTTCCCTTACACATATTGTCGTATGACGTTATTAGCATAACTTTGAAACAAGTATGGTTCATCCCAAAAATAGTATTTGAGATTGGGAAATAACTTTCTCTTTTGTTGATAACTTAAATATTTCGCCAGATACCCACTTGCCAAATAATTAGCAATATCTACAAACCATGTTACTTCTCCTGTTAATTAGCAATATGTGTTCATCGGGAAAGTTATCGTCAATTTCCTCTTCTTCTAGCTGTTCAAGCTTTGGATTTTCTAATCTTGAGAGGTGGTCGGCTGCTACATTTTCTACTCCTTTCTTTTCTTTGATTTCAATATCAAACTCTTGTAATAAAATAACCCATTGAATTACTATTAGCTTCGTGTCTTATTTGCTCTAAAGATATTTCAATGCAGAATGGTCACTAAACACTATCGTTTTTTAAAAAACTAAATAAGGCCTAAATGTATTGAAAGCATAAACAACAGCCAACAACTCTTTTTTAGTGGTTGTATAGCTCTCTTGAGCTGGATTAAATGTTATGCTGACATAGAAAATTGGTCGAAATCAATTTTCAATTCTTTGGCCTAGAATTGCTCCCAGGGCATCGTGACTCGCGTCACACATAAGTTCAAATGGAAGGTTCCACTTAGGTGCAATCATCATTTGGGGTGGTGGTTAATTTTTCCTTTAAGATGTTAAAAGCATTTAGACAATCATTAGAAAAATCAAATTTTGCTACTTTCAGAAGTAATTGAGCTAAAGGGCGTGCAATTTTAGAAAAAACTTTTATGAATCGTTTATAAAAATCGGCATGTCCCAAAAAACTATGCATCCCTTTCACGTCAGTGGGTGGTGACAATTTAGCAATTGCATCAATTTTCACCTAGTCTACCTTTATTCTTCCTTTTGACACTTTGTGTCCCAAAACAATTTCTTCTTTGACCATAAAGTGACATTTTTCCCAATTTAGGACTAATATGATCTTTTCACACCTAGCATGCCTTACATCAAGATTAGTTAAACAATTCTCAAAAGAAGAGCCAAAAACTGAGAAGTCATCCCTGAAAACTTCAATGAATTTTTCCACCATGTCATGAAAAATTGCAGTCATGCATCTGTAAAATTTGGGAGGTGCGCTCCATAACTCGAATTGTATTCGTCTGTAGGAAAATATTTCATATTGGCATGTTAACATTGTCTTCTCTTGAACCCTCGGGTCGATCGGAATTTGAAAATATCCTAAAAAAACATCTAAGAAACAATAGAATTGGTGACTAGATAATCGTTCAAGCATTTCCCCTATAAAAGATAACGGGAAGTGCTCCTTGCACGTGGCATCGTTTAACTTTCGATAATCAATGCACCCCCACTAACCCACACCATTCTAGTTGGGATTAGCTCATTATTTTTCGTTCTTGACCACTATCATTCCTCCTTTATTTGGTACCACGTGTATTGGGCTCACCCATGGTCTATATGAAATGGAGTATATAATCCTCGCATCCATCAACTTAACCACTTCTTTCTTTACTACTTCTTGCATTTGTAGATTTAGTCGTCATTGAGGCTGGACCACTAGTTTTTTATTCTCTTCCATTATAATTTTATGTGAGAAATAAGAAGGGCTTTTTCCCTTAATGTTGGTTATTTTCCATGCAATTGAGTTATTTTGTTTCTTCAAAACATTCTTTTTCTTCCAGTAAAAGGCTGTGAGATCCCGAAATTTTCATTCGTACAAACCCTACAGTCCAACACTTCAATTAAAAGTTAAATACTTTTCTGCTAAATTTTAGCCGGTTTAAAGTCCGTCTGAGTATTTTTATTAATTATTCATGAAACGAACAGATAAAAGGAATTGATTTCTAGAATATCGGGATAGCAAAGAGTCAATCAACACCTTGGATTGGTGTTCACGGCCAAACAAGGAAGGTTTGGGCCGTGAACTCTCATTTGGCCGCAAACTCATGCCTTAGGCAAGAGTTTACTCCCCGTTCCTTTCATTCTCAACTTCCACACTCAAGAACAATAGCGATTCTCTCTCAAGTAGCATCCCGTTCTTCACCCGATCTTCCGAAAACGTAAGTGTGTCTTAACTTGATTTGTTGTTATAACCTAACATCTAGTTGTTATACATCGTTTCATCTATTCATTATTGATTTTCACTTAGATCTTCAAGTGTTCTTCAAAACACCAAGAACACAGACTAGTGTTCTTGGACCTTAAACACCCAATCAAGCTTCTATCTTGTAAGTACACTTGCCCTAGCTTCTTGTGTGCTTAATACGAATTTGTTTACACTTGGAAAACATCAAGAATCACATGATCAATGGAGTTTACGGCAAAGTCCTCACATGACAATTAGCATCCTTTACCGATCCTACTATCGCATCACTCATTTCAGGTGACTTCATACCCCTTAAACAACCTTTTAAATGCTTTTGCATGATTTTAAATGCTTTTGGGGGGGGGGGTACAAGTTGAATATCATAGTTATTATATCAATCACATGTGATTAATAACTATCAAACATATGGATTTACTATAATTTAAAATTGTTTTATCAAACAATCTACTTTTAAATTGTTTTATAAACTGACATCAAGTCATGATTATTTATTGTTTCAAACCTTTTAAATATATTACAAAACCTCTTTTCCACTTATTTATTCTTAAATACCATATCTATACATTTATGCAGTAAGTATATATATATATATATATATATATATATATATATATATATATATATATATATATATATATATATATAAGTATTTGATAAGATGGTTGTGACTTCAAATCCAACACCTTGTATAGCAAAGGTGTATAAACATACATGTGTTGGGTTTTGAGCATTCTAACACTTCCTAAGTGTACATGCAACCCTAATAACCTTGGATCTATGTTTCTCTAATTATCATGCAAAGTTGATTTCCAAGGCTATGATCCTATCTAGCATACATGGGGAACAATTTTAACTTGAATAATAGATAGATCTACATACCTTGTTGTTGTAAGTGTTCCTTGAAACCTTGTGAGCCTAGCACCTCAAGTGTGATGCCTCAATTCTTCACACAACACCAAATGCAAAGAATAAACTTTAGAGAATACTCTAACACATGCAAAATCGACCAAGCCCTCTTATTTCTTAGTGTAGCTGATTTTAGGGAGAGTTACATTGCTTATATAGTGTGTTACATTAGGTAAACCCTAATGTTCAATGACTCTTCATTTTTTGATCCATGGGTTAAATCCATGGAGAATCCATGGAGCATCCTATGGGTGGAACCCAACTTGACAATCCATGGAGCCTCTTAGCCCACTATATAAGATTTGGAAGATTTACATAATCTACCCATATATCTAATTAGTTATCTTTTGATCACTTAATTAATTCTAAATTAATTCTTGATAAAAAGTAATTAAATAATATTATTAATATATTAGAACTTATAATATATTAATAAACCATATGTGTTATTTCTCTCATTTAGTTTATTCAATTGCATGGTGCCATGCAACCCAAATGGACCATGCTGGGTCGGGTCAAGTATTTACCATAAATAATTATGGACTTAGACACCTTATCCAACAACATGGACACTTCAAACTACATTACTAGCAAACTATAATAGGTATAGTTTGGGAAACACTACTTACTATTCCTAGTACAATTGGAACATACAAGACTCAGTTCATTCATGAGTCTATACAAATGTATTATATACTATATGAAGAGATACTATTACATACTATATGAAGAGATACAATTACATACTATATGATGAGATATTATTACATATTATATGAGTAGATGCTATTATATACGTACGGGACTAACATTCTACACCCAGCTGTTAGCTACAGAGGGAAAATGCACATCGACGGATGTCTACGATTAATACTATTCGGCAAGTTACTCTACCGTGTTTATCCTAGTACCAAAGGATAATACTTAAATGATTATATAATGTTCCCTTTTACTTTTATTTTGTGACACATTCACATAAACGATGAGGTAGACTATATTTTGATAATAATAGTTACATGGGGAAAAACCGTCATTTTTACAATGATACATACTTCCAAAAAAGTCGGGTCTTGGTAGAAGACTACATTTTATACTAGTAGGAAATATAGGATTTCCTAGGGTTTTCACACTTATACGAATTATTTCATCAAACATTTACAATTCTTTTCCTTACAGTTTTACAAATCAAAGACATTAAAATACTTATGAATTCACCAGCTTAAATGTTGTTCTATGCTTTCAAAATAACTTGCATTCTCAGGTCATTAGTAGACAGGTACCGGTGACAGTCTTTTGAGAAGACAGAGCACAAAGAAGACTCGTCTTTTATCATTCATTTTTGGTGTCTATTACATTACAAAGAACACACATGTATTAAAATTTTATATTTAATGCAATGGATGATGTTTGCTTACTTGTTTACTATTATTGTGTTATGATACTATACATGACGTCCTCCGCCCCAGAACGTTTCCGCCGTTCTTGGTTTTGGGGTGTGACAGATTGGTATCAGAGCATTGTTTATACTAAATTAAGTATATCAACCCATAAAATATATACTAACTATAAACACAATGGAATTAAAACACTCTGACCAAAAGTTTATGCTTTTAAATAATAAAATATTTAACTAAGTATACATACATGCATTCATACTAAAATCAGTGTCACTATGACAAATACAAAACTATTATGATTGTTGAATATCACAAGTAAGCTCGAGAATGTATGGTCAGTCCTCGGAGTGGCATTGCCTGATCAACTATGCTGGTCCGAGGAGTGATTAGCATATGCCCAAGAATGGTTGTGATGTGGCAACAAGTCTAAAAACTTACCAACACTAACACAATGAGGACCTTAGAACAAAACATAACTTAAAATACTATAGGAGTATTTCATGTTACTATAAATATCTTAGCTAGTATGTCTCTTAAACTAATTCTTTTACCCCTACTTCTCGCTTAGATAACATGGTTGGATTCCATCATCATGACGACCCGTACTTTCCACCCCACGGCAATGCTGGATGGCTTGAAGAAGTGCCCGAAGATGAGCATCCAATCCTTTTGGATGACCACCTCGCAGAAGGTTTCTCAACTGGATCTGACTCCAAGCCCGAAGTCAGCAACCTACCTCAAGTAGGTAAAGCCCCGAATAACAACCCACGACCCACGTTTCAAGGTCCCACACCCTTGTGGGCAACAAACTTGAACCGCTGGAGCGATGAACAGGGTTAACCCTTACCCTACAATGGAGACCGAAGCTTTTACAAAATAAGCGAGGGTGGCTCAGCTGACCGAGCCCTACCTATCATGGTCCGCAGGATTGCTCGGAATGTTGAACAAGGTCGGGCAGCCATTGGTCGAGTAGTGGAGATTTATGCCAACTCTGGTGACAACACGGTTCGCATTCACCATCTCGAAGAGGCGATGGAAAGACCCAGGAGGACCAATGAGCCTCTGCAGCAACAACTAGCTACCTCCCGAGCCAAAGTCATAGAACTTCGAGTTCGCCAGAGGGCTCATGAACGACACCTTCAAGAAGTGGTTCGTCAGATGGAAGATCTGAGGGTTTGCCCGAGGAATTCCCATCGCCGTTAGAAGATGTCTAGAACATATTTTCTTTTAATTAAGGAATAGCTTTCTTACCTATGCTCTACGTAGCACTTGTTTGTAAATTATTCCTGTCTTTCAAGTACTTTATTAGACTTCTAAACTGCCAATATTTTCCCCTATCGTATGATGTAAGACCTTCAGTTAGGTCATTTTCGCGAACTTATTTACATCATTAATACCAATAATTTTGGCATGTTATCTCATCTATTCAGAAACTCATACTATCATCTTTTGTTGAACTATGGTGATTTAGTTCATGAGACATATTCATTTTCTATACTATTGAATTCTTATCATTGCCTTTATCTTTTCAACTTATAGTTGAAAAATTTCGCCTCGTAGAAATCTCAGGCGTAACAATGGTGAGGACGCACCGACACCACCACCACCTCCACCTCCTCAGTTCGACGTTGCTATGTTCTAAGCTGCTGTCACTGCGCCAGTAGCGGCTGCCATGTCACACATCAATACTCTTGTCCCTAGTGGATCAGGAATTGGTACACCTCTTTCTAACCATGTCGAGAGTCATGGGCACCCCAGGGAGTGAACTTATAAGGATTTTACGAATGCCAAACCCCGGAATTTCAGTGGAACAGGATGGGTGATGATTTTGAGGAAGTGGATGGAAAAGACCGAAGCAGCTTTTGAAATCTGCGCCTGCCCGGAGAAATATAAAGTCAAGTTTGCTACTTGCACCTTTTCTGACAGGGCCTTAACTTGGTGGAATGGCCACGTTATGTCACTGACTCTGGTTGTGGCAAACTCGATAAGTTTGGAGAACCTGAAAGCCATGATGATGAGAGAGTACTGTCCTCTAAGGGAAATTCAAAAGCTCGAGCAGGAACTCTAAGGTGTTAAGATGGTTGATTCTGATTTATCAACCTATTCCAATAGATTATGTGATCTGGCAATTCTTTGCCTAGATATGGTTGCTCCTGAGAGCAAGAAAATAGAGCGATTTATTTGGGGTCTGTCGCCTTAGATACAAGCAAGTGTGCTAGCTTCAAGGCCTACTACTTTTGACAGTGCTAAAGAACTGGCACAATCTATTATCGATCACGGAAACTACCAAAACACAACAACTGCTTCACCTGATCAACAAAAGGGAAGCAACAACAACAGGAGGAAAGGTTGGAAGATGAGTAAAGTAGGGTCTTCACAAGAATCCTCAAAGAAACAACAGCTAGTTACAGTAAATGATGTTGTTGTACCTACTGTTGTTCCTACTAACCCCCACCCAGCAAAGCCTTATGTGGGTAACCTTCTAAAGTGCAACAAATGCAACTTCCACCACACCGTAGCTTGTCGCGAAATGCATTGCTCTAACTGCAACAGAAAGGGGCATACTACCCGTTTCTGCAAAGCTCCCGCAAAGCCACGCACTCAAGTTCCAAATGATGGTGTGGGCCAAACTTGCTACGGTTGTGGCGAGGTGGATCACTTCAAAAGAAACTGCCCGAAGGCAACAAATACCGATGGAGTGGGAAGAGTTTTGGCTATGGGTCACGAGGAAGCCATAGATGATCCTACGATAGTTACCGGTACGTTTCTCCTCGATAATTCGTATGCATGCATACTATTCGATAGCGGGGCGGAGAAAAGCTTCGTAAGCCATAAATTTGTTCACTTGCTTAAACGAAAACCACGTACATTATAGGAATCATTCACTGTAGAAATGGCAAACGGGAAAAAGGAAAGTACAAACTGCATATACGGAGGTTGTACTCTAACTCTAGATGGTCATTCTTTCCAAATAGACCTCATGCCGGTCTCAATTAAAAGTTTCGACGTCATAATCGGTATGGATTGGTTAAGTCGTCTTCACACCGACATCATGTGCTTTGAGAAAGCAGTTCGTCTTAACCGCCCTAACAACGAAACCCTAGTTATCTACTGCGACAAATCTAGTACGAACCTTTGCATCATTTCGGGTATTCATGGTCAAAAGTGCTTACGAAAGGAAAATCATGCATTCCTTGCACACATCGTAGATACGAATCAAGAAGTAAAGGAAATTCAGAACATTCCAGAAGTACGGGACTTTGCCGATGTCTTTCCAGAAGAACTACCGTGATTACCACCGCAACGCCAAGTCGAGTTCAGAATCGACTTAGTGCCAGGGGCTACGCCAGTAGCGAAATCTCTTTATCGTCTGGCACCAGCGGAGATGCAGAAATTTTCCAGTCAGCTTATCGAACTTCTCAAGAAGGGATTCATTAGGCCAAGCTTCTCACCATGAGGAGCACCGATCTTTTTCGTCAAGAAGAAAGACGGATCATTTCGTATGTGCATCGATTACAGGGAACTCAACAAACTTACCGTTAACAATCGTTATCCTCTACCCCGAATTGACGACTTATTTGATTAACTTCAAGGAGAAAATTACTTCTCGAAGATAGATCTACGATCCGGGTATCACCAGTTGCGAGTGCTAGAGGATGTCCCCAAGACAGCCTTCCGAACTTGCTATGGACATTACGAGTTTGGAGTGATGCCATTCGGATTAACCAACGCACCAACTGTAATCATGGACCTGATGAATGGTGTGTGCTGTCCTTACTTGGATCTGTTCGTTATCGTCTTCATCAATGACATACTTATCTACTCCCGAAGTAAGGAGGAGCATAGTCAACACCTACGAAAAGTTTAAGAAACATTACGATCGGAGAAGCTCTATGCAAAGTTCTCTAGTGCGAGTTTTGGATTCGAAGTGTTGAGTTCTTGGGCCACGTCGTTAGCAAAAAGGAAATACACATCGACCCTTCCTAAATTAAAGCTATTAAGAACTGGTCAGCACCGAAGATACCTATAGAAATTCGTCCATTTCTAGGTCTCGTTGCCTACTACCGCAGGTTCATATAGAACTTCTCTAGTATCGTGAAACAACTTACCACACTAAACCAAAAAGGCGTGGCCTTTGACAGGGAAGAGAAAAAAGAGAAGGCGTTCCAAAAGCTGAAACAGGCCTTATGCACCGCACCAATAATATCCCTCCCAGAAGGAATAGAAGACTTCGTCTATTGCGATTCATCCAACCAAGGGCTCGGATGTGTTCTGATGCAACGAGGAAAGGTCATTGCCTATGCCTCAAGACAGCTGAAGGCGTACGAGGTCAATTATACCGCACACGATATTGAGTTAGGAGCAGTTATGTTTGCTCTTAAGATTTAGAGACATTATCTATATGGTACAAAAAGTACTATCTTTACAGACCACAAAAGCCTCCAACACATCTTCGACCAGAAGGAGCTCAACATGAGACAACGACGGTGGGTCGAGCTACTCAATGACTACGAATGCGAAATTCGTTATCATCCCGACAAAGCCAACGTAGTAGCTGACGCCCTAACTCGGAAGGAATACTCTGGTCGTAGAGTTAAATCCTTGACTATGACTATCCATTCATACTTGTCCACACAAATTAAAGAGGCTCTACTCGACGCTTTGACACCTGAAAATGTGGCAATCGAATCCCTAAGAGGAATGGATAAGAACTTAGAAAGCAAGGGTGGCGAAGCGTTATATTTCATGGACCGAATCTGGACACCGAAACACGGTGCCTTCAGAGATGTAGTCATGACTGAGGCGCACAACACTAGATATTCCGTTCACCCATGCTCAGCTAAGATGTATCTGGATCTTAAAAGGTTATACTGGTGGCCTAACATGAAAGCATAGATTGCTACCTTCGTCAGTAAATGCCTTACTTGCGCAAAGCTTAAGGTCGAATATCAGAAACCATCATGTTTACTTCAACAACCGGAAATACCTGAATGGAAATGGGAGCGGATTACTATGGACTTTATAACGAAGTTTCCCAAGACAACGGGTGGACTTGACATAATTTGGGTCATCGTCGACAGATTGACCAAATTCGTGCATTTCCTACCAATCAAAGAGACTGGCAAAATGGAGAAACTAACAAGAACATACATCAGGGAGATTGTACGACTGAATGGTGTTCCCATATCCATTATCTCCGATAGAGATAACACATTCACCTCAAGATTCTGGCAGTCGCTACAAAGTTCCCTAGAAATGAGGTTGGACATGAGTACAGCCTACCATCCACCGACCGACAGGTAGAGTGAGAGGACTATCCAAACCTTGGAACATATGCTGAGTGCCTGTGTGATCGAATTTGGGAAGGAATGGGATACTCATTTACCCCTTTTCAAATTTTCTTACAAAAACAGTTACCACACGAGCATAAAGGTTGCTCCATTTGAAGCCCTCTATGGCTGAAAGTGAAGATCCTATCTGTGCTAGGCTGAAGTGGGTGATACCCAGTTAGCTGGAGGACAAGTTCCTGACAGCACTCTCACAGGTCCGGAAATCATACAGGAAACGACAGAGAAGATCGTTCAGATTCGTGAACGATTGAAAGCCTCTAGAGACCGTCAGAAAAGCTACACAGAAAAACGAAAGGAAACCTTTGGAATTCCTGGTAGGAGACCGAGTCCTTTTGAAAGTCTCACACTAGAACGGCTTGATACGCTTCGGTAAGTGTGGAAAGCTAAATCCAAGATATATATGGCCTTTTAGATTCTTGCTAGGATCGGCCATGTAGCTTACAAACTCAATCTACTGCGTGAACTCAGTAACGTGCATTCTACTTTCAACGTCTCAAACTTGAAAAAGTGTCTGTCCGACGAGACTCTTGTTATCCCACTCGACGAAATCGAGATGAACGAGAGCCTCAACTTCATGTAAGAACCTGTAGAGATCATGGACCGAGAGGTAAAGCAAACAAAACAAAGTCATATCCCGATTGTGAAGGTTCGTTGGAATGCCAAGCGAGGACCGTAATTCACATGGAAGCGCGAGGATCAAATGAAATTGAAATAGCCCCATCTCTTTGCTTAGTTATTTGTAACTACGTTATTTTCTTAAACTCTAATTTCGGGACGAAATTCCCTCTAACGGGGGGATGATGTGACAACCCGAAATTTTCATTCATACAAACCCTACAGTCCAACACTTCAATTAAAAGTTAAATACTATTATGCTAAATTTTAGCCGGTTTAATGTCCGTCTTAGAATTTTTATTAATTATTCATGAAACGAACGGATAAAAGAAAGTGATTTTGTAACGCCTGTGTTTCCGGGCTTGCCATTTTTAGCAATGTAATGGTCTAGGTTAACTTTGTAACCCGTTTTGAAATAATAAGATTGTATTATTTGAGTATTATGTGTTTTGTGCTTAATTGCTTAATTATGTGGTTTGATTAATTAAGAATAAAAATAAGAATCAAAATTTAAGTGTAAAATAAACTTAATATCTTTAATCTATGTTGTAGTAGTTGAAACGAGGTTTCCGAATATATATAGAACGCCCAAATCTGACTTCGTATGAGGAAGTTATGATTTATCGAAGTTTCGGCTTAGCGGTATGCAGCCTGAAATACTCGATTTGAGATCGAGCGGTTTTTAGCCGAAGCAATCTAAATGAGAATCGAAGATCTCATTGTTGTTATCAAAGCGATAAAAAGTTAGGCAAGAACGGACGTCAAACGAAGAAGTTATGAATTTATAACGAAGTTTTTCTGTCGCGGCCTATTAAAAATAAATAATAAAAATAAATTCGAAATTAGCCGACGGAGTCTAAACGAAAGTTGTAGAGCATGGTCTCCCCTTTCCGGGGATATAAAGAACGTCGAAAACGGAGTTCGTATGAAGAAGATATGCATTTCCGAAATTTATTAAATATTTTGTATTTATATTTAAATGGAAATTCGGAAGCATTATCCGAAGACGAGTCACCGGTCTAATCCGAGGTACGCCCTGCGTACTCGAGTATGCCCCGCGTACTCCGAAGGTGTCGACATCGCAGCAAGTGGCTTCGGATACGTAAGCAGTGACGTTTCTCGGAGCAGTACGCCCCGCGTAATTGAGGCTTCCAGCCTCATATAAATAGGATGCGAGGGTTCCGGGTTCAATTGCTAATTTCCTCTCGTTTTTTTGTCGAAGCTCTACGCAAAAACCCCCGAAGCCATCCCGAAGTCCCGGTATCATACTCTATCCCCGAGGCAAGTCACGAGATCCCGAAAATCCCGAGAAGTGCGGTTCCCGAGCCGAAGCTCTGCCCGCGATAAGTTCGATTTTTGAAGAGATCTTCCAGATCTGCTGAGGATTACTACTTTTCCAAGTCGTAGTGCTGTCCGATCATCTTCTGATCAAGTGAGTGCGTAGTTACTTCCTTCCAAATACAATAATATTAAGTATTTTATATAAAATACGTGCTATGTGTATATATTTGGTTGTGTTATGTGTGAATGTGTATTCACTCTCTTCTAACTCATAGATATGATTTATTCTCTATGAGATATGTGTTATGTGTGTGTGTGCCTCATCTGTTATGTGAAATATGTGTTGATTAAAGCATGCTATGCAGGTTTTTAAACTATGTATAAAATGTATATTTTTATCTACTAATATGTTGGGTGGAACATCGGTAGATAGTTGGTGTGTAATAAACAGATGAGAGGCCTCGTTGTTGTTTGATTTAGTCATCTAGCGGAGTTTAGATGACGACCACATACTTTTCTAGATAGTTTTGTGGAAACATTAGCAGGTTCGCCACCTGTAGGTGTTAATGAACTTGGGTGTTCATTCGTTGTACTACATCCCCTCATGGTTGCCTTATTTGACTTATATTGCTGAGGTACCCCCAAAGCATGTGTTGTCGCCCCGATGAATATTCTTAGACTAGGTCCCTTATGTTAGTTGTTTCAGGGACATTAAAGTGAGAATAACGGGAATGGGTAATTGGGTTATTGTTGGTTGGTGAAATTAAATATGATATTTATTGTGGGTTGAAAACCCTATATGCTCACCAGGCTCCCAAGCCTAACCAACTCAGTTTTAAATTGTATTACAGGAAGTGGCGGAAGGGCATGGGATGGATGAACCATCAAGTTGTTTTGTTAGCAAGTCTGCATATGTTTATATTTGTTATATGACTTGTAATGTATTCGTTTATGCTTATTGGTCTATATCGGAACATGACACCCCGAGTTTTGATTATAATGAAAATACATTTCTTTTATGAAATGCTTCGGTAAACATTGTTTTATCATGTTTTGTTTTTGGGAACAAATTCCGCAACTCTTTCAAATCAAAAGGATTTACTCTGAAAATATTTTAAAAGCATAAATGAAAATCGGTCTTTTCTGGCCGAGATTTTGGGGATGTCACAGTTGGTATCAGAGCATTAGTTTAAGTGAACTAGGAATTTGTAGGATTTCTAGACTTAAACTTAGAATGCTAAGTGGAATTTTGAGATGTGTGTCTGTTGTGTTTTAGACACGAGCACTAGTTTATTTTAGGAAAGTTGCCTAAAATGCTTTTATGTGCTAAATGTTATATGTTGCCATATATGCTATTATTTGTTCGGATCTATGGTCTGTTGCCGACCGGATCTAGAAACCTTATGTGTGTAGGATTCTAAGCGTACGTCAACGATATTAAAACTAGCATGTAAACGTTTCGGGGTGATAAGGATGATTTGATTATCTATCATGATTGAGGATCTAATTTCACCTTATTCGGTGTGTAGATCAAAATGGTGTGAACAAGAAGTGGAGTTGGAAATGCTGACGAAAATAGGAATCAACCACCAGTGATTGAGCAAATACCTGTCGTAGCAGCAGCGCCTGAGCCAATAACCATGGCTGGTGTGCAATTGATGATTCAGATGATGTTGGATCGTCAGATGGATGAAACTAGACGGTTGCTTCAATAGAATCGTGAAGAACTGTCGATTTGTGTGGAAGAGCCTGAATTAAATGAAGGGAACTCGGAAGGTGGAAACTTCAGTGGGTCTGTTGGTCCAGCCAACCCACCGATAGTTAGGCAAGATAACCGCGATGGAAGGAACGATGGAATGGGATGCAAGTACAAGGACTTTTTGACTTGCAAACCATCGACCTTCAATGGAAAGGAGGATCCGATTGGGGTTATGGATTGGATCTCCGAAATGGAGCTAGCCTTCATGACGTGTGGCTGCAGAGGTAAGTTGCAAACTATCTATGCCGTGCGTCAATTTCGAGGTGGAGCCGTTCGTTGGTGGAACACTCTAGGGAAGACTTTGAGCCCTAATGAGCCACTGCAATTGTCATGGGCAGAGTTCTTGGTGCAGTTTAAGTGCAAGTTCTGCTCGGCTCAAAATCTGTTGGAGTTGGAGAACAAGTTCCTAACATTGACTAAAGGCAGCATGTCAGTTGATGAATACACCAATAACTTCACTGATAAGATGGAGTTTGCCTTGCGTATCGTTCCAAACGAGCTGACAAAGTTGGATCGGTATGCAAAGGGACTTCCATGGGAGTACGAGGTGTCAGTACGTCAGGCACTTACTCTAGAGGCAGCTATCTGGGCTGCCAAGTCTGTGGAGAATATGATCAAGGGGAGAACCACCGACAAGGTTGATGTTGGTGAGAAAAGAAAGTTTGAGGGAACATCTGGTTCCGGTAAGAAAGGAAAATTTTCGAAATCTGATTCGAAAAAGTTTGGAGGAAAAGGAGGCGAAGCAAAGTGGTGTGATAAGTGTAAGAAGAAGCACTTTGGGAAATGTAGCGAGGATGTGACCTTCTACAAGTGTGGAAAGGTTGGACATTTTGCCAATGAATGTCCGAATAACAAAAGGATGTGTTTTGGGTGTAATGAAGAGAGGCATATTTTGAAAGACTGTCCGAAGAAGAAGGAGGCAGCAAAGCCCAACATTCCACCAAAGCCGAAGGCGAGGGCCTTCCAAATGACACTTGAGGCTGCGAAGGATGAAGATGATGTCGCTTCAGGTACCTTTCTCGTTAACGAATTACCTACTCATATATTGTTTGATTCTGGAGCCAACTACTCCTTTATTTCGCATGAGTTTGGTAGAAAGCTAGTTTTTCCTATTGATAGACTAAATAATGCTTTATTAGTCGAAGTAGCTAGTGGCAAGTTTGTACCTGTTAGCCATCGTATGAAAAACATCTTAATCGACCTTAATGGGAATAAGTTTCACGATGCGTTATTGCCTATCGAACTTAATGGTTTCGACATCGTCTTGGGAATGGATTGGCTTAGCGCCAATGATGCCGAAATATTATGCAAGAAGAAGATAGTTAAAGTAAACCCGCTTGGAAAAGATTCGTTTATGGTGTATGGGGACAAACGGCGAGTGAATTTTGGGATCATTTCTCTAATGAAAGCCAAAAAGTGTTTGACCAAGGGATGTACATCATATTTAGCATTTGTGATTGATGCTAAGAAAGAAAAGAAGGTGATGTAGAGCATTCCAGTGGTGCGTGATTATCCGGAAGTATTTCCCGAAGATCTTCCTGGATTACCACCTGATAGACAAGTGGAGTTCAGAATAGACTTGTTACCAGGAACCACGCCAATAGCAAAAGCACCTTATCGATTAGCACCGACGGAGATGAAGGAGCTGATGATGCAACTTCAGGAGTTATTGGACAAAGGTTTCATTAGACCTAGTTAATCGCCCTGGGGAGCTCCGGTGTTATTTGTGAAGAAGAAAGATGGAAGTATGAGAATGTGCATCGATTACAGAGAGCTGAACAAGGCAACAATAAAGAATAGATATCCGTTGCCGAGGATTGATGACTTGTTTGATCAATTGCAAGGTTCGAGCTATTTCTCGAAGATCGATCTTAGGTCAGGATGTCATCAGCTAAAAGTAAGAGAGCAAGATATCGAGAAGACTGCATTTAGAACTACATATGGCCACTACGAGTTCTTGGTTATGTCGTTTGGACTAACCAATGCTCCGGCAGCGTTCATGGATTTGATGAATAGGGTTTGTAATCATTTCCTTGATAAATCTGTGATAGTGTTCATAGACGACATTCTGATCTACTCGAAAAGCCAGGAGGAGCATGGCAGACACTTGCAAGAAGTGTTAGAAGTTTTGAATAAGGAGAAGCTTTATGCAAAGTTCTCCAAATGTGATTTTTGGATTCGTGAAGTCCATTTCTTGGGTCACGTGGTCAACCAAGAAGGGATAATGGTTGATCCTGTTGGGTTTTGAGCAATCTAACACTTCCTAAGTGTGCATGCAACCCTAATAAACCTTGGATCTATGTTTGTCTAAATACATGCAAAATAATAATTTTCCAAGGTTTATAACCTATCTAACATGGAATGGGGAACATTTCAACATAGAAGAGTTAGAAGAGATTACATACCTTTTTGATGAGTTTGGTTCTAAGGAGTTTGAGGGCCAAGCACCAATAGTGTGAATGCCTCAAATGGAATCACAAAACACCACAAACTCTTGGAAAACTTTGAGAGAGAATACACACTTGTATTTTTGGCCACACACAAGCACACACACACTAGTTCACTAGTTACACTAGGCTCCATTTCATGCTCCATAAGCATGCTTATATAGTGTGCATGGTTAGGGTGAAACCCTAATAACCCATGACCTTTCATTTCCAAGGATCCATGGGTTAAAAGCTCCATGGATCATCCATGGACTTCCATATAAGCCTAGCCCATTAACAAAAGAGCATTAGCCCACACTATATAAAACCAATAGCCCATAATCTAATTAGTCTTCCTTTTAATATCTAAATTAATTCATAATTAATTTAAGACTAAAACTAATTAAATAACATAACCTCATATTAATATATTATAACTTATAATATATTAATAAACATATGTGTATAACTCTCATAAAATTATCCATAAATAGTTTGGATGAGATGCAACCCAAATGGACCATGCCGGTCGGGTCAAGTATATACCAAATAAGTTATGGACTTAGACACCTTATCCAACAGACTCCCACTTGGATAAGTCTAATAACTATATTTGCGTATGTTACTACAGGAACCAACCAACAATCGTAGCTCTCGAAAACTCCGTTGAACTATGAAGACTCTGTTGAACTATGAGGCGCCATTTTTAGATAAGTGATCATATAATCCTCTGTCCTCATGATATCAGTCGGACAAATACATGGAACAACGTCGTACTTATTGTCCAACAGTTTGTTTCCCGATTTCCGATTTGTTTGACAAAGAACTTAATCGAACACATCAATTTAGTTCTGACCGGCCGGTACATAGGTCACAACAAAATCATCGAGGGGCCCAGATATCGCTTCTATTTCTAGAAGGAACAGATAAACTTCGACTCATATGCTTGTTCTACTACTTGTTGAATTGTACACAAAGGCATGTTTTATAACATCAAGTTACTGATGCGTTTACGTGTAATCAATGCACAACCAACTCATAGGTAACAACTCATATCTCTCGGTTTGAAGATTTATATGATATTACTGTCTCACGATCACTCGAGATAAATTCCATGAAGTGATACAAGTGAGCGTGGGTTTATTCCAATACTCATAACTTATGAGCACTCATGAATGTTGTAGCAACCATTGCTATGACTAAACCCATTTAGCCATCTACAAACCCGATTCATGACAGTCTTGATTCATACCTACTTCCAACATATGAACGACTGTGGAGTGTTTAAATAACTTAGTCATTCGAAAAGAATAACCTAGCTATTTTGGAAGTCAAAACATGCAAAGTGAAACACAATAATAATCGAATCCAATATGGTCTCAGAACCCTTTTGAATATAAATAAAACCACCTTTTATTTATCACTATATTGATTACACATTATTCAATGTTTCAAATAATCAACTTAAGACTTGAATAAAAACACCAGTCGTCCCATGCTCCTAGCATGTACACTTTGTTTTCTAAACAATAGTTACGCCATACCCCAAGTATGCACACTATGTTTGTCTATGATCCTTACATTGTGATGTAGATCAATTGAACATGATTCCATTGATACTCATTTCACAATCCCAAATCCTTATTGTAAATGTGAGAATCCCCGATTCCTATCATTTACCAAAAAAATGTTAGATTTTAAACTTTTATGCAATGTTCCTCTTGTAATGATTATGCACAAAGTCACCAAAACCTTGTCACCAGTCATTATAGAGTATTCCAAAGAAGGTCAACCTTTATGGAACGGAAGTCGCATATTCAAAGTACATAGCTTTGAACATCCTTCTTGCATTAAGGTTTTCTAATCTTACAAAGATTGAATAACTTCCTCCTATGGAGACATTTCCATAGTACCATTTTGAATATCACTTCTGAGCAAGAGTTACCCCTTTTCAGAAAATGTCAATATGGTCCTGCCAAAATTAACACTATACCTCCAAATGTCCTTGAGCAACCAATCTTTGGCAAACCTCAGATTGTCCTCGACAATTGCTTAATCACTTTAGTCATATCCAGTTCTAGACTTTTCCCTTCTCAATGCCTTAAGCATTTGGAAAATTTAGAAAAGATGAATTATAGCACATGAAGTCGCTCCTATATCCGAAGCATATGGGACACGATTCATGAAGTCTCACATAAAGACATGATACTAGACCAGTCTTTTGCTACAATATTTTTTATTTGCCATGTTTTCAAATTTTAACTATGAAGAGGGATGTCGTAATCATAATCAAATTTTCAAAACACTATATATATAGAATTTCTTCAAGTTTAACCATTCCAACATAAAATTCATATATATGTCCTTGACTAAAGATGATTAAAATCTCAATCTAAGCTTTAGAATTGAAATGAAGTATAATTTCATCTCCCTTAATTATAGCAAAACAACTTTTCAACCCCTGCAACTTCACGAATTGAAACTTTGTTTTCTATAATTAACATTACTAACTTGCAACACTAAACGTAAGAATCATGCTCCCACTAACATGATGATTATCAGCATAACACTTATGCTCCCACTAGCTCTGACATATTTCCAGAAATCTGCTGGACTTTTGAAATTTAGATTCATACACCCTTTCTTAGATAGCTTACATGTGTGTCTAAACAATTTTCAGAACTATGAAAAGGGATGCCGTAATCATAGTCTCAATTGCTTAGGCATTTGCCATTTCTCACAAGTCCATGTTAGTGTGCCGGTTAACCACACGCGCTCCAGTAACGACTTTTGAAAATGCAAATAACACAATTGATATCTACGTAAAATCTACTTAGTGAAAGCGTTTCCTCACCATAATTTTCATGAATCGGAGAGAAATCTTATGATACTTACATTTTATAGTGTATGAGTTCCTATCCATGTGAATTTGTCAAAACCATAATCACAAGATAAGGTCAGTGACAAATTCAGCCTTACATGGATTAAACTTGTTCAATCTTAGTTTCTGGTCACCTTGGTAGCACAAGGCCCACCAATTCTTCCAAGTTGAACTCTGATAACTCAGATGCAAATTCAACTTATTTGAAGTAGGTACAGAAATAAGAACTATGTTACCACGATAGGTTGCAAACCTTAAGTCATGTGCTAGTGATAAATTACAGGTCTTACTCTTGATTAAATCTTGAAACTCTTTCAGGATCTTTAAGGCTTCCACTGTCCCCTTGACATATAAGTTTCCCCAGTCAAGAACCATTCCTTGACAAAACAAATATTCAAGGGATAGTGCGGATTCTTATCAAGACTAACACTTCACACAATTGGTCTTAGTTGGTCTTTATCTCATCCAAGACATCACAACTTACCAATCTCAAATGTACAAGAGTAGAAAACATTTTACTCTTACATTTGACTAGTGTTAATAAACCTTCCTTTATGTCACTCAAGGTTACAATCTTGGAGTATGACTCTAAGAATTGTTTTGGAACGAAGTATGACTCATCTTCTTAATTTTAACCAATCCAACAATTCATGACCTCTCTTCTTAGCCATAACAATGCATTAAGATGTCCTTAGAGTATGAATTTGTGATATGGTTTCATAATCATTAAGATGATCATGAAATACGATACTAAAGTACTCTCCCATCCTTTTAGATTTGAGAAAATTTTATCTTTCAGCCTAATTTGATTCTTCTCATTTGTTTTGTCATACATTGTAACCTTTCAAATGTTATAGAATTATACTTAACTTCATAAGTATAATCATATTTACTAATCTTTAGTAAATCATGACAAATCAATCTTTGTGGTGGACCTTGACCAGCGCACACCCAGTGTACCTAATTCCTTAGTCCTTCAATTGACTCACATATACATGTGATCAAAGAATTAGTCTTAATTTTCAAAGACGAAAATTCTCATTCATCATACAATACAACTTGTATGATTCCAAGTTTCTGTCCAATTGAAACTTGGGTGATGAAAAACTTTCTTCATTTGGTAAATTCAAACACTACCACAAATGAAAGAATCAAATCCACTTTCCAATATTGCTATTACTGGAAACATATAAGCAACAATTTTCCACAGATGCCATTGTAAGGATATTTTTTTTTAAAATAAATAAAATTAAAACCCTTTTTTTTCTTTTATTTTAAAACTTTGCGGAAAAACTTATCCTTACAATCCACATGAAAACCTTGTTGTTATCTCTTCATAAGCAATATATTATAACTCTTAAGCAACAACTCAAAATTCTGATTACCGAACCATGTGATCGAAACCCACCTTCGCAATCAGAATCAACATATACTTACTTTAAGCTTCCTATCTTTTCTTTGATTCTTGAAAACATCAACATGTGACCCATTCACATTATGTAATAAGAATCTCCAAATAAGAACTTAATAGAGTTAGACAGTGGACTTTAACTGAAGTAGAGTCAAACTTTTTGACTTGATCAACCTTATGACCTTTCAGGTGAATAGGGAAGCTTCGTAACCAATGCCCCTTCCTTTGGCAACAAAACACATGGACCCTTTGGCACATGAGACTATCTCAGACTTAGCCTTTCTCTTTACCATTTGGTCAACCGAGTTGACTATGGCCGATTCCTTTCCATTGGGAAGAGAAATCTTTTTCTAGATATCCAATGCTACCATTGTCAATGTCCATTTAAGACTTGGGAAGTTGTTCTTTTAATCAAATTTGCTTTACTGGTGTTCCAAATCATTGCTGATTCCACAACACCAAGCAAATAGATAAGATCATTAAGGGTCATGTCATAGTCTGCCTCATAGTAGTTCCAAAGAGACTCACTATGTTACTAAGAAAGTGATTGAACATCCAACTTTCACGAGACTTTGACACCCAACTCTCCCGGCTTGTCAATATGTGACTTTATCTCCAAGATGTGAGCACACATAGACTATGCTTGCCAATAGGGATTGAGTGACTTTAAACTTTTCAAGAACTTGTGGGTGAGGGAGAATAATTGGAGGAAGTGGAGGAAGTGAAGCATGATGTTGAGGGACATCATCTTCAAGAGATTTGGGAAGATCATAGTTGTCTGAACCAGACATCTATAATGGGAGAAAATCAAGTTAGTTTATTCAAAGTCCTTAATATAACACCCAATATGAAATATTAAGGCTAGGACCCAACACAATATTTTATAATTTGGAAGAGGGATGCCGTAATCCAAGCTATAAAATATTTGAAGGTAGGCGAATGACGATTCACCAATTTCCACCATGAAAAACGAAATAATTTATTAGGTTTTAATTGGATTTGAAATTCCTAGATCTTTTGAGATTCATTGAACTTTTCAATGACATGTTTCAATCTCGAGTGTGCACTCTCAAATTTTGTGACTGGGATGCCGAGGATCACAAAACAAGGTGTGAATAACCATACCAATTCACTTGGTACCCTTAATATTATCACCTAATCAATGTGCCGGTTAACCACACACGCTCCATTGATCTATGACAAACATTAAGTCACCCTTCGTGATCCTTACTAGTCCAAGTTAGTGTGCCGGTTAACCACACACGCTCCACCAACGACTTGGTAAGGTACAAAGTGTGAATTCCATGGGCTAGCACCAAATTCACATTTTTCCTAAAGTAACTAAGATTGGGAATTGAATAAAAAATATTTAGTTACTTTGTAATATTCATTATACTTTTAATGATAATTTACAGTCATTGTCCTACCCGTTCGGCTAACGACCCTCCACCAGTCAAGCAAGCGGTGGGTGAGAGTGGACACCTATTAAGTCGCCATTTTATAGGCAACAACCTTATACCCACCTTATAGACCGGCTTCGTGAATGAGGCCTACTAACGGTAAAACGACTTGTTCTTATACATATATATAATAATTAACCATTAATCTTATAATAATATAAGGGTAGAATTTTAACTTTTAAAACTTCTAGGGTATGGAATTAAAGTTTATTAAAGTGTGTGAAACTTTTCCAAATTCCAAAACTTGAGGGAAAATTTTGAAACTATTCAAAACTAATTAATTCCATGATTTATGTGTTTAAAGTAGTTTTAATCCAAAAACTCTTCAAGTTCCATAACTTGAGGACAAGTTATGGAAGACTTTAAACTAATAAAAGAATTACTTTTCTTTATTTTATAACTTATGGAATTAATTAAGGTTACACTTTATTTATATATTTATTAATGAAGTGACTCTTGAACCTCCATAACATAAGGACAAGACTCTTCATCTTTTGTAACCATCCAAGACTTTTCATTTCATAACTTATGAATTAAAGGTTCATAAAAATGAAGACTCTTCATTTTCATGTAACTTATGTGTTTTAAGTGTGTGTTAAATAAAAGTGACCTTTGGATATCCATAACTTGAGGACAAATTATGGACTCCATTAAAACACATAAATGATCAAGAATTAATTCTAAACAATTCAGCAAATAATTCCTATCATCTTCTAAATTCATAAGAACATGAACATGATCATCAAAATTTCAAGAATTATATGAACACATAAAATCATGGAATTTTGATTATAACTTTGAAATTGGTCCACCATCATCATTACCACATCAAAAACAGGTTTTATGAGTCCAAAACAGTCTAAGGTAATGATTCTAGACCAATTCCAGCACCAAAACTCGAAGATATGCTGTCTGGGGGTCCAACTCGTCGAGTGCATGAACCAACTCGCCGAGTTGGATGAGTTTTGCCTTGGACTCGTCGAGTCCCTACATGGACTCGGCGAGTCAGCTGTGCAGACAGCATAAAATCTTCGATTTTCAGCAATTTGCATCAAGTATTCAAACAAGCAAGCCTAGGCTCTGATGCCACTGTTGGGTTTTGAGCAATCTAACACTTCCTAAGTGTGCATGCAACCCTAATAAACCTTGGATCTATGTTTGTCTAAATACATGCAAAATAATAATTTTCCAAGGTTTATAACCTATCTAACATGGAATGGGGAACATTTCAACATAGAAGAGTTAGAAGAGATTACATACCTTTTTGATGAGTTTGGTTCTAAGGAGTTTGAGGGCCAAGCACCAATAGTGTGAATGCCTCAAATGGAATCACAAAACACCACAAACTCTTGGAAAACTTTGAGAGAGAATACACACTTGTATTTTCGGCCACACACAAGCACACACACACTAGTTCACTAGTTACACTAGGCTCCATTTCATGCTCCATAAGCATGCTTATATAGTGTGCATGGTTAGGGTGAAACCCTAATAACCCATGACCTTTCCTTTCCAAGGATCCATGGGTTAAAAGCTCCATGGATCATCCATGGACTTCCATATAAGCCTAGCCCATTAACAAAAGAGCATTAGCCCACACTATATAAAACCAATAGCCCATGATCTAATTAGTCTTCCTTTTAATCTCTAAATTAATTCATAATTAATTTAAGACTAAAACTAATTAAATAACATAACCTCATATTAATATATTATAACTTATAATATATTAATAAACATATGTGTATAACTCTCATAAAATTATCCATAAATAGTTTGGATGAGATGCAACCCAAATGGACCATGTCGGTCGGGTCAAGTATATACCAAATAAGTTATGGACTTAGACACCTTATCCAACAGATCCAGCGAAGATTGAAGCTGTGATGAAGTGGGAACAACCGAAAAGTCCCACGGAGATTCGAAGCTTTTTAGGATTATCCGGATATTACCGCAGGTTTATCCAAGGCTTTTCTACGATTGCTACTGCATTGACAGCTTTGACCCACAAAGGAGCTAGTTATGCTTGGAGTGATAAGCATAAAGAAGCATTCGAGAAGTTAAAGAAGAAGCTATGCGAGGCACCGATACTTTCTCTACCCGATGGAGTTGAAGACTTTGCTGTTTATAGCGATGCGTCTGGGGTTGGTTTGGGTTGTGTTTTGACCCAAAGAGAAAACGTGATAGCATATGCGTCTCGACAGCTGAAGGAGCATGAAAAGAATTACCCGACTCATGATTTGGAGTTGGCAGCGGTAGTTTTCGCTCTGAAAACATGGAGGCATTACCTCTATGGCACGAAGTGCAAACTTTTTACTGATCATAAGAGTCTCCAATATCTCTTTAATCAGAAAGAATTTAATATGAGGCAACGACGCTGGCTAGAATTACTTAAAGACTACGACTGCGAGATACTTTACCATCCCGGTAAAGCTAATGTTGTTGCTGATGCTCTCAGTCGAAAAGTCAATCTTGAAAGGAAAAGGCCAAGAGCATTGAGAATTGAAGTTGTCTCGACCATTGTGGAAAGTATAAAGAAAGCTCAAGAGGAAGCTTTTGAGAAAAATGACCGAAAGGAGGAACGTTTGGGTAAAACGTTGGTGTTTGGTACAAACGGTCATGGACTGAAGGTATTCCAAGATCGTATTTGGGTACCTAAGTCAGGAGGAATTAGGGATCTTCTGATGGAAGAAGCTCACAAGACCATGTACTCAATTCATCCGGGTAGCACTAAAATGTATAGGGACCTGAAACCCTACTACTGGTGGCCGACGATGAAGCTTGATGTTGCAAAGTATGTGGCCGAGTGTGTGACTTGTGTGACAGTCAAGACACAACATCAGAAACCTTACGGGAGTTTAGAACCATTGCTTGTGCCTATGGGTAAGTGGGAAGACATTGCTGTGGATTTTGTCACTAAACTGCCCAGAACAAAGAATGGTCACGACATGATTTGGGTGGTCGTTGATCGATTCACTAAGAGTGCGCATTTCATAGCGGCCAAGGAGAAATGGTCTATGGAAAAGCTTGCGAATTCTTACGTGAGGGAAATTGTGAGGCTTCACGGTGTTCCGTTAACGATTGTATCGGATCGTGATAGCCGTTTCACCTCAAGGTTTTGGAAAAGTCTACAAGAGGAAATGGGTACCAAGTTATGTTTAAGCACAGCTTACCATCCGCAGACTGATGGTCAGAGTGAAAGAAAATACAAACACTTGAAGATATGCTGAGAGCATGTACCTTGGAATTCCTAGGTAATTGGGATGAACATTTACCTTTGGTAGAATTTTCCTATAATAATAGTTTTCACTCGAGCATTAAAATGGCACCTTATCAAGCTTTGTATGGATAGAAGTGTCGTACGCCGTCTTGTTGGCTTAAGGATGGGGAAAAGCATTTTATGGGACCGGAGATGGTTCATCAAACTGCTGAAAACTTGAAAATAATTAGGGAAAGAATGTTAGCAGCTCAAGATCGTCAAAAGAGCTATGCTGACAAGAAGCAAAGACCGATGACTTTTGAGGTTGGAGATTCGGTTTTGCTTAAAGTTTCGCCGTGGAAGGGACTTATAAGATTTGGTAAAAGGGGAAAGTTGAGTCCAAGGTTTATTGGACCGTTTAAAGTCCTTCAGAGGATTGGGAACCAAGCTTACAAGCTCGAATTACCCGAAGAACTGAATGGAATTCACAACACTTTTCATGTGTGTTATTTGAGGAAGTTCACGGGAGAAGTTCCCGATATAATTCCAATTTCTGAATTGAGAATTGATGAGAACAAAAGGTTGATTGAAGAACCAGAGGCAATTGTTGACCGAAAGACTAAGAAGTTGCGACACAAAATGGTTGGGTTAGTGCTTGTCTGATGGGAACACACAAATGGGCCGAATCTCACCTGAGAGACGGAGAGTGACATGTTGAGTCGCTATCCGCATTTGTTTGTCGATGTGTGATTCCGGGGACGGAATCATTCTAAGGTGGAGAGAATTGTAACGCCTGTGTTTCCGGGCTTGCCATTTTTAGCAATGTAATGGTCTAGGTTAACTTTGTAACCCGTTTTGAAATAATAAGATTGTATTATTTGAGTATTATGTGTTTTGTGCTTAATTGCTTAATTATGTGGTTTGATTAATTAAGAATAAAAATAAGCATCAAAATTTAAGTGTAAAATAAACTTAATATCTTTGATCTATGTTGTAGTAGTTGAAACGAGGTTTCCGAATATATATAGAACGCCCAAATCTGACTTCGTATGAGGAAGTTATGATTTATCGAAGTTTCGGCTTAGCGGTATGCAACCTGAAATACTCGATTTGAGATCGAGCGGTTTTTAGCCGAAGCAATATAAATGAGAATCGAATATCTCATTGTTGTTATCGAAGCGATAAAAAGTTAGGCGAGAACGGACATCAAACGAAGAAGTTATGAATTTATAACGAAGTTTTTCTGTCGCGGCCTATTAAAAATAAATAATAAAAATAAAGTCAAAATTAGCCGACGGAGTATAAACGAAAGTTGTAGAGCATGGTCTCACCTTTCCGGGGATATAAAGAACGTCAAAAACGGAGTTCGTATGAAGAAGATATAAATTTCCGAAGTTTATTAAATATTTTGTATTTATATTTAAATGGAAATTCGGAAGCATTATTCGAAGACGAGTCACCGGTCTGATCTGAGGTACGCCCTGCGTACTCGAGTACGCCCCGCGTACTTCGAAGGTGTCGACATCGCAGCAAGTGGCTTCGGATACGTAAGCAGTGACGTTTCTCGGAACAGTACGCCCCGCGTACTGCTGTACGCCCCGCGTAATTGAGGCTTCCAGCCTCCTATAAATAGGATGCGAGGGTTCCGGGTTCAATTGCTAATTTCCTCTCGTTTTTGTGTCGAAGCTCTGTGCAAAAACCCCCGAAGCCATCCCGAAGTCCCGGTATCATACTCTAGCCCCGAGGCAAGTCCCGAGATCCCGAAGATCCCGAGAAGTGCGGTTCCCGAGCCGAAGCTCTGCCCGCGAGAAGTTCGATTTTTGAAGAGATCTTCCAGATCTGCTGAGGATTACTACTTTTGCAAGTCGTAGTGCTGTCCGATCATCTTCTGATCAAGTGAGTGTGTAGTTACTTCCTTCCAAATACAATAATATGAAGTATTTTATATAAAATACGTGTTATGTGTATATATTTGGTTGTGCTATGTGTGAATGTGTATTCACTCTCTTCTAACTCATAGATATGATTTATTCTCTATGAGATATGTGTTTTGTGTGTGTGTGCCTCATCTGTTATGTGAAATATGTGCTGATCAAAGCATGTTCTGCAGGTTTTAAACTATGTATAAAATGTATATTTTTATCTACTAATATGTTAGGTAGAACATGGGTAGATAGTTGGTGTGTAATAAACAGATGAGAGGCCTCGTTGTTGTTTGATTTAGTCATCTAGCGGAGTTTAGATGACGACCACATACTTTTCTAGATAGTCTTGTGGAAACATTAGCAGGTTCGCCACCTGTAGGTGTTAATGAACTTGGGTGTTCATTCGCTGTACTCCATCCCCTTCATGGTTGCCTTATTTGACTTATATTGCTGAGGTACCCCCGAAGCATGTGTTGTCGCCCCGATGAAATATTCTTAGACTAGGTCCCTTATGTTAGTTGTTTTAGGGACATTAAAGTGAGAATAACAGGAATGGGTAATTGGGTTATTGTTGGTTGGTGAATATTAAATATGATATTTATTGTGGGTTGAAAACCCTATATGCTCACCAGGCTCCCAAGCCTGACCCACCCAGTTTTAAATTGTATTACAGGAAGTGGCAGAAGGGCATGAGATGGATGAACCATCAAGTTGTTTTGTTAGCAAGTCTGCATATGTTTATATTTGTTATATGACTTGTAATGTATTCGTTTATGCTTATTGGTCTGTATCGGAACATGACACCCTGAGTTTTGATTATAATGAAAATACATTTCTTTTATGAAATGCTTCGGTAAACATTGTTTTATCATGTTTTGTTTTTGGGAACAAATTCCGCAACTCTTTCAAATCAAAAGGATTTACTCTGAAAATATTTTAAAAGCATAAATGAAAATCGGTCTTTTCTGGCCGAGATTTTAGGGATGTCACAGATTTCTAGAATATCGGGATAGTAAAGGATCAATCAACACCTTGGATTGGTGTTCACGGCCAAACAAGGAACGATTTCTAGAATATCGGGATAGCACAGGATCTATCAAACAGATGGATTTACTATACTTTAAAATTGTTTTATCAAACAATATACTTTTAAATCGTTTTATAAACTGACATCAAGTCATGATTGTTTATAGTTTCAAACCTTTTAAATATATTACAAAACCTCTTTTCCACTTATTTATTCTTAAATACCATATCTATACATTTATGTAGTAAGTATATATATATATATATATATATATATATATATATATATATATATATATATATATGTGTGTGTGTGTGTATGTGTGTGTAAGTATTTGATAAGATGCCTGGGACTTCAACTCCAACACCTTGTATAGCAAAGGTGTATAAACATACATGGACACTTCAAACTACATTATTAGCAAACTATAATAGGTATAGTTTGGGAAATACTACTTACTATTCCTAGTACAATTGGAACATACTAGAGTCAGTTCATTCATGAGTTTATACAAATGTATTATATACTATTTGAAGAGATACTATTACATACTATATGAAGAGATACGATTACATACTATATGATGAGATACTATTACATATTAAATGAGTAGATGCTACTATATATGTACGAGAATAACCATTCTACACTCAATTGTTAGCTACAAAGGGAAAATGCACATCGACGAATCTCTACGGTTAATACTATTCGGCAAGTTACTCTGCCGTGTTTATCCTAGTACCAAAGGATAATACTTAAATGATTATATAATGTTCCCTTTTACTTTTATTTTGTGACACATTCACATAAACGATGAGGTAGACTATATTTTGATAATAATAGTTACATGGGGAAAACCGTCATTTTTACAATGATACATACTTTCAAAACAGTCGGGTCTTGGTAGAAGACTACATTTTATACTAGTAGGAAATATAGGATTTCCTAGGGTTTTCACACTTATACGAATTATTTCATCAAACATTTACATGTCTTTACCTTACGGTTTTACAAATCAAAGACATTAAAATACTTATGAATTCAACACTTTAAATGTTGATCTATGCTTTCAAAATAACTTGTATTCTCAGGTCATCACTAGATAGGTACCGGTGATAGTTTTTTGAGAAGACGGAGCACAGATAAGACTCATCTTTTATCATTCATTTTTGGTGTCTATTACATTACAAATAACACACATGTGTTAATATTTTATATTTAATGCAATGGATGATGTTTGTTTACTTGTTTACTATTAATGTGTTGTGATACTATACATGACATCCTCCGCCCCAGAACGTTTCTGTCGTTCTTGGTTTTGGGGTGTGACAGATTTGATGTAGTGATAACTAATTTCTAATTGTTATCTTTTATGTAAGCATACTCCAAATGATTAGGTAAAGGTTTTAAATCAAATGGAGGTGGTTGTTCATCCACCATGGCGTTGTAATCTACTGTGCTACGTTGTGGTGGTTCTATGAAATCTGTAGATCGTGATTCTTTTGTTCCCCATGTTGCATTTGTGGATTTAGTCATCGTTGGGGTTGGACCGCTAGTTTTGTAACACCCGTGTTTCTAGGCTAGGCATTAATGATGATGTAATAGTCTAGGTTAACCTTTGTAAAGTGTTGTGAAATAATAAAAATGTATTATTTCGAGTGTTATGTGTTTTATCGTTACTCGTGTGACTTAAATGAACATAGAACAAGAATAAGCGTAATAATAAAATATTACATAAGCCAATATCTATACACGAAGTTGTAGTGGTTGTTACGGGGATTCCGAAAATATAAAGAATGTCGAAATCCGAGCTATAACGAAGAAGTTATGACCTGTCGAAGTTTCACGACAGATTCAACACGACGTTGTGTGGCGTAAATAGTGAATTTACGATATAGCGATATTTAGCCTTAGTAATCTAAATGAAAGTCGTAGAATATGTTAAACTGAGAGCGTGCATAAGAAGAACGTCTAAGTTTGACTTTCTATAAGGAAGTTATCATTTTTCGAAGTTTCAACTTAGCGGTATCCAGCCCAATCTTTGAATATGAAATTGAGTGATTTCTGAAACAATCTAAACGAGAATCAAAGATCTCGTAGATACTAGTCCAACGGTGAAAAGACAGACGAAAATGGACGTCAGATGAAGAAGTTTTGAATTTCTAATGGAGTTTTCCTGTCCCGGCCTACTAAAAATAATATAATAAAAGTTAATGTCAAAATTAGCCGACGGAGTCAAAACGAGAGTTGTAACGCATAATCTCGCCTACGCATGCCTACAAAGAACATCAAAAAAGGAGCTTGGATGCGAAAGATATGAATTTCTGAAGTTCGGGGCACGAACTTCCACCTGTGTCAGAGCTCACAACGTGAGCATAGTGTTCACGACGTGAGCAGATGATGGACATCTTCTAGGGCAAGTGGCCTAATGACGAACGCAATGACATCGATCTCACGACGTGAGCAATTGTGGCTCAAGACGTGAGCATCAAATTTCAGCCCTATAAATAGAAGTTGAAGGGCATCCGACCATTGTTGCTAATTCCCCACTCTCTCACTCCCGATACTCTCTCTAGCCGTCTTGAAGTACCCCCGAAGCCCCGGTATCATACCGAGACCCGAAGCAAGTCTCGAAGCACCAAGTATCCCAAGAAGAAAATAGTTTTGAGCTGAATCTCTGCCTGCGAGAAGCCCGGTGTGTGAACATATCACAGTTTCACCGAATAATACTACACTAAGAGACGTAGTGCTGTCCGATAAACATATTATCAAGTGAGTACATAGTCCCTTTAATATACACAATTTCAATACAAGTATTGATGAATGTATTAGATATATGATGTGAGTAAGTGTGTAGTTGCTTTCGGATAATACCCATATATGAATTATACTCTATGAAATACGTGCTATGTGATTATATACTATTTGTTTTGTGGTATGAGTATTGAATGAATATGTTATATAGGTTTTAAGATTTATATAAACAAGTATATTTTATCTACAAATATTTTGTGTAGAACATGGGTAGATTGTCGTCCAGCAGAATATGGATGACGACCATGGACTTTTCTAGACAGTTCAGTGCAACGTTGGAAGGGTTATAACCTGTAGGTGTAATGAACATGGGTGTTCATTTGTTGTATTCTATCCCCTTCATGGTTGCCTTAGGACATTCATTGCTGAGGAAACCCCTTTGCAACAGTGTCCGTTCGAATGGAAATCCTAGATTAGGTCCCTTGTAATAGTTGTTGTCATAGGGACGTAAAGTGAGGATAAAGGGAATGGGTGATCGGGTTATTGTTGGTTGGTGAAATTAAATATAATTATTTATTGTGGCTTGAAAACCCTATATGCTCACTAGGCTCCCATGCCTGACCCACTCAATTTCATTGTATTACAGGTAGTGGCACAAGAGCATAAGTTGGAGAACTTGTGAAGATATTTTTGTTTGTAGACCAGTAGTAGTATGTAACCTTGAGTTTACCGCCATAAAGTCATGGGGGAATGACCATGGGCCGTAAACTCCGTAAGGAGTGGTCCTTGGGCCATAAACTCCAATGCCATGCCATACAAACCTTTAGATGCAACCCTTTGGTACCTATAACACTAGAATCAAAGTGTTTCCATGTACTAGGGTGTTGTCACTTGATTAATTAGTTGTTAAATGACTAATTAGATACATATATGTTTTCTTATATGTTAACTAGAATCATTGTGCGTGTCCAAGTCCTCACTTGACACTTAGCATCCTTTACCGATCCTACTATCGCATCAATCATTTTCAGGTGAGTTCATACCCCTTAAACAACCTTTTAAATGCTTTTGCATGCTTTTAAATGATTTTATGGGGGGATACAAGTTGAATATCATATTTATTATATCAATCACATGTGATTAATAACTATCAAACAAATGGATTTACTATACTTTAAAATTGTTTTATCAAACAATCTACATTTAAATCGTTTTATAAACTGACATCAAGTCATGATTATTTATTGTTACAAACCTTTTAAATATATTACAAAACCTCTTTTCCGTTTATTTATTCTTAAATACCATATCTATATATTTAAGTAGTAAGTATATATATATATATATATATATATATATATATATATATATATATATATATATATATATATATATTGATAAGATGCTTGTGACTTCAACTCCAAAACCTTGTATAGCAAAGGTGTATAAACATACATGGACACTTCAAACTACATTAATAGCAAACTATAATAGGTATAGTTTGGGAAATACTACTTACTATTCCTAGTACAATTGGAACATACAAGAGTCAGTTCATTCATGATTCTATACAAATGTATTATATACTATATGAAGAGATACTATTACATACTATATGAAGAGATACGATTACATACTATATGATGAGATACTATTACATATTATATGAGTAGATGCTATTATATACGTACAAGAATAACCATTCTACACTCAACTGTTAGCTACAAAGGGAAAATGCACATCGACGAATCTCTACGGTTAATAGTATTCGGCAAGTTACTCTGCCGTGTTTATCCTAGTACCAAAGGATAATACTTAAATGATTATATAATGTTCCCTTTTACTTTTATTTTGTGACACATTCACATAAACGATGAGGTAGACTATATTTTGATAATAATATTTACATGGGGAAAAACCATCATTTTTACAATGATACATACTTTCTAAACAGTCGGGTCTTGGTAGAATACTACATTTTATACTAGTAGGAAATACAGGATTTCCTAGGTTTTTCACACTTATACGAATTATTTCATCAAACATTTACAAGTCTTTTCCTTATGGTTTTACGAATCAAAGACATTAAAATACTTATGAATTCAACAACTTAAATGGTTATCTATGCTTTCAAAATAACTTGTATTCTCAGGTCATCAGTAGATAGGTACCGGTGACAGGTTTTTGAGAAGACGGAGAACAGATAAGACTCATCTTTTATCATTCATTTTTGGTGTCTATTACATTACAAAGAACACACATGTGTTAGAATTTTATATTTAATGCAATTGATGATGTTTGTTTACTTGTGTACTATTACTGTGTTGTGATACTATACATGACATCCTCCGCCCCAGAACGTTTCTGTTGTTCTTGGTTTTGGGGTGTGACAGATCTGATGCAGTGATAACTCGTTTATGATTGTTATCTTTTATGTAAGCATACTCCAAATGATTAGGCAAAGGTTTTAAATCAAAAGTAGGTGGTTGTTCATCCACCATGGCGTTGTAATCTACTGTGCCACGTTGTGGTGGTTCTATGAAATCTGTAGATCGCGATTCTTCTGTTCCCCACGTTGCATTTGTGGATTTAGTCATCATTGGGGCTGGACCACTAGTTTTGTAACACCCGTGTTTCTAGGCTAGGCATTAATAATGATGTAATAGTGTAGGTTAACCTTTGTAAACTGTTGTGAAATAATAAAAATGTATTATTTTGAGTGTTATGTGTTTTATCCTTAATTGTGTGACTTAAATGGATATAGAATAAGAATAAGCGTAATAATAAAATATTAGATAAGCCCAATATATATACATGAAGTTTTAGTGGTCGTTACGAGGATTCCGAAAATTTAAAGAATGTCGAAATCCGAGCTATAACGAAGAAGTTATGACCTGTCGAAGTTTCGCGACCGATTCAACACGACACTGTGTGACGTAAATAGTGAATTTACGATAGAGCGATATTTAGCCTTAGTAATCTAAATGAAAGTCGTAGAATATGTTAAACTGAGAGCGTGCATAAGAAGAATGTCTAAGTTTGTCTTTGTATAAGGAAGTTATCATTTTTCGAAGTTTCAACTTAGTGGTATGCAGCCCAAACTTTGAATATGAAATCGAGTGATTTCTTAAACAATCTAAATGAGAATCAAAGATCTCGTAGATACTAGTCCAACGGTGAAAAGACAGACGAAAATGGACGTCAGATGAAGAAGTTATGTATTTCTAATGGAGTTTTCCTGTCCCGGCCTACTAAAAATAATATAATAAAAGTTAATATCAAAATTACCCGACGGAGTCTAAACGAGAGTTGTAGAGCATAATGTCACCTACGCGTGCCTATAAAGAACATCAAAAAAGGAGCTTGTATGCGAAAGATATGAATTTCTAAAGTTCGGGGCACAAACTTCCACCTGTGTCAGAGCTCACAAAGTGAGCATAGTGCTCACGACGTGAGCAAGTGATGGACATCTGCCAGGGCAAGTGGCCTAATGACGAACGCTATCACATTGATCTCACGACGTGAGCATCAAATTTCAGCCCTATAATTAGACGTTGAAGGGCAACCGGCCATCGTTGCTAAGTCCCCACTCTCTCACTCCCGATACTCTCTCTAGCCGTCTTAATGTACCCCCGAAGCCCCGGTATCATACCGAGACCCGAAGCAAGTCTCGAATCACCAAGGATCCTGAGAAGAAAATAGTCTCAAGCCGAATCTCTGCCCGCGAGAAGCCCGGTGTGTGAAGATATCACAGTTTCACCGAATAATACTACACTAAGAGACGTATTGTTGTCCGATAAACATCTTATCAAGTGAGTACATAGTCCCTTTCATATACACAATTTTAATACAAGTATTGATGAATGTATTAGATATATGATATGAGTAAATGTGTAGTTGCTTTCTGATAATACACATATATGAGTTATACTCTATGAAATACGTGGTATGTGATTATATACTATTTATTATGTGGTATGAGTATTGAATGAATATGTTATATAGGTTTTAAGTTGTATATAAACAAGTATATTTTATCTACAAATATTTTGTGTAGAACAAGGGTAGATAGTGATGTGTGATGAAATAAAAATGATGAGAGGCCTCAATGTGATTGTGATCTAGTCGTCCAACAGAATATGGATGACGACCCCAAACTTTTCTAGACAGTTTAGTGGAACGTTGGAAGGGTTATAACCTGTAGGTGTAATGAACTTGGGTGTTCATTTGTTGTATTATATCCCCCTCATGGTTGCCTTAGGACATTCATTGCTGAGGAAACCCCTTTGCAGTAGTGTCCGTCTGGATGGAAATCCTAGATTAGGTCCCTTGTAATAGTTGTTGTCATAGGTACGTAAAGTTAAGATAACGGGAATGGGTAATCGGGTTATTGTTGGTTGGTGAAATTAAATATAATTATTTATTGTGGCTTGAAAACCCTATATGCTCACTAGGCTCCCAAGCCTGACCCACTCAGTTTCATTGTATTACAGGTAGTGGAACGTTGGAAGGGTTATAACCTGTAGGTGTAATGAACTTGGGTGTTCATTTGTTGTATTATATCCCCCTCATGGTTGCCTTAGGACATTCATTGCTGAGGAAACCCCTTTGCAGTAGTGTCCGTCTGGATGGAAATCCTAGATTAGGTCCCTTGTAATAGTTGTTGTCATAGGTACGTAAAGTTAAGATAACGGGAATGGGTAATCGGGTTATTGTTGGTTGGTGAAATTAAATATAATTATTTATTGTGGCTTGAAAACCCTATATGCTCACTAGGCTCCCAAGCCTGACCCACTCAGTTTCATTGTATTACAGGTAGTGGCATAAGAGCATAAGTTGGAGAACTTGTGAAGATATTTTTTTGTAGACCAATAGTTGTATGTAACCATGAGTTTACGGCCATAAAGTCATGGGGGAATGACGATGGGCCATAAACTCCGTAAGGTGTGGTTCTTGGGCCATAAACTCCAATGCCATGCCATAAAAACCTTTAGATGCAACCCTTTGATACCTATAACACTGGAATCAAAGTGTTTCCATGTCCTAGGGTGTTCTAACTAGATTAATTAGTTGTTAAATGACTATTAGATACATATATGTGTTATTATATGTTAACTAGAATCATTGTGCGTGTCCAAGTCCTCACTTGACACTTAGCATCCTTTACCGATCCTACTATCGCATCACTCATTTCATGTGAGTTCATACCCCTAAAACAACCATTTAAATGCTTTTAAATGCTTTTATGGGGGGATACAAGTTGAATATCATAATTATTATATCAATCACATGTGATTAATAACTATCAAACAAATGGATTTACTATACTTTAAAATTGTTTTATCAAACAATCTACTTTTAAATCGTTTTATAAACTGACATCAAGTCATGATTATTTATTGTTTCAAACCTTTTAAATATATTACAACACCTCTTTTCCACTTATTTATTCTTAAATACCATATCTATACATTTATGTAGTAAGTATATATATATATATATATATATATATATATATATATATATATATTTATATATATATATATATATAAATATATATATATATATATATATATATATTTATATATATATATATATATATATATATATATATATATATATATATATATATATAAGTATCTGATAAGATGTCTGTGACTTCAACTCCAACGCCTTGTATAGCAAATGTGTATAAACATACATGGACACTTCAAACTACATTACGAGAAAACTATAATAGGTATAGTTTGGGAAATACTACTTACTATTCCTAGTACAATTGGAACATACAAGAATCAGTTCATTCATGTGTCTATACAAATGTATTATATACTATATGATGAGATACTATTACATACTATATGAAGAGATACAATTACATACTATATGATGAGATACTATTACATATTATATGAGTAGATGCTATTATATACATACGAGACTAACCATTCTACACTTAGCCGTTAGCTACAGAGGGAAAATGCACATCGACGGATGTCTACGGTTAATACTATTCGGCAAGTTACTCTATCGTGTTTATCCTAGTACCAAAGGATAATACTTAAATGATTATATAATGTTCCCTTTTACTTTTATTTTGTGACACATTCACATAAACGATGAGGTAGGCTATATTTTGATAATAATAGTTACATGGGGAAAAACCGTCATTTTTACAATGATACATACTTTCAAAACAGTCGGGTCTTGGTAGAAGACTACATTTTATACTAGTAGGAAATATAGGATTTCCTAGGGTTTTCATAGTTATACGAATTATTTCATCAAACATTTACAAGACTTTTCCTTACTGTTTTACAAATCAAAGACATTAAAATACTTATAAATTCACCAGCTTAAATGTTGATCTATGCTTTCAAAATAACTTGTATTCTCAGGTCATCAGTAGACAGGTACCGGTGACAGGTTTTTGAGAAGACGGAGCACAGACAAGACTCATCTTTTATCATTCATTCTTGGTGTCTATTACATTACAAAGAACACACATGTGTTAAAATTTTATATTTAATGCAAAGGATGATGTTTGTTTACTTGTTTACTATTAATGTGTTGTGATACTATACATGACATCCTCCGCCCCCGAACGTTTCCGCCGTTCTTGGTTTTGGGGTGTGACAGATCTGATGCAGTGATAACTAGTTTCTGATTGTTATCTTTTATGTAAGCATACTCCAAATGATTAGGTAAAGCTTTTAAATCAAATGGAGGTGGTTGTTCATCCACCATGGCGTTGTAATCTACTGTGCCACGTTGTGGTGGTTCTATGAAATCTGTAGATCGCGATTCTTCTGTTCCCTACGTTGCATTTGTGTATTTAGTCATCGTTGGGGCTGGACCACTAATTTTGTAACTCCGGTGTTTCTAGGCTAGGCATTAGTGATGATGTAATAGTCTAGGTTAACCTTTGTAAACTGTTGTGAAATAATAAAAATGTATTATTTTGAGTGTTATGTGTTTTATCCTTACTCGTGTGACTTAAATGAATACAAAACAAGAATAAGCGTAATAATAAAATATTAGATAAGCGCAATATCTATACATGACGTTGTAGTGGTTGTTACAAGGATTCCAAAAATATAAAGAATGTCGAAATCCGAGCTATAACGAAGAAGTTATGACCTGTCGAAGTTTCGCGAGAGATTCAACACGACTTTGTGTGATGTAAATAGTGAATTTACGATAGAGCGATATTTAGCCTTAGTAATCTAAAAAAAAAAGTCGTAGAATATGTAAACTGAGAGCGTGCATAAGAAGAACGTCTAAGTTTGACTTTGTATAAGGAAGTTATCATTTTTCGAAGTTTCAACTTAGCGGTATGCAGCCTAAACTTTGAATATGAAATCAAGTGATTTCCGAAACAATCTAAACGAGAATCAAAGATCTCGTAGATACTAGTCCAACGGTGAAAAGACAGATGAAAACGGACATCAGATTAAGAAGTTATGAATTTCTAATGGAGTTTTCCTGTCCCGACCTACTAAAAATAATATAATAAAAGTTAATATCAAAATTAGCCGACGGAGTCTAAACGAGAGTTGTAGAGCATAATTTCACCTACGCGTGCCTATAAAGAACGTCAAAAAAGGAGCTTGTAGGCGAAAGATATGCATTTCTGAAGTTCGGGGCACAAACTTCAACCTATGTCAAAGCTCACAACGTGAGCATAGTGTTCACGACGTGAGCATGTGATGGACATCTTCCAGGGCAAGTGGCCTAACGACGAACGCTATGACATCGATCTCACGACGTGAGCAGTTGTGGCTCATGACGTGAGCATCAAATTTTAGTCTTATAAATAGAAGTTGAAGGGCAGCCAACCATCGTTGCTAATTCCCCACTCTCTCACTCCCGATACTCTTTCTAGCCGTCTTGTTGTACTCCCGAAGCCCCGGTATCATACCGAGACCCGAAGCAAGTCTCGAAGCACCAAGTATCCCGAGAAGAAAATTGTTTCGAGCAGAATCTCTGCCCGTGAGAAGCCCGGTGTATGAAGATATCACAGTTTCACCGAATAATACTACACTAAGAGACGTAGTGCTGTTCGATAAACATCTTATCAAGTGAGTACGTAGTCCCTTTCATATACATAATTTTAATACAAGTATTGATGAATGTATTAGATATATGATATGAGTAAATGTGTAGTTGCTTTCTGATAATACACATATATGAATTATACTCTATGAAATACATGCCATGTGATTATATACTATGTGTTATGTGGTATACGTATTGAAATAATATGTTATATAGGTTTTAATCTGTATATAAACAAGTATATTTTATCTACAAATATTTTGTGTAGAACATGGGTAGATAGTGATGTGTGATGAAATAAAAATGATGAGAGGCCTCAATGTGATTGTGATCTAGTCGTCCATCAGAATATGGATGACGACCACAGACTTTTCTAGACAATTCAGTGGAACGTTGGAAGGGTTATAACCTGTAGGTGTAATGAACTTGGGTGTTCATTTTTTGTATTCTATCCCCCTCATGGTTGCCTTAGGGCATTCATTGCTGAGGAAACCGCTTTGCAATAGTGTCCGTCCGGATGGAAAACCTAGATTAGGTCCCTTGTAATAGTTGTTGTCATAGGGACGTAAAGTGAGGATAACGGGAATGGGTAATCGAGTTATTGTTGGTTTTTGAAATTAAATATAATTATTTATTGTGTCTTGAAAACCCTATATGCTCACTAGGTTCCAAGCCTGACCCACTCAGTTTCATTCTATTACAGATAGTGGCACGATAGCATAAGTTGGAGAACTTGTGAAGATATTTTTGTTTATAGACCAGTAGTTGTATGTAACTATGTAACATCTATGTTTTTTTGTTTATCCTTTTGTGTCTATATCAGAACATGACATCCCGAGTTTTGATAAATAATGAAAATACATTTCTTTAAGAAATGCTTTGATAAACCTTATTTATCATGTATTGTTTTGGGGACAAATTCTGCAACTCTTTTAAATCAATGGATTTACTCTGAAATTATTTTAAAAGCATAAATGAAACCGGTCTTTTCTGGCCGTAATCTTGGGGATGTCACAGTTGTTATTAGAGAATTAGTCTAAGAGAACTAGGAATTTGTAGGATTTCTAGACTTTAACTTAGAATGCTACGTGAATTGGTGAGATGTTTGTCTGTTATAAGGATGATTTAATTATTTGTCGTGATTGAGGATCGAAACGTGAACGAAAACATGAATCAACCACATGCGATTGAACAAGTAGCTGTTGCAACAGCAACACCGGGCCAATGACAATGGCTGGTGTACAAATGATGATTCAAACAATGTTGAATCTTCATATGGAAGAAATGAGAGGTCTGCTTAGGTAGAATCATGAAGAACTATCAATTCAAGTGGAAGAGCCCGAAGTGAATGGAGGACATTCGGAGGGAGGTAACTTCAGTGGGATCATTGGCCAAGCCAACCCACCGATAGTTAGACAAAATAACCACGACAGAGGAAATGATGGACTTGGATGCAAGTACAAAGAATTTTTGACTTGCAAACCATCGACCTTCACTGGAAAGGAAGATCCGATCGGAGTCATGGATTGGATCTCAGATATAGAGCTAGCCTTCATGACGTGTGACTGCAGAGGCAAGTTGCAGAACACTTTCACAATACGTCAGTTCATGGGTGGAGTTGTTCGTTGGTGGAACACTTTGGGGAAGACCCTAAGCCCTAATAAGCCACTGCAACTGACCTAGGCAGAGTACTTAGTGCAGTTCAAGCACGAGTTCTGCTCGGACCAAAATCTATTGCAGTTGGAGAACAAGTTTCTGACATTGACAAAAGGCAGCATGTCAGTTGACGATTACACTAACGCCTTCACCGACAAAATGGAGTTTGCTGTGAGCATCCTTCCAGACGAGTTGATGAAATTTGATCGATATGCAAAGGGACTCCCCTGGGAGTACGTTGTGCCAATACATCAGGCACATACTCTAGAGGCAGCTAGCTGGACTGCCAAGTCTGTTGAGAACATGATCACAGGGAGAACCGCCAGCAAAGTTGAAGTTTGTGAAAAGAGAAAGTTTGAAGGAACTTTAGGTTCCAGCAAGAAAAGCAAATTTTAGAATTCTGATTCGAAAAATTTTGGAGGAGGAAAAGGGAGCGAATCGGAATGGTGTGAAAATGCAAGAAAAAAGCACTCGAAGAAATGTAGTGAGGAAGTGAGTCGCTACAAGTGTGGAAAGACGGGGTATTACACCAACGAGTGTCCGTCCAATAAGAGAGTGTGTTTTAGATGTAACGAATAGGGGTACATTTTTAAAGACTCTTCAAAGAAGAAGGAGGTAGCTAGACCCAATATTCCCCCAAGGCCGAAAGCAAGAGCCTTCCAGATGACACTGGAAGCTGCTAAAGAAGAAGCTGATGTCGCTTCAGGTACCTTTCTTGTAAACGAATTGTCCGCCCAAATATTATTTTATTCTGGAGCCAACTACTCCTTTATTTCGCATGAATTCGGTAGAAAACTAGCTTTGCTTGTCGATGGACTTGATAATGCCTTATTAGTCGAGGTTGCTAGTGGCAAGTTTGTACCTATTAGCGATCATATGAAAAATATCTTCATCGATCTAAATGGGAAGAAGTTCCACGAGGAGTTATTGCCTATCAAGTTGAATGGTTTCGACATCGTGCTTGGAATGGATTGACTTAGCGCCAATGATGCCGAGATATTATGCAAGAAGAAGATAGCATAAGTAAACCAGCCAATGAAAGAGTCATTTATGGTGTAGGGGGACAAACGCAGGGTAAGTTTTGGAATCATTTTGCTAATGAATCTAGAAAGTGTTTGGCCAAAGGATGTATATCATATTTTGCATTTGTGATAGATGCAAAGAAGGAGAAAAAGGAGGTGCAAAATATTCCAGTGGTGTGTGATTATCTGGAAGTATTTCCCGAAGATCTTCCTAGATTACCGCTTGATAGACAAGTGGAGTTCAGAATAGACTTCTTACCAGGAAGCACACCGAAAAAGCACCTTAAAGACTAGCACCGACAGAGATGAACGAGCTGATGATGCAACTTCAGGAGTTGTTGGAAAACGATTTCATTAGACCTAGTTCATCACCCTAGGGAGCTTCGGTGTTATTCGTGAAGAAGAAAGATGGAAGTATGAGAATGTGCATCGATTACAGAGAGCTAAACAAGGAAACAATAAAGAATAGATATCCTGTTGGATTAATGTCTAAGTCCATAACTATAATTGGTAAGACTTGACCCGACCCGGCATGGTCCATTTGGGTTGCATACCATCATGCACTTGGATAGACTAAATGAGAGAAATAAGACACTTATGGTTATTAATATATTATAAGTTCTAGTATATTAATAATAAGAATAATAAGATTATTTAATTAGTATTGATCAAGAATTAATCTAGGATTAATTAAGTGATCAAAAGAAGACTAATTAAATATATGGGTTGATTGTGTAAATCATCCATACTTGTATAGTGGGCTAATGCTCCATGGATAATCAAGTTGGGCTAAAACCCATAGGATGGTCCATGGATGCTCCATGGTGTATTTGAACCCAAGGATCCAAGGAAATGGAAAGTCATGACAATTAGGGTTTGCCCTAATTGTAACACTATATAAAGATATTATTCTTGGCAAAAATCGGCCACTAGAGTGACTAGTATTATTCTAGAGAGGGCTAGCCGATTTCATGAAGTGTAGAATTCTCTCTAAGTTATTCCAAGTGTATTTGGTGTTGTGTGAACCATTTGAGGTGTCACACTTGGGGCACTTGGCACTCAAGCTTCATGAAGACATTCTACATCAAAGAGGTATGTATTCTATCTTGTTATATTGATAGTTTTGTATACTAGATTAGGATAATACCTTGGAAGTTCTTATTTGCATGTATAATAGAGAAAACATAGATCCAAGGTATTTAGGGTTGCATGTACACTTAGGAGTGTTAGAATGCTCATAACCCAACAGTGGTATCAGAGACTAGGCTTGTTTTCTTGTTATACCTGCAATAGAGGCTGAAAAAAACGAATCTGGTGCTGTCTGGCCATCAGACTCGGCGAGTCCATCAGGAGACTCGGCGAGTCCATGCCTAAAAAGTGATGAATTCGATCCAACTCTCCGAGGTTGTTCATGCACTCGACGAGTTGGACCCCCAGACAACATATTTTCGAGTTTTTTGGCTAGAAATGGACTAGGAACATTACCCTAAGTTGTTTTTGAACTTATAAACTTGTTTTTGATGTGGTAATGTTCATGCTAATCCATTTTCAAAGATAATTGTCAATAGATTCATGTTTTGTATTAGTTTAAGGTTTAGACTAATTACATGAAAAAGGTTGATTTGAATTATCTTGTTCTTATGAGTTGCTTAGATTAATAGAAATGTTGAGTGAAATAGTTGTTTTCAATCCATTTTAATCTAAGAGTTGAGTATAAAATGTGTTTGTGTAACTTGTCCTCAAGTTACATGAAAAGTCACATTTAAGTTTCATAAAACTCATAAAAGTTGGCAAAGTTTACAAAAGATGAAGAGTCTTGTCCTTAAGTTATGGAGGTTCAAGAGTCACTTCATTAACAAACAAATAAATAAAGTATAACCTTAATTAATTTCATAAGTTATAAAATAAAGAAAAGTTAATTCTTTTATTAGTTTAAAGTCTTCCATAACTTGTCCTCAAGTTATGGAACTTGAAGAGTTTTTGGATTAAAACTACTTTAAACACATAAGTTATGGAATTAATTAGTTTTGAATAGTTTCAAAACTTGCCCTCAAGTTTTGGATTTTGAAAAGTTTTCAAGTATGAATACTTTAATTCCAAGTTAGCCCTTAGAATTTTAAAAGTTAAAATTCAACCCTTATACTTTATAATATTATAAGTTAATAATATATATATATATATATATATATATATATATATATATATATATATATATATATATGTATAAGAGTAAAGTCAGTCTTACCGCTAGTACGCCTCATTCACGAAGCCGGTCTATAAGGTGGGTATAAGGTTGTTGCCTATAAAATGGCAACTTAATGGGTGTCCACTCTCACCCACCGCTTGCTTGACCGGTGGAGGGTCGTTAGCCGAACGGGTTTGACAGGACTAGAATTCTCCCTTCATTAAAAGTATTAATGATAATACTAAGTAACTAAACTCTTAATAATACCCAATCTTAGTTACTTAGGAAAAATGTGAATAAGGTGCTAATCCATGAAATTACACTTTGCACTTTGTTTAAGTCGTTAGTGGAGCGTGTGTGGTTAACCGGCACACTAACTTGGACTTAACAAGGTAGGTAAAGGGTGACTTAATATTTATCATAGTATCGATGGAGCGTGTGTGGTTAACCGGCACATCGATTGAGGGGTAATTTATTAAGGGTACCAAGTGATTTGCATGGTTACTTCACACCTCGTTTTGTGATCCTCGGCATCCCAGTCACAAAACTTGGAAGGCACACTCGAGATTGAAACATGCCTTTGAAAAGTTCAATGAATCTCAAAGATCTAGGAGTTTCAAAACCAATTAAAACCTAATAATACATTTCGTTTATCTTGGTGGAAATTGGTGAATCGTCATTCACCTACCTTCAAATATTTTATAGCTTGGATTACGGCATACCTCTTCTAAGTTATAAAATAGTTTGTTGGGTCCTAGCCTTAATATTTCATATTGGGTGTCATATTAAGGACTTTAAATCAACTATCTTGAATATCTCCCAAAAGATGTCTGGTTTAGACACCTATGATCTTCCCAAATCTCTTGAAACAAGGTTTTTTATTCTCCCCAACCCACAAGTTCTTGGAAAAAAAAAGTTAAGGTCACTCAAGCCCTATTGGCAAGGCAAGGTCTAGGTGTGGACACATCTTGGAGATGTACTCACATATTGACAAGCCGGGAGAGTTGGGTGTCAAAGTCTTGAGAAAGTTGGTGGTTCAATCACTTTCTAAGTCACATAGTGAGTTCTTTTGAAACACCTATGAAACAGACTATGACAAGACCCTTAATGATCTTATCTATTTGTTAAGATCAACTTCCTAAAACTTTATGGACATTGACAATAGTGACACAGGAAATCCCGGAAAGCATTCTCTTCCCAATGGAAAGGGATCGGCCATAGTCAACTCGGTTGACCAAATGGTAAAGAGAAAAGCTAAGTCTGTGATAGTCTCGTGTACCATTATCAAAGGGTCCATATGTTTATATTGCCAAAGGAAGGGGCATTGGTTGCGAAGCTGCCAAATTTACCTAAGGATGTTAAAGTCAATAAGTTTGACTCTACTTCAGGTAAAGTCCACTATCTAACTCTGTTAAGTTTCTATTCTGAGATTCTTGATACATGTGTGACTGGGTCACATGGTAATGTTTTAAGAATCAAAGAAAAGTGAAGAAACTTAATGAAAGAATATGCTGAATCTGATCGCATAGATGGATTTCTATCGCATAGTTTGAAGATCGGATTCTTGGAGCTACTTCTTAGGAGTTATGAGATATTGCTTAGGAATAGATAACAACAAGTTTTCATATGGATTGTAAGGATAAGTTTTCCGCAAAGTTTTAAAATAAAAGAAAAATTTTTGATTTTATTTATTTTAAAATATCCTTACAATGGCATTTGAGGAAAAATTGTTGCTTATGTGATTCCATTAATAGCAAGAGTGGAAATATGAAATTGATTCTTTCATTTGTGGTAATGTCTAGATTTACCAAATAAGGAAAGATTCTCATCACCCAAGTGTCACTTGGACCGGAACTTGGAATCATGCAAGTTGTATAGCATGATGAATGAGAACTTTCAAGTATTGGAAAATTAAGACTAATTACTCGGTCACATGGATGTGTGAGTCAAGTAATGGACTAAGGGATCGAGTACATAGTCTTGTGCACTGGTCAAGTCCACCACAAAAGATTGATGAGACTATTCGTCATAGTTTACTAAAGCTCAGTAAATATGATTATACTTACAAGCTTAAGTGTAACTCTAAGACATTGGAAAAGGTTCCAATGTATGGCAGAGCGAATAAGAAGAATCAAAATGGCAGAAGGATAAAAGTTTCTCAAATCTGAAAAGATGGGAGAGTACTTTAGTATCAGTTTTGTGATCATCTTAATGATTAAGTAACCATAGCACAATTAGTTCTCTAAGGAAATCTTAGTGCATTCTTATGACTAAGAAAAGGAACTTGAATTGTTGAAGTGGTTAAATCAAGAAGATGAGTCATACTTCGTTCCAATACAAGTCTTAGAGTCATACTCCAAGATTGTCATTTGAGTGACATGTCTTAAAGAAGGTTTAAAACACTTGTCAAATGTAAGAGTAAAAGTTTTCTACTCTTGTACATTTGAAATTGGTAAGTTGTGATGTTTTGGATAAAACAAAGACCAACTAAGGCCAATTGTGTGAAGTGTTTGTCTTGATTAGAATCCACACTATCTCTTGGATATTTGACAAGGGAGTCTTATAGGTCAAGAGGACAGTGGGAGTCTTAAAAGTCTTGAAAGTCTCAAGAACTAATCAAGAATAAAACCTAAAGTTCTTCACTAGCACACAACTTGAGGTTTATAACCTATCGTGTTGACATATTCTGTGCCCATTCCAGTTAAGGTTGGTTTTGCATATGAGTTCTTAGAGTTCTCAATTTGTTGCACAACGACTTGGAAGCAATGGCAGGCCCTTGAGCTGCCAGGTGGCAAGAAGTTAAGATTGAGTTCGGTCCATATGAGTTTGGATTTGTCATTATCTTTGTCTTGTGATTATGGTTTTGACAATTCACATGGATAAGAACACATACACCATATAAATCTAAGTGTCATAAGGTTTCTCTCCGATTCATGAAAATGATGGTGAGGAAACACTTTCACTAAGTAGATTTTAGCTAGATAGCAATTGTGATATTTGCATTCTCAAAGTCGTTAGTGGAGCGCGTGTGGTTAACCGACACACTAACATGGACTTGTGAGAAGTGGCAAAAAGGTCTAAACATTATGATTACGACATCCCTCTTCATAATTGTTTAGATACACAAGTGTGCTATCTAAGGGAAGGTGTATGATTTTGATAAAGTCTTATCAAAACAATCTAGTATCAGAAATCTGAACTTTGGTAAGAAAGTCAGCTGATTTCTGAGTACATGTCAAAGCTAGTGGGAGCATAAGTGTTATGCTAATAATCATCATGTTAGTGGGAGCATGATAATTACGTTAAGTATTGCAAGCTAGCAATGTTAATTATAGAAAACAAAAGCTTTCAATTGGGAAAAGGTTGTTTTTCTATAATTAAGGGAGAGGAAATTATACTTCATCTCAAATCTATAAGCTTAGATCGTGAGGTTTTAATCATTTAGTCAAGGAAATATATATGAATTTCATGTTGGAATGGCTCAACATAAGGAAATTCTGTATACGGGTCCATTATTTGCGTTCTAAAATTCGATTATGATTACGGCATCCCTTTTCATAATCTGAATTATGAGAACTTGGCAAATTGAAATGGTAATAGTATAGCAAAAGACTGGTTTAGTCTTTATGTGAGACATCATGAATCGTGTCCCATATGCTTCGGATATAGGATCGATTACATGTGCTATATTCATCCTTTCTAAAATTTTCCAAATGCCTGGGGCATTAAGAAGGGAAAAAGTTTAGAACTGGATATGACTAAAAGGATTAAACAATTGTCGAGAACAATCTAAGGTTTACCAAAGATTGGTTGCTCAAGGATAGTTGGAAGTGTAGTGATAATTCTGGAAGGACCATATTGACATAATCTGGAAGGAGGCAACTCTTGTTCAGAAGTGATAGTCAAAATGGAATCTGGAAATGTTTCAAAGTTAGAAATTTCAATCTGTGTAAGATTAAGGAAACTTAATGCAAGAAGGATATTTACAAGGAGTTGATCTCCTTTGGAATGCTCTGTAATGTTTGTGGTCAAGTCTTTCTGACTTTGTGCATAATCATTACAAGAGGATCAATGCATATAAGTTTAGAATCTAACAGATTTCAGTAAATGGCATGAATTTGGAATTCTTGCATTTGCAGTAAGGATTTGGGAGTGTGAAAAGAGAATCATTGAAGTAATGTTCAATTGATCTAGTTCACAAAGTAAAGATCACAGACAAACATAGTATGCATACTTGGTGTATGGCATGACTAGTGTTTAGAAAAACATAGTGTACATGCTTGGAGCATGGGACAACTATTGTTTTAAATTCAAGAATAAAGTTGATAGCTGAAACAGTATACAATGAATAATGTGTAATCATATGGTGATAGGTTTTGATACCATATTGGATTCTATTATTATTGTGTTTCACTTTGCATGTTTTGACTTCCCGAATAAACTGGGTTATTCTTTTGGAATGACTAAGTTATTCAAACTATCGACAGTCGGTCATATGTTGGAAGTAGATATGAATTAAGACTTTCATGGGTTGGCTTGTAGAGGTCTAAGGTGTTGGACAATGGGCTACAACACTCATGAGTGCTCATAAGTTCTGAGTATTGGATTCAACCCGCGCTCATTGGAATCACTTCATGGATCTTATCACGAGTGATCATGAGACGATAATATCTTATATTCTTTAAACCTAGAGATATGAGTTGTTACTATGAGTTGGTTGTACATTGATTGCACGAAAACGCATACAGTAACTCGGTGTTATAAAACGTGCCTTTGTGTATGATTCAACAAGTAGTAGAACAAGCCATATGAGTCGAAGTTTATCCATTCCTTTTACCTTCGGGATAAAAGCGATATCTGTGGCCCCCTCGATGATTTGATGATGACAAATGTAAGTGCTCGGCCGGGCCAGGACTGATTTGATTTGTTCAATTAGTCAGTCGTCATAAATCGCAAATCGGGAAACAACAAATGGACAGAGAGAATGATTATAATCCATGTCTCAGTCCATATGATATCTAGAATGGAGGAATATATGATCCCTTATCTAATGGACAAGTCATTGACAAAGGTCAGAGTTCATCTACAAGGTCAGAGTTCGACAGAAGCTTTTGAGAGCTACGATTGCCGGTTGGTTCTTGAAGTCATACGCAATAATAGTTTTAGACTTATCCAAGTGGGAGACTGTTGGATTAATGTCTAAGTCCATAACTATAATTGGTAAGACTTGACCCGACCCGGCATGGTCCGTTTGGGTTGCATACCATCATGCACTTGGATAGACTAAATGAGAAAAAGGCCAAGAGCGTTGAGAATAGAAGTTGTCTCAACCACTGTGGAAAGTATAAAGAAATCTCAAGAGGAAGCTTCTGAAAAGAATGACCGGAAAGAAGAATGTTTGGGCAAAACGGTGGTGTTTGGTACAAACGGTCATGGACTGCAGGTATTCCAAGATCGTATTTAGGTACCTAAGTCAGGAGGAATAAAAGATCTTCTTATGGAAGAAGCTCACAAAACCATGTACTCAATTCATCCTGGCAGCACTAAAATGTATAGGGACCTGAAACCCTATTACTGGTGGCCGACAATGAAGGTTGATATTGCAAAGTACGTGGCGGAGTCTGTGACATGTGCGCGGGTCAAGGTACAACATCAGAAACCATACGGGAGTTTAGAACCTTTACCTCTGCCAATGTGTAAATGGGAAGACATTGCTATGTATTTTGTCAATGGATAAGCATGCGAATTCTTACGTGAAGAAATTATGAGGCTTCATGGTGTTTCGTTAACTATTGTGTTTGATCGTGATAGTCGTTTCACCTCGAAGTTTTGGAAAAGTCTACAAGAGGAATTGGGTACCAAGTTGTGTTTGAGTACACCTTACCCTCCACAGACTCATGGTCAGAGCGAACGAATGATACAAACGCTTGAAGATATGCTGAGAGTATGTACCCTAGAATTCCAAGGTAACTGGGATGAACATTTACCTTTAGTAGAATTCTCCTACAATAATAGTTTCCACTCGAGCATAAAGATGGCACCTTATCAAGCTATGTACGGATAAAATTGTTGTACGCCGTCTTGTTGGCTTGAGGCTGGGGAAAAGCAGTTTATGGGACCTGAGATAGTCCATCAAACTACTGAAAAGTTGAAAATAATTAGGGTGAGCATATTAGCAGCTCAGGATCGTCAAAAGAGCTATGTTGACAACAAGCAAAGGCTGATGACTTTTGAAGTTAGAGATTCGGTTTTGCTTAAAGTTTCACCGTGGAAGTGCCTTATAAGATTTGGTAAAAGGGGAAATTTAAGTCCAAAATTTATTGGACCGTTTAAAGTTCTTCAGATGGTTGGGAACCAAGCTTACAAGCTCGAATTACCCGAAGAACTAAATGGAATTCATGACACTTTCCATGTATGTTATTTGAGGAAGTTCACAGGAAAAGTTCCCGACATGATTCCACTTTCGGAATTAAGAATTGATGAAAATAAGAGGTTAATCGAAGAACCAGAGGCAATCGTTGACCGAAAGACTAAGAAGTTGCGACGCAAGATGGTCGAATTAGTGCTTGTCCCTTGGAAACATACGCATGGGCCAAATCTCACCTGGGAAATAGAGATTGACGTGATGAGTCGCTATCTACATTTGTTTATTGATATGTGATTCCGTGGACGGAATTATCCTAAGGGGGAAAGAATTGTAACACTCATGTTTCTAGGCTAGGCATTAATCATGATGTAATAGTCTAGTTTAAACTTTGTAATATTCTAGGTTCACCGAATAATACTACACTAAGAGACGTAGTGCTGTCCGATAAACATCTTAACAAGTGAGTACATAGTCCCTTTCATATACACAATTTTAATACAAGTATTGATGAATGTATTAGATATATGATATGACTAAGTGTGTAGTTGCTTTCTGATAACACACATATATGAATTATACTATATCAAATATGTGCTAGGTGATTATATACTATTTGTTATGTGGTATGAGAATTGAATGAATATGTTATACAGGTTTTAAGATGTATATAAACAAGTATATTTTATCTAGAAATATGTTGGGTGGAACAAGGGTAGATAGTGATGTGTGATGAAACAAAAATGATGAGAGGCCTCGATATGATTGTGTAGCACCTGGTTCTTGGTATGTATTTTAATATAAGTATTTTGGCAGTTTTAGCTGGAACTCGGCGAGTTGTAGGCCCAACTCACCGAGTAGAGTCGAGATATCGAGCACGTTTAAGTTGGCGACTCGACAAGTCCATATCCTGGACTCGGCGAGTCCGCCAGTCTGGAAGAAACCCTAATTTCAAGGGCTTGCACCCTATTTAAACCATGTTATGCGCCCCCAAGCTAGTCTCCTTCACCCTCAGAGCATCTTATACCAAACCCTAACCCTCTCCTTGTGATTTGAGTGTTTGTGTGCTTGATCTTTGAAGTTTGAAGAAGAGAAGGAAGGAAAGACCAAAGGAGAAGGTGAAGAGCAAGGATCTAGGACCTAATCCAGTGTTCATTGAGGTACAAGTAGGATCTACTATATTTCTATGATGATTCTTATTAGAAACCCCATTTAAGCCATCTTTCTCCACCTCCAAGATTGATAGTAGTATAGGGATCATAATGGTTTGAATAACCACTGGATCTACCCATAAATGAGCTCTAGAAGCTCAGATCTAATGCCTTAATGGAGCCATATTGCATGAAAACTCTAGATCTACTATTTTAGTGCATTTTGAGCCCTAAAACCTTCATTGGTGTTTATTTACACGTAAAGTTGGAAACTTTATGTGTTAATCAAGCCCCAAGAACCCAGATCTATGAATGGAATGCACTGGATTCAAGCAGAATCGAGTGTATAGGGAGTGCATGTATGCGACTCGGCGAGTTGTTCTTTGGACTCGGCGAGTCGAGTCGGAAGTCCCCGATTTTCCCCCTTTTTTTAGTATACTGATTAGGATCAGTGAGCCATAAGTGGACCCAGTGAGTCGGAAGCCAGACTCATTAATGGAGGGACTCGGCGAGTCAATGCCTTGACTCGGCGAGTCCAAGGCAATCTTCTTGCCTCAAGAACATACTCGGCGAGTTGTTCATATAACTCGGCGAGTCACAGACTAGAGTGTTCATCGGATGAAGATGAACTCGACGAGTCGTTCATACAACTCGGCGATTCGGATGAAGGACCATTGGGTATCTGTGTAGAAGGAGAACTCGTCAAGTCATTGCCTAACTCGACGAGTAGGGACAGTAGAGAGGACAACTGACTGGATAGGGACTCGACGAGTTGGCGAGCCAACTCGGCGAGTCGGGTCAACTGGAAGTTTGACTTTGACTTTGACCTTTCAATTGAGCGGGGGTAAAATGGTCATTTTACCCTAAGGACAGTTAGCAGTGTTTGACTAAGTGTCTTGTGGGAATTATAGCCGGAGGACTTCCGGAACAGCAGCAGCAACAGACAGACAGTTGTTGCACGGATCAGGAGCTACTTCGAGGTGAGTTACCTTCCAGTAGCGGTGGGTCTAAGGCCACAATGCCGGCCCACCAGTAGGAGACGTATGATAGATGATTGTCTTTGTGATATCATCTAGGTTTGCTACTACCTGATATGTTATATGCTAGCATGATATGTTGTATGTGATAGTAGTAGAGTTCAGTTGTTAGGACCGAAGGGTAGTCAGACACCCCAGATACGTCTGACAGTATATGATGATATGTTTGCATGCTGGCTTGTTATGTTATATGCGATAGAGGTAGTAGGAGGGGACCAGTCCCCAAGTTCGGTTGTTAGGACCGAAGGGTAGTTCAGGCACCCCAGATATGTCTAATAATCTGTTATGATATGATATGTGATAGTATTAGTAGCAGGGGGTGAAATAGTCCCTGAGGTTCGGTCGTCAGGACCGATGGGTAGTCAGCACCCCAGAATGGCTTGACGTGGGTAGTCAGCATCCCAGAATGGCTTGACATGGGTAGTCAGCACCCAGAACGGCTTGACACTAGTAGGTCGGCACCCCAGAATGGCCGTACCGGGCAGGTCGGGCACCCCAGAATTGCCTGGCAGTATGTATGTTATGTGATTGTATGGTATGTGGTACGATGCGGGAACTCACTAAGCTTCATGCTTACGGTTTTCAGTTTTTGTTTCAGGTACCTCTTCGTCGAAGGGGAAGGAGCTAGCACGGTAGCGGCACATCATACACATGCGGTGTTCTCCGCATTTACGAGATTGTTCTGGGATTTGTACTCTAACCTTTGGATTGATTTCATGTTTTGGTTTTCAGACACTACATATGTTTGTGAAATGAATTGATCAGACAATGTTTATTTGCAAATGTTTTACAAAGTATTGATTTGAAAATGAAATTTTTGGCCTTGAAAATTCGGTCGTTACAAGTTGGTATCAGAGCTAGAGACTGGTGGGAGTTGTTGGTGACTCGTTGGGAGCCTCGGTTGTTGAGGCGATGACATGGCCAGATTTTGTGACCCGGTTCAGAGCAGAGTTTGTTCCAGCTATGGAGCTTCAGCAGCTGGCCAGGGAGTTTTTAGACATGAGACAGACTACGAAGACTGTGGCGGAGATCACTGCCAAGTTCCGGGAGAGGGCACTGCTGGTGCCCCAGTATGCGGGGGATGAGGATATGAGTTGGACCCGCTATCACGACATGCTGGGAGTCGACATTCGGGAGCATGTCAGTTTTTCAGCTTGCCCTACCTTGGACTCGATGATTGCTAGGGCGAGGGAGCGGGAGATAGATCTGGAGCACATCCAGAAGAGGAAGTTAGAGGAGGGACAGTCAAGAGGGGCTTCGGGGAAGAATCCCAAGGGATCAGATGGTAGGCCAAAAGGCCATTCAGGACCAGGCCGCCGCAAGAAATGCAGTAGGCCAGATGAGGGGGCATGCAGAGTGGGATCACCGGGCTGCTATAAGTGCGGCAAGATAGGGCACTTCAGCAAGGATTGTACCTCCCCTGCACCTGTGATACAGACATCTGAGTTGTTGTGTTTCCACTGCAACAAGAGGGGCAACAAGAAGGCCAATTGCCCCTAGTTGACAGCAACAGCGCCAGTGAAGGCGCCAGCTCCAGCGACCCTGCGGATTACTGATGACCGGCAGGGCAAGGCAGAGGCTCCAGTGGTGAGGAGCCGGGCATTTCAGCTGACCGCCGAGGAGGCACGCGCCGCACCCGATGTGGTGACGGGTATGATTCTTTCCCTCTGATTTATTTATATGATGTTATGATATTGATATGTGCTCTGTGTATATGCTTTTAGGATTGTTCCATGTGAAGGGTATTCCAGTTCAGGTGTTGTTTGACTCGGGTGCCACCCGATCTTTTGTTTCTCTTGCGCTTAGCAAGAAGTTCACCAAGTCTTCGGGCATGTTGGATTGCCCTTTAGAGGTAGAGATTGCCGATGATCGATCGGTACGAGCATCAACGGTCTTCAGAGATTGCGTTCTGAGGTTATTTGAAGAGCGCTACTTGGTAGACTTGGTTCCCATTCCATTGCGTGGGAACAAGGTGATTATAGGCATGGACTGGTTGAGTCCTAATGGGACGGTGATAGATTGCGCACAGCAGCTAGTGCGATTCAGGACCCCAGGTGGGGGAGAGTTGGTGATCCACGACGAGAGGCCACAGTGTGGACCCACAGTATGTTCAGCAACAAGGGCTAGGCGCTACCTTCGGCAGGGTTATGCAGGATATGTCGCGTACGTTATGGACACCCGTGAGGCGGGTAAGGCGACGGTGAGCGAGGTTCCGGTGGTGTGGGATTACACAGATGTGTTCCTAGAGGAGCTTCCAGGGATACCTTCGGAGCGACAAGTAGAGTTCAGGATCAACCTAGTCCCTGGTGCGGCTCCGATAGCCAAGGCACCGTATCGGTTGGTACCTCCTGAGATGCAAGAGCTGTCTACACAGCTGCAGGAGCTGTTAGACAAGGGGTTCATTAGACCTAGCAGTTCACCCTTGGGAGCCCAGATTCTGTTGTGAAGAAGAAGGACGAGTCGCGTCGTATGTGTATAGACTACCGAGAGCTAAACAAGGTAACGGTGAAGAACCGTTACCCACTCCCGAGGATTGATGACCTCTTTGACCAGCTACAGGGAGCATCTTGGTTCTCCAAGATTGATTTGTATTCAAGTTATCATCAAATGAGGGTCAAAGAGGAGGATGTGTAGAAGACCACGTTTTGGACGCGATATGGCCACTATGAGTTCGTGGTGATGCCCTTCGGGCTCACCAATGCTCCTGCCGCGTTCATGGACCTCATGAACCGCGTGTGTAGACCGATGTTAGACCGGTCAGTGATAGTGTTTATTGATGACATCTTGGTTTACTCCAAGATGCAGGAGGAGCACAAGGAGCATCTGATAGAGGTTTTGGAGACCTTGAGGAGGGAGAGCTTGTACGCCAAGTTCTCCAAGTGTGAGTTTTGGTTGCACGAAGTGCAATTCGTTGGGCACCTTGTCAACCAGAACGGTATTCTGGTTGACCCGGCCAAAGTAGAGGTCGTGATGAGATGGGAAGTTCCGAAGTCTCCATCTAAGATTCGGAGTATCCTTGGATTAGCGAGCTACTATCGGAGATTCATTCAGGATTTCTCCAAGATAGCCGTACCCCTGACGCGGCTGGACGACGAAAGTCATGGTCTTTCGTTAGAGGCTGAGCAGCAGGCCGCGTTTGAGAATCTTAGACAGAGATTGTGCGAGGCGCCAATCTTAGCCCTGCCAAAGGGCGTTGAGGATTTTGTTGTATACTGCGATGCATCCATCTCAGGTTTGGGCGCAATATTGATGTAGAGAGGGCATGCCATTGCCTACGTTTCGAGGCAGCTAAAGCCTCACGAGGCGAACTACCCGACGCATGATTTAGAGTTCGGGGCGGTTGTCTTCGCCCTCAAGATTTGGTGGCATTACCTCTATGGAGTCAGGTGTACCATTTACACGGACCATAAGAGTTTGAGATACCTTATGGACCAGCCGAATCTGAACATGAGGCAGCGACGGTGGTTGGATGTGGTAAAGGATTATGACTGCGAGATCCTTTATCATCCAGGGAAGGCCAACGTGGTGGCCGATGCGCTTAGCCGCAAGGATACTGCCGATCAAAGATGTGTGTATGAGGATGACGATGGTGACTCCCCTGTTAGAGCAGATTCGGGAGGCTCAGCTGGAGGCTATGAAGGAGGAACATCGGAAGAGCAAGCGTATAGTGGGTCAGGTTTTCTCCTTTGATTATGATAGCCGAGGATTATTAACACTACACCGTAGGGTGTGGGTACCGTATTACGGGGGTGTGCGTCAGGTTCTGATGGAAGAGGCGCACAAATCCCAATTCTCCATTCATCCCGACGTGACGAAGATGTATAAAGATCTTCGTCTAGACTATTGGTGGCCCTGCATGAAGCGGGATGTAGCATGGTACGTTGAGTGGTGTTTGACCTGCCGGAAGGTCAAGGCCGAGACCAGAGGCCACACGGCAAGATGCAGCTGTTGGATATCCTGCTGTGGAAATGGGAAGACATCAAAATGGATTTTATCACCAAGCTCCCCAGGACCGCACGGGGAGTGGATTCTATATGGGTCATCGTGGATCGGTTAACCAAGAGCGCCCACTTCATACCGATCCAGGAAAGTTTCTCGGCCGAGAAGTTGGCCGATATGTACATCCGAGAGGTGGTGGCGCGACATGGAGTGCCAGTCTCTGTGATTTTGGACAGAGATGTATGGTTTACCTCCAGGTTCTGGAAGTTCCATGACGAGTTTGGTACTCGTCTGCATTTTAGCACTGTTTTTCACCCACAGACAGATGGTCAGAGTGAACGGACCATCCAGACTCTGGAGGATATGTTGCGAGCTTGCGTGTTAGACTTTGGTGGTAGCTGGGATACCTATCTTCCTTTGGCTGAGTTTTCATACAACAACATCTACCACGCGAGTATTGACCGTCCTCCCTTCGAGATGTTGTACGGGAGGAGGTGCACGACCTCGATATGTTGGGGTGAGGTTGGCGAGAGGGTCATGGGAAGCACCGAAGTGGTGCTCAAGACGACCGAGAGGATTCAGCAGGTTCGGAGCAGACTTCAGACTGCGCAAAGTCGGCAGAAAAGTTATGCCGACAAGCGTCGATCAGACCTGGATTTCCGGGTCGGAGATATGGTTCTCCTGAAGGTGTCGCCTTGGAAGGGCGTCATCCAATTCAGGAAGCGGGGAAAGTTGGTCCCCAGGTACATTGGACCCTTTAGGGTTCTAGCTCGGGTGGGCAAGGTGGCGTACCGGCTGGATCTACCAGCCAAACTCAATCAGATCCACAGCACCTTCCACATCTCGCAGCTGCGGAAGTGCCTAGTGGACGACTTAGCGGTGGTGCCTTTAGAGAATATTAAGGTTAATGACAGCCTGAATTACATTGAGCGGCCATTAGTGATCCTCGACTGGAAGTCGAAGGATCTGAGGAACAAGAGGGCAAAGCTAGTGAAGGTGAAATGGCAGCACCGGAAGGGTTCGGAGTGGACTTGGGAACCGGTAGAAGAGAAAAGGGAGCACTACCCCGAGCATTTCCAGGAGCGAGTGGCAGACTTCGAGGACGAAGTCTAAAATAAGTAGGGGAGATTTGTAGCACCTGGTTCCTGGTATGTATTTTAATCTAAGTATTTTGGCATTTTTAGCTGAAACTCGGCAAGTTGTAGGCCCAACTCGCTGAGTAGAGTCGAGATATCGAGCACGTTTAAGTTGGCGACTCGACGAGTCCATATCTTGGACTCGGCGAGTCCGCCAGTCTGGAAGAAACCCTAATTTCAAGGGTTTTCACCCTATTTAAACCATGTTATGCACCCCCAAGCAAGTTTCCTTCACCCTCAGAGCATCTTATACCAAACCCTGACCCTCTCCTTGTGATTTGAGTGTTTGTGTGCTTGATCTTTGAAGTTTGAAGAAGAGAAGGAAGGAAAGACCAAAGGAGAAGGTGAAGAGCAAGGATCTAGGACCTAATCCAGAGTTCATTGAGGTACAAGTACGATCTACTCTGTTTCTATGATGATTTTTATTAGAAACCCCATTTAAGCCATCTTTATCCACCTCTAAGCTTGATAGTAGTATAGGGATCATAATGGTTTGAATAGCCACTAGATCTACCCATAAATGAGCTCTAGAAGCTCAGATCTAATTCCTTTATGGAGCCATATTGCATGAAAACCCTAGATCTACTCTTTTAGTGCATTTTGAGCCCTAAAACCTTCATTGGTGTTTATTTACACGTAAAGTTGGAAGCTTTACGCGTTAATCAAGCTCCAAGAACCCAAATCTATGAATGGAATGCACTGGATTCAAGCAGAATCGAGTGTATAGAGAGTGCATGTATGCGACTCGACGAGTTGTTCTTCAGACTCAGCGAGTCGTGTCGCGAGTCCCCGATTTTTCCCCTTTTTTGAGTATACTGAGTAGAATCAGTGAGCCATAAGTGGATTCGGTGAGTCGGAAGCCAGACTCATTAATGGAGGGACTCAGCGAGTCAATGCCCTGACTCGGCGAGCCTAAGGAAATCTTCTTGCCTCAAGAAAAGACTCGTCGAGTTGTTCATACAACTCGGCGAGTCACAGACCAGAGTGTTCATCGGATGAAGATGAACTCGACGAGTTGGTCATATAACTCGACGAGTCGGATGAAGGACCATCGGGTATCTGTGTAGAAGGAGAACTTGTCGAGTCATTGCCTAACTCGACGAGTAGGGACGGGAGTGAGGACATCTGACCGGATAGGGACTCGATGAGTTCGCGAGCCAACTCGGCGAGTCGGGTCAACTGGAAGTTTGACTTTGACTTTGACCTTTCAATTGAGCGGGGGTAAAATGGTCATTTTACCCTAACGACAGTTAGCAGTGTTTGACTGAGTGTTTTGTGGGAATTATAGCCGGAGGACTTCCAGAACAGTAGCAGCAGCAGACAGACAGTTGTCGCACGGATCAGCAGCTACTTCGAGGTGAGTTACCTTCCAGTAGCGGTGGGTCTAAGGCCACAATGCCGGCCCACCAGTAGGAGACGTATGATTGATGATTGTCTTTGTGATATCATCTAGGTTTGCTACTACCTGATATGTTATATGCTAGCAAGATATGTTGTATGTGATAGTAGTAGAGTTCGGTTGTTAGGACCGAAGGGTAGTCGGACACCCTAGATATGTCTGACAGTATATGATGATATGTTTGCATGCTGGCTTGTTATGTTATATGCGATAGAGGTAGTAGGAGGGGACCTGTCCCCGAGTTCGGTTGTTAGGACCGAAGGGCAGTTCAGGCACCCCAGATATGTCTGATAATCTGTTATGATATGATATGTGATAGTATTAGTAGCAGTGGGTGAAATAGTCCCCGAGGTTCGGTCGTCAGGACCAAAGGGTAGTCAGCACCCCAGAATGGCTTGACATGGGTAGTCGGCAACCCATAATGGCTTGACATGGGTAGTCAGCATCCCAGAATGGCTTGACATGGGTAATCAGAACCCCAGAACGGCTTGACACTAGTAGTTCGGCACCCCAGAATGGTCATACCGGGTAGGTCGGGCACCCCAGAATTGTCTGGCAGTATGTATGTTATGTGATTGTATGGTATGTGGTATGATGGGGGAACTCACTAGGCTTCGTGCTTATGGTTTTCAGTTTTGGTTTCAGGTAACTCTTCGTCAAAGGGGAAGGAGCTAGCGCGGTAGCGGCACATCATACACACGCAATGTTTTCCGCATTTATGAGATTGTTCTTGGATTTGTACTCTGACATTTGGATTGATTTCATGTTTTGGTTTTCAGACACTACATATGATTATGAAATGAATTGATCAGACAATGTTTATTTGCAAATGTTTTACAAAGTATTGATTTAAAAATGAAATTTTTGGATGTGAAAATTGGGTCGTTACAGATTGTGATCTAGTCGGCCTGCAGAATATGGATGACGACCATAGACTTTTCTAGAGAATTTAGTGGAATGCTGGTAGGCTCATAACATGGAGGTGTAATGAACTTTGGTGTTCATTTGCTATATTCTATCCCGCTCATGCTTGCCTTAGGACATTCATTGCTGAGGAAACCCTTTTGCATTAGTGTCCGTCCGGATGAAAATCCTACATTTGGTCCCTTGTAATAGTTGTTGTCATAGGGACATAAAGTAAGGATAATGGGAATGGGTAATTGGGTTATTGTTGGTTTGTGAAATTAAATATAATTATTTATTGTGGCTTGAAAACCCTATATGCTCACTAGGCTCCCAAGGCTGACCCACTCAGTTTCTTTGTATTACAGGTAGTGGCGCAAGAGCATAAGTTGCAGAACTTTTGAAGATATTTTTGTTTATAGACCAGTAGTTGTATGTAATTGTGTAACGACTATGTTTTATTGTTTATGCTTTTGTGTATATATCTGAACATGACATCCCGAGTTTTGATAAATAATGAAAATACATTTCTTTAAGAAATGCTTTGCTAAACCTTATTTTATTATGTATTGTTTTGGGGACAAATTTCAGAACTCTTTTAAATCAATGGATTTACTCTGAAATTAATTTAAAAGCATAAATGAAACCGGTCTTTTCTGGCCGTGATTTTGGGGGTGTCACATTTTTATTCTCTTCCATTATAATTTTATGTGATAAATAAGAAAGGACAATCCCTTAATGTCGATTATTTTCCATGCAATTGTGTTTTTTTGTTTTTTCAATACATTATTTTTCTTCTAGTGAAAGGCCTGATGCAATGATAACTGGTTTCTGATTGTTATCTTTTAAGTAAGCATACTCCAAATGATCATGTAAAGGTTTTAAGTCAAAAGGAGGTGGTTGTTCATCAACCACGGTGTTGTAATCTAGAGTGCTACGTTGTAATGGTTCTTTGAAATCTGTAGATTGTGATTCTTCTATTGCCCACATCATAGCATGTTAAAGGCCATGTCGTGGGATATGATACGTTTGACTTTTGACTTCTTTTTCATCTCTCTGATTTAACAGATTCTCTATCTCCTCCAAATCTCTTTTTACATCCAACTAACCTTCCTTTAATGGTATGAACTTGTATATTTCATTTTTCCTTCTACTCATTTATATCATCTTTTGACAAGCATCAAAGTCGTTAATCGAGAAAACCATATTGTCACTAACTTTTGAATTCTTCATTGAATGATCAATACCAAATGTGATGGCCTCGTCTCTGACTCTTAGAGTTAGCTTTGATTCTCATATATCAACATAGCTTGTGCGGTGCTAAGAAATGGTCTTCCTAGGATTTTTGGCACTTGTTTATCTTCCTCCACGTCAAGTAACACAAAGTTGGATGGAAAAACGAATTTTTCAATTTTTACCAAAAAATCCTCAACAAGTCCTCGTGAAAATGTGACTGTTTTATCCGAAAAGTGAATCTTCATTCGAATTAGTTTTTGCTCTGGTAGGCTTAAATTTTTGTAGAATGAATATGGCATAAGATTCACACTTGCTCCAGAATTGGCAAGAGCATTGCTAATTTCTAGGTTCCCAAATTGAAATGGAAGTGTTAGACTACATGGATCTCTCATTTTCTTTGGTAGTTTATTCATCATGGTGGCAGAGCAGTTCTCATTTAGGATGACACTTGAAGCCTCCTCTAACTTCTTCTGATTAGAGAGGAAATCTTTTAAAAACATAGCATATGTATACATTTGAGAAACTAATTCCACAAACGACATGTTAATCTATAAGGATATTATGTGCTCTAAAAACTTCTTATAGTCTTCAGCCTGTTTATCCTATTTTGAGTTACTAGGATACGAAAGTAGTGGTTTGTGTCATACCCTCAAACCAAAACGGCGGAAACGTCTGGGAGCGGATGATTTCATTGTGTAATATCATAACAATTGAATATTAATGAAACATACCAACCAAACATCATACATTAAACATACCAACATACATTGTTTACAAATTGTACTTGTGCATCGATTATATAAAAGTAACATCAAGTATGATGTATCGAAAAGGTAGCAAAATATCCAGATCCAAGGCTTGAGTACCTGTTCACTGAGTCCCTGAGAATACAAGTCATTTTAAAAAGCATCAACATAGAATGTTGGTGAGTTCATAAGCATATTTGAAGGAAAAACTTTATAATATCTTTGTTTATAATAAGTTTTAAAACTCCAGAAAATGCAATACTTTCTATAAAACGTAGTTGTGAGTCTCGTTCCAGAACTGTGCATAATTAAATGCATGCTTCTTATTTTCCTTTGTTTGTATTTGAAAAGAGTGTGTTCCCAGAAAATCCTATATTTTCTGTATATAACGGGTTGTGGTCTTAAAACCCTAAGACTAGAGTGGTGATATTTTCTTACCAAATAGACGAAACATAGTTTTGTATTTTGTAAAACTAGCAGAGTGTTTATTCCTCGTAAATTCAAATAATATTTTTATCATCTATGTGAGTCATTACAACCATACTAATATGAATAACGCGCCTGTCTTGATGTTCTTCAGACGTCGGTTTCTAAAGATATTTGTCACCCTATACTGGCCCATCTAGCTGTAGCAAACAACTCAGGTGTGAGGGTGTCAATCTCGTATAGATCTATACGCAATTACCATGCTCTCTCTCCAGGAGGCTCTGGTTAAAACCACAGGACTTATGGTGTACGCTAGTTAGTTACAGTGAAGGAGTGTCTCACAAGAGCCTCAACAAAAATTTACGCAAATTTGTGACTCCGTCTTACTTGCAAAATAAGTTAATTTTTCCTTTAAATAATTTTGAGTCCTTTGCAAGTGTGGTTCTCCAAACAATTCCGATTATAGATTATTATGTTTGTTTTACAAAACAATTTATATGATCATATATATAAATACATATAAGTTATCATGTCTAGATGTTTTAAAAGTATAGATATATCATTTTAATTTACATCTAACACAATTATAAGAGCTTTTAGCATGATAAAGACAATTTCTTATTTTTGACTTTTGTCCTTATTTTTAGAACAACTATAGAAAAATCATCTTAAGTCGAAATTCGGATCCGTAAACTGTGAGAGTTTGGAAAATGAGTCTAATCTGTTCATAAATTTTATTATAATTTTTAATGGCCTCAAACCAGTGTGAAAATATTCATCTTCACATACATGTCCGAAATCATTCCTGAAATGATAGGCAGTTTTGTAAAAATCACGTATAAAAATCGTATGAATGCGTGCGAGTAGTCCTTAGAAAGGTATAAACCTGAACTATTTTCATATTAAACAGTTCTGAAAAATATTGAGTTCAAGGTGGTCAAAACATTCTGTAAATGAACCAAAACTTTTCTGTTGGAAGCTGGTTTTTTAGTTTAGGTTATACATGTTTGAACGCAAAACTCATTTTTGCTATTTTTTAGCATATAACCCATATCTACAAGTTTCCATGCAATATTTATGTTAACAACACATTTCTCATGATTTTTATGAAGATGCATAAGATAAACTTCATGTTCATGCAAATACCCAGACGTTAAACACCTTACATATTGGTACATGCAATTATCCATTGGTTAAATGAGATTTGACTTGTATTCCCCCAAAAGAGTATGAAAACATGAAAAGAAGTGGGGTATGAAGCTCACCTTGGGGATTTCAAAATGTAGAGGAAGAAGGAGGATTTTCGAGCCTAACTTGCTTTCTGGAGGGGCTTCTCGAAAATGTGGGTGTTCTAAGCAGTTTAACACACAACAAAGTGTGTAAATTGAATGTTCTAAGCATAAACATGAAGCAAAAACTCTTGAGTTAAATATGTACTTACCAATTTTATGATCCTTAAAGAACACACACACACCCACGAATTTTAGAGAAAGGATATGAGAGAAATGTTGAATGTTTGAGTGGAAAATGAGTTTGGAAGTGAAGTTTGAATGAGGGTGGAGAGAGGAGGAGAGGTCGAGAGGTAGATAAGGAGATGGAATGGGGTAGGGGTTGACCTATGCTTGGGTGATGTGAGGTGTATGGGTGTTTGTTGGGTAAAACTTGGTTGCATGTTGTGTATACATGAGGTGTCAACTCTATTACTCAAGTTATTTCCCTTTTTTTTAATAAGCCAACCGGCCCAAGAGGTTCTCGGCCCAATGGTTGGCCCAAAAATATTTGTGGGCTTTGATTTGGCTTGGTCCAAATGAGGATCTTTGGCCGATTAATGCTTAATAGGGATTTTCGGTTCAAAGAGCCCAAACAATTTAGTCCTCGGCCCAACTAAGGCCTAAGTATGGGTTTCCGGCCCATATAAAGGCTAACTAAAAGCTTTCGGCCCAAAAGGCCCATTAGAAAAGCTTTCGGACCAATATAATGTATAATGGAAGTTTTCAGCCCATTAGGGCCCAATAATGGGAGTTCCTGGCCCAATTAGGGAGTTTTCGAGTTGCGTGAGGTTGTTTCAACTTGAATCACATTGTAGGACTATATGAATTTGAATAACATTATAGTTTTGGATTTCATTAGTTGGGGTTTTGCAAGGTCACATGGAAGAAGTTGTTGTGAGCAAGTTTTACATCTTAAAACCAAAATTGCTAGTTGGACAGTTTGTAAGCTTTGACAGGAAGTGGTTCAATAATGTTTTCATTGGACCACAACATGCTTTCCTATTCTCTAGGTTGTGGTTCCTCTGCAATTTCTTTGTTTTGAGTTTGACTCCCATCCTCCAACTTTCGAATTTCTGGTGACTCTTTTACAATTAAAAGTGTTGAAGAATCTATGGTTTTCTCGCTTCTTGTTGTAACCTCTTTGATATCAATTTTCGAATTAGTTTATGTATTACTTGGTAGTGTTACTAGAATGCGCTCCTGGAGTACTCTTGAAAGCTGTTTGAGTTGTTGATTGACACTCAAGATTGGATTTTAATAGCTTCTAGTTGTAGCATCAGCTGCATCGTGCCTTAAGTCTGTTCCTACTAATCGGGCCATCATTTTTTCAAAATCATTTTTATTTTTGATGGTCGGTATTTCTTGTTTATGGAAGTCATGATTTGTATGGTTGTATTTTTCCACTTCACTTTTTTGTACTCTTCATAAGGTTTAAATTCCTTCTTAGGCTTCCTCTAGTATCTATCACTATTTGAGAAATAGACATGCTCCTTTTTTTCTTCTAAATCGCAGTGCCTTGTCATATGTTGGCCACTACATTCGCCGCATCTTGATTGAATCATATGTATGGACTCCCTAATTCTTGTTATTCTTTTATCCATAGTATTAAGTTTTGCCAATATGGATCCTAGTTTGTCTAATTCTCCAGCCTCAATACTTTTTGCTTCATATTCTTTTGAATTATGGTATTCTCTCGAGTGTTTTCAAATTCTTCTATATACACTTTATTGGTTGTTGGGTTTTTCTTTGTCATTAGTCATTGCGAATCAAGGAGTTGCCTTGTGCTTACATTAACTCCATCATAAAAGATTATGGTGTCATGTTGTACATTGATATCATATTGTGGGCAACTTCTTAGTAAGCCTTTGTGGCTTTCACATGCCTCGTAAAGCGATTTTCCATCGATTTGTTAGAAGTTCCTAATATTCATTTTAAGTTGTGAGATTTTGGATGGAGGAGTGAATTGTTGGATGAATTCAGATTTAAGATCGTCCCATGTCGTGATTTCTCCAGAAGGTAATGAGTCCATCCACTCCCTTGCAACATCTTTAAGTGTTATTCTCACACGTTGATTGTACTCTTCCATCATCATTCTTGTAACGTCCCCCATAGCTTTGCCAGATCTGTTGTGATAACCATGATAATTCGAGTCAGTTCTAGACTTGACTAAACTTACTTGCATGTATAACCACGGCACATACGAGACTTAGTAACTAGAAGCTAAGTTATAACCTACTAGAAACTTGGAAATAAGTAGAATCACAAAGGATATTGTACTTAGATTTCACATTAATATGTGAATTCTACAACTACTTTAACTATAGCGACTATCCAAATTAAGGTCATTCCTTAACTTAAACATCTTTGCATGAATCATGTAGAAACATCATGCACTTGACCTAGTAGTATAAATTAGGTCCAAATCTCATAGGAACTTAAGTCACAGTTGAAACTATGACTAGTATACGTGGTTCGTCAATTTCGCTTGAATCTCGGAAGCACTACATAGAAATGCCAATAAATCGAAAAAACAAATTGCAAACATTATTTATAACTATAAAAGAGTTATAAGACTCAAAAATAATTTGAAGACTCAAAAATTCAATACATTTTGATATCCGAAGTTTAAAAAAATCCCAAAACCCTAAAAGCTTTTTAAAAAAAACACCTAAACTTTAAAAAATTTAACATCCAAAATTCCATAAAATTGTTATGAACCTTATTATATCTAAATTTAAATAACTAGGTGATGTAATATAATCTAGGAAAATAAAACTTAAGTGATTTACATTTACCTTTAATTTATAAGTCAAAAATATAGGTTTTATGAATAAAAACTAGGTTAAGGTGCACATTTTATAAAAAATTGATATTTTTATAAAAGATTTGTATTTTATAAAAATAGAAGAGAGGGAAACCCCCTCTCACTCCCTTAGTTCAGCCACTCTTCCCCTTCCCAACAATCCTAATCATTTTCACTTCCCATTAACTCCACGTCCCACTTTTTTCCGTCTAAAACTTCTCTCTTCATTTTCTCTAAAACTGACAAACTTAGACGCTGAATAACTAAGAGAGATTTTTACGTTCAATTCTTCATGTGTTTTCATATATCTTTGTATTTTGGTGGAGAGAAACCCAAAAGAGATGATGAGAGAGATTGGGTATCCATAGACACAGAATCTCTCTTTTCTCTCTTTCCTTCTCTCTAAAACTCCCCATTCTTTCCCTCTATGAACTAGCTCCAAAAACCACAAAATTTCCAGCAAATATCACTATAAGAAAAAGACCCTTTTACAACGTGCAAACCACGACACTCGGTGATTTATGTTACGCAAAAGAGAGTGACATTAAAAGAGTGTCGTCTATTCAAAAAATTTAAGGATTTAGGTCACGCATTATTGTGTGCCCTTAAATAGTGTCTCGTGTAAAAAAATTAAAAACACGGAGGGCACTCGTGCGTCCTCTGTGAATGTCGTTTTATATTTTTTTTAAGAAATGCGTGTCTCTAAGAGGGAAAATGAAATCCCTAAATTTTTTAAACACCCGCCTTCTTCTCCTACATTCATTTCCATATGACTCTCATATCTACCCTACATCGTCTCCACCTCTCACCCACATCCACTGCCTTACAAAATTTTCACAAGCTAACGATTCCAGAGCCTACTAGCGATTGGGGGTTATTTTCACATCTGCTCTACTTCCCATCGTCCATCTACTTCTGCCCTAGATCCGACGATTGAAGAGTACAAATATGTGTAGGGTTTTATTTTATTTTAAGCTTCCAGTTCTCCTGTTTCCGTGGTGATCAACCGGTGGTGAAACGATTTTAAGCACCAAAAAAATAAGTGGCTCTCCATTCTCTTCTCGATTGAGATTTCTAAGGATTTACATCAGTATCTCAAACGACTTCAACTCTTTTCACAAATTTCTTCCCATCTGATTTTATGAAGTTAGATTTCTTATTGGCGACTCATTTCCTCTCCCATCGAGTTTGAAATTTTCACTCAAGGAAGTAATGGTAGCGGAAGATGATGAAGGGCCTTCAATGGTTCTTTGTTTATTACACTATGGTAGCGGAGATGACAGCGTTGTTGATAGCCCTAAACAATAGTCATCTTAAAAGAAATTATCAAAGAGAAAGGTACGTATCAGTTCTAGAGTTCTTATATAAAATTAGGTCATCTGTACCCTTCTTATATAAAATTAATGAAATCGATTTTAAAAGCAAGCCATAATATCGATTTTGAAATCGAGCCCCAGATTTCGGAATATAGCCCTGCCTGCTACCATTAAAATTCACCCCTGCTTCTGATTTTTTAGCTTCCTGGTCAGGCCAACTCATAGAATTATTCCCCACAAACCCTTTGACTTCCGAAACATCACCCCCATCCTTGTTCTTTCCCATAACCTTGTTACTTTTCCAACTTTGCCCCTGTTCAATCTTTGAATCATTAGACTTTCCTTTCATTGGCTGAATATTCCCATAATACCCCTGCCCATTTTTACCTCCTATCTTCTCACCTCTATCAAAACTAAATTCCAAATTTTCCTGATTATTCCCATTATACCCCTGATAGCGAATTCCAGCGGAAGCCCCAGAATTTCCAATTTTCGGATAATTCCCTTTTTTCCCCTGCTTGCGGTTTCCAGCAAAAACCCCTGAACCTTCATTTTTCGAGAAATTCCCTTGATGCCCCTGACTCGAAAACTATTTTCCCCCCTGTAGCTTCTTTTGAAAAAAAAATTCCATTATTTCCTTTGGTTTTCTTCACCACATCAACAAACCCATCATTTTGTTCCTTAACTTCTTTAGTGTTGGCAAGAAGCACTTGCATCAGATCCACAGTAGCTCCTTCTTTTCCTTTCTCTATTTTACTTCTCTCCTCTTCTTCTTTCATCTGAATAGTAGTAACATCAATCGAGATTAGTGGAAATTGGTTTTTATTTTTTATAGTTGATACTTGAGAAAACCTTATATGTTTTTTTTTTATTTTGTGAAAATTAATTCCAGGTGAAAACAGAAAATGGTATGTTGTGTTAGAAAATGACAATCATACCCTTGGTCACAGTAGTCTCATATCATTATTTCCATTCTCACCTTCACTCCAATGCCCATTAGCTGCTGCTGCTGGAAGTCGGTCTGATAATGAGATGAAAGATGATTGTTGCCAACCATCCTTGAAGGATTTGTAGCATAAAGTTTCTCTTGGTCATGCGATACACTGTTATATAGTTCATGGTTCTGCATAAAGTGAGAACTTTTGTTTCTAGGTCATCCAAATGTACAATGTAATTTTTCATAACATCAGGTACAAATGTAGATTTTTCATAACAGCAGTGAAAATCTTAATCAGTTGAATGTGTATTTCATCACATCAGGTACAAATTTACAATGTGATTTTTTTATTCAATTACAGGGTAATCTTATTCCAGAAGGCCATAAAGTTCTTATCTTTTCCCAGAGTTGCATAATGCTTGATATTATTCAGGTTTGTTTCAATGCCTAACTAAATTGGCTATGTTTCTTGTTCTTTTTCTTAACCAAAGTTTATCAACTTTGTGAATATTATTCTGACATTTTTTGATATTTATTTTTGATATTTTTTTCTTAATGTTGGTTCTAACTTCTATTTTTTTTCTTTTTTTTTTTAAACAGTTACAAGGGACCTGAATAGGGGTTTTCTGAATTTGTAGTGATGGCTGCAGACACTGAAGATTTTGAAATGATTTCCCATATTCTATTCCTTACTAAATATAAGGTATGTTTCCCATATCCCATATTCCATTCCTTACTAAATATAAGGTATGACACCTGAAATTCTACAAGGGAGGGGCCATGATAAGGCCGCTGATTGGTGGAGTGTTGGAATCTTAATGTATGAAATGCTTTCTGGAAAGGTTGGTGTGCTGTCACCCTTAATTAATTTTAGTAAATCACTATTAAATTCCTATTACTTTTAGCGTGTGGGTAATAATGTAATTTTGTTCGACATTGTATCTTTGCAGCCTTCGTTTAGAGGTGGAAACAGACAGAAGATTCAGGAGAAAATAGTGAAGGACAAGATAAAGCTTCCATGATTCTTGTCAAGTGAAGCACATTCGCTTTTGAAAGGGGTAATGTTGTAATTTGTTATACTATATGCATGTGTTATAGTTGTTGGTTAATATTATATGCATGGGAATACAACAATTTCTGTTTTGAGCTTCTCACCTGATGGAGAGGTACAACCGTTCATGCTATTTTAATACATGATGAAACAGAAACACTACAAGTTTTTCAATTAATTTTTAAATATATATATATATATATATATATATATATATATATATATATATATATATATATATGGTAGGGGTTGATAGCTTTCTCTTAGCTTGGTTGAATGATAAGATGGTGGTCATTGGGATCCATGTGATCAGAATTTCCCTGGTGCTCCAACAATTTTGCCAGGTAAACCCATCTGGCCAGACCTCTGCATTGCCTCCTACAAGGTCTGTTACTTGTTATTATGATTTATGATTCTGAGGGTATTTAGGTCATTTACTCAGGATTTTGCGTTTTCAACTTTACAAGTAGATCACACTTTCTTGGCTAAACGTTATTCTGTAAGTTTAGCCTTATTCTTTTCTTCAATTAAGTGTTGTCTGGAGAGTGTTGTATGAACAACAAGAAATCAACATTTTTTTCCTTCTTTTTCTTGTATGAACAATACATAGTCATAGTTTGACTTAATTAGTTGCTTATTTTGTTTATTAGTTGCTTGTTTTCTAGCTTATTATAGTCACTGATTGGTTTCTTGTTACGCTTAAATCTTAACAGCTATCATGGCAACCTTCAACAGTAGTTTTGGACCGGCACCTTCTTGCAAAAGATATCGTGTACATGTTCTTCTGCTGCTATTGTGGATTCGGGAACATCCTTGCTTACTGGTCCAACTGTATGTTCCGATTCATAACTAGAAAGTTTCTCCGGTCCTTTGCTAATCGGAGCTAAAAATCCCGAAATGAAAAATACCAAAATAGGAATAAGACTTGATATGATTAGAAATTCCCAAAAAATATCATATTCATAAAGCAGAAACATAGATGCACTCCTATGAACGTGGAAAATATACCGGATTAGTCAATTCGACTTGAATGTGAAGCTTCTGTTAGAATTATTAATCTTAGAGATTTCAAATTTTTCATATTTCATGTATCTAATTAGTTTGTAAATTTCCATTACAACTTTTATTGATTTGTTTTATCTTTCCATGGAACGATTATTTGTATGACATTATATTTTGTGCAATGGATTTTATTTTTGTATATGATATTTTATTTATTAACATACATTAAATGAAAATTTAATTTTAAAATTAATAAATCTATAAATAATATTTTTTTTAAACATATAAAATTATTATATGCAAAAATGTGTGTCATCTTCATTTATGACATGGCCTTTCTTGACAGGAGCTTTCTTGATACGCATTGCATGTCATTAACACGCGCATCGTAAGGTTACGACACGCGAATGCGTGTCGTCTTCCTTTATGACAGGGCCTTCCTTGATACGCATTGCGTGTCATAAACGCGCATCGTAATTGCGCGTCGTCTCTCTTTATGATAGGGCCTTCCTTGACGCGCATTTGCGCGTCGTCTGAGCGTTTTACGACGCGCAATGAGCGTCGTAAAAGTTTGTTTTTCTAGTAGTGTATCCCTCATTTTACTCAAGAATCGTCATCATTTGAAGTTGATATTCAAGGGAATTCGCAGTTGGACGTGATGGAAGTTAGCTCAACGCATCACAAATACCTTCATGTATCATTGCGAGTATTCACAACCCCTATTTTTTGTTTTTATGTTTTGGGGAGGAAAAGAATGTCCTAAACTATTTATTTTCATTGTATTTATTTTGACTCGTATAAAAATTGGTTGCTATATTTTGCATGTATGTGTATGTTACTTTAATTCATGTGGAGTGTATCGCGGTTATGTCCCTGGAATCATTTGACACAACTCATTAACTCTTTTGAGCCCATGGTCGTTATGGATAGTACTATTAGGAGCGAGACAACTCCTCACTCGCATGATTCGCGAAGTGCATTTTACCATTTTATTCACTATTTTTGCGATACGCATAGTAGTCAATAGAGCGCGATTCGGTCATTAGGCTTGGGTTGTGAACTCATGGATATAATCTTTATGCACATATGAAACTTGTATACTTATTTTAGCAATGAAAATTGTATACTTATTTTAGCAACGAAACTTGTATACTTTTTTTTAGCAACGAAACCTATTTACTCGTTTTAGCAACAAACTTTATTCCTATGACAATATGAACTTTGCATCTCATTTTGGCAACGTAATTTATTTCTCATGAAGAGAACGAACTTTGTTTATGCAAAATTATTTAGTCATTTTAGTAATGTACTTTTATTTATGAAAACTTCTATCAAAACTTTGATTACAATTCTTGAAACCAATATTTTTGTAAACCTATGAACTCGCCAACTTTTTTTATAGTTGACACTCATTTTTTATGCTTTCTTAGGAATCATTGAGCAAGTGGCACATAGAGACATATCACTTTTAGGAGCATTCGCATGTGTGATTCTTTTTATAAGTTGTAATTACTTTTAAATCAAACTTATTGCAAATTGTAAAGATTTTAATACTATGATTAGTGTTGTCTTTTAACTTTTGCTATGAGACCCGTTGTATTGTCACATCCCATGTTTCCGCTTTAGCAAGGTATGACATATATCTGTTCAGTACTAACTAAAAGGAATAAACACGTAAAAAATGAACAAAAACTAAACACCAAGCCAACAGTTGTTGCGTGGTCAATAAAATAACACGACGTGGAAATTATGCGACAGAAAAATAACTTCTATGAATTTTACTCTGCAAAGGATCTAAAATAGTTGGCAGATAATTTTAATAAAAATTAAAGGTTTGTATTGATCGGATACACTTCAAGTATAAAGAACAAAAGCAAACTTAATCAAAGAAAAACAAAAAAGGGAAAGTAAATAACAAAGAGAGTTCTCCAAATTGTTCTTTCACCAAGAAAGGGTTTTGACTTCACCAAGAAGACGATTTGTCACAAACATGATTACGACAACAAGTCGTATTAACATTAGGGTTTCACCCTAATTTTCAATATATAGTAATCTATACAAGTATATCCATTGATTGAAGGGATTATATCTTGTTTGTACTAAGAACCGATCTTCATAACAAAGATATCGAATTTCTATCTATTCTATACTTATCTATATCATTACCTAATATACAAAAATTATATAGAAAAACTATACTAAGCGCTGAGGCTGATAGGCTTGATACGATCGTGTTGTCGGTATAGTAGACGTTGATGTTGGCAGATAGCATGTAAGAGTGTTTGACTCATCATATCATAAGGTGTGACCTTACAATCTCCCCTATCTGATGATGTCAAAACTAATATTCAATGAATTCTTTTAGATCAAACTCCCCTGTGAATAAGAGTGAAATTTTAAGTTCTTTAGCTTTTAAAGAATGCTCCCCCTGAGAAGATGATTCTCCGTTTATGATTGTCAATCAGTGGAGTGCAGTATGTATGAATCGCAGCAGACTCATCTAGATGTTTGTTCAGTTGTAGCTAGGTTATCCCCCTTTTGACATCAATAGAAAAACAAAACTAGAGGAAAAGGCTAGAGTATTAGAGTTACACTTCGTATTTTATGAAGATTGGGATGTCTCCTGATAGTATGGGCTTAAAATACCATTCATTAACATAGTATTGTGAGATCTCATCAGTGTGTGATACATTGACTCATTAATCACTTTTATTAGAAGAAAAAGGGCAAGAGTGGTATGTTGCATGCAATACATTCCGGTATGAAATGTACCCATCAGCAAAGAATGTTGAAGTTTTATCAGTGTATGGCTAATACAATGAATCATTAACTTCTTAATAGAAGAATTGTTGAGAAAGAGTGAGTAGGTACATGTAATACATCACGGACAATGATATACCCATCGACACAAATTTTTTGAATCCTCGTCAGCATTTGGTATCATACGTTGAATCATGATATTGTAAAGAACAAAATATGGAGATAGTGGATTGTTTTGGATATGTTGAGATGAAATCATGGTAAATCATTAACATATATAACCCATCAGCAAGAAATTGTTTAATTTTTGAATCATAGAATTTTAGTTTCAATCTCGAATCAAAGATTCTTCGTTAACTCATAATGGTACCATGTCATACCTCAGACTAGGAGGTCGGGGATATTAATAACCTTTTTTCATTTAAGTACTAGACAAATATCTCTTATGTTGATGATCGTGCAATCAGTGTAAGCCATTGGGTTATGTTCAATGTTTCAAAAAAAATGAGAGTTGATGCATACGACATGCATGCTTCTAGGGACAGGGTCAGGTAAGATAGTTAACTAAGAATAAACCACCCAAGCTTTTCTATTAATTTTTTATTTGGACCATGCATTCTCACTTAGAAACTTTAGACAATGCTAGATAGTCAGCGTGAGGGGGGTAACTAAATGTTCTTAGCAGGTGGTCTCACTGATGAGATTTAGTCACATACAACAGTCAAATCCCTTTTAAAAATGGTACAAAATAATAAGTAAGAATAAAACAAAAGGAGTTAGTCAAACAAGAAAATAGTCTAAACAATAAAATATGTGCAACTTTTTTAGAAAGGTGGTAAGAACTCGTTCCACCAACTCTTTTAAATTGAATGGTCATAAATGTACTACCATTTTCCGAGATATCTACCCCTTAAATTCTGGCCATAAAAGAGAACACAAGTAAAGATAAACTCATTAATACACAATACATCTCACTATAAATCAAGAGTGATGGATCCATTCATTATTGAAACTTTGCAGATAGTTTCCAAGCTTCATATTCATCAGAAGTAAGAGAAGAGTAGAAAACAGTCTTTGTAACCAATAATTTAACTGACTCAAATCCATGAAACCATCGCATCCTCATGATCACCATGAGGTAATTCGAGGTTTTATCGGATTATGAGTCAGTAGATGAAAACAAGACTTATTGCATTGATGGTTGCTCCTTGCATTCATAACATTGAGCGGAGAAGAAAGGGAGAAGTCACAAGAAGAAGAGGACATGATGTCACTCTTTTTCTCAACACAAATAGCTTTGAGATCTTTCAAGATGACTCTAATTCTCACAAACTTTGAAGAAGGGAGATGGAAATATATCTTAGATAGGCCTGAAAGAGAGATAAAGGGGAGAAGAGAATACTTGTAAATACTTGAAACAAGACTTAAACAAACTATGTAAAATTCTATACAAGTAATAAAATCAGCATTTTTTTTTGTGTTTTTGTGTTTTTCATAAATCAAGCAGAAGAAACGTTAAATAGAAAGAGTTAGAAAAACAATTTAGTCATTGAAAGCATGCCAAGATCTGCAATCAATTTGTTTAAAGTCTTCTCGTGCAATGCTTTTGTGAAAATGACAGCCATTTGATCAGTGGATGGAATGTAGAACAACTCCACTTTTCCCTTCTAAACTATATCCCTAATGTGACAACCCAAGTTGTTCTGTTACATTTCCCCGTTACCGTTAACGGAATATTCCACTGTATAAAAGTTCCGTTACTTAGAGGGTGTCAATTTAATAAACATTCCATTTGGTTGAAATTAACATGCCGTTAAGTCATAATAAAAGGAAATAAAAACACAGGACACATATTTCCATTTAATTGGAAAAAGTTAGTTTTTAGTATTACGACCACTAAATCGGGTGCGACCAAAAGCCCCGTTTAACGGCAGTATCGGGTAAAATACCACTGAGCTCCGATTCAAAACCCTATATAAGGGTGAGTGGAGTCCATTGGAGACTTTTTACACTCTCTCTCTCTATACTCTCTCTCTCTAGACCCGTTTTCACCCCGAATCCGCAACCAAACGCTTCCAAATTGTAAGTCCGCTTACCCTAGCTTGTTCTAAACATATTGTTTCGTGTTTATAGCTAAAAATTTGGACTTAGAAGCATTGGAAAAGGAGTTTACGGCCTAAGCTCCTCCTTAGTCCGTAAACACTTAAAACAAGACCAAAATGACCCGAAAATGTCCCTAAAAGCTTGGAAATAAATAGGGGAATTAGCCTAGGGGTGTTTAAACACTAAAATGCATGGATTTAGGACTCAAAGAAGAGTTTACGGCCCAAGCACATGCTTAGGCCGTAAACTCCCCAAGTCATGGTCCCAAATGCACTCCAAACTCATCCTAGGGATTCATACATAATTTAGGAACTTATCCTCTTGAGTTTAGACCCTTGAAACACTCCAAAATGAATTATTAAAGGGAGTTTACGGCCCAGACAAGGGTTAAGGCCGTAAACACCCTTAAACATGCCCAAAATAATTGTTTTGTCCCCCAAATAGCCTCATACATTTACCATGAAATACTAGGAGGGGATTTAAAGGCTTAAACACAAGGAAATGAGGCATGACTTGGAGTTTACGTCCCAAGCATTTATCTAGGCCGTAAACTCCCCAAAACCCACTCAAATGATGGTTTTAATCCTTCAAAATAGCATCATACTTCATTAGAAATCACTAGAAAGGCATTAGGGGCTTTAAACTTCCCAAAACTGTAAGGATTAGAGTTTACGGCCGTTAACTCCTTTAGGAGTGGTCCCTTGGCCGTAAACTCATAGATCATGCCCTTAGAGGCCTCAAACCCACTCATGCCTTTTGGGAAAAGTGCTTAGAATAAATCAATGAGCAAGCTAGAAGCATAAAACACCCAAGAATATGACCTTGGGAGTTTACGGTCGTAAACTCCCTTGAGTTAGGACGTAAACTCCAAATTGGTCCATGTTAATGCTTTAAACCCATTCACACACTTGATATTTGAGTTCAGCAAAGTTCCACAACTGATAGGAGACCCTTAGCACCCTTAAACGCTACCCGGGACCCCAAACAGTTAACCAAAAGTGTTTTCCGCTCCTTTGAGCGCGTATATTTGTGTAATTAGCATTAAATATACTAATTGTATGTGAACATATGTTGTCATATGTTAAATAGGTCATTGAGTGTGTTCGAGTCCTTACGTGGCACCGAACGCCCAAACAGCACTCTCGTTGGACCTACTTACACCAGGCGAGTTCACACCCCTGAATGAACCCTTTTAAATGCTTTTAAATGTTTTTATAGGGGGGATTACAAGTTAAACATGCCAGTTATCATATCAATCGCATGTGATCGATAACCCGCATGCACAAGATTTTGCCACTTTACACTGTTTTTACCGAGTAGGACGCTATAACGCATTTCGATTGTTTTAAGACTCGTACTTATACCTTTTTAACTAAATTTATTCTAAACTGGTTTGTGAAAGATTTTTCCAAGATTTTCAAACATATTTTACAAAAGAATACAACTTGTGAAATTTTCTGTTCATAAAGGCTTTTCATTAAAGATTCCCTTTTGACGTATATTTTTACTTGAAATTATTGCTGATTCACTTATACCTATTTCATACTCCTACTCTGTAATGCTTCCACTTATACTGATAGACGCTTATACTTGATGGACGCTTATACTTATTCATACTCTTACTTAGAAATACAATTCTACTTCACTTATACTTGATATCGACTCTACTTCACTTATACTTGAAACGCCCTCGTTTCAATTATTGTCGCCTCTGCTTCGTGATACGCTTATACTTATTTGACACTCCTGCTTCACTTGCGACCGCTTTTACTTCACTTGTATAGACGCTACTACTTCACAAGGATCACTTCTACTTGATTTTCACACTCAGCTGTAGTTAGATGTATGTCTGTGCTTATATAGATACACATAAGTAACGATTGAAAGACTTAGGAAGGATCATCCGCCCTATTTCCTTTTCTTCATTTAGATGTGGTCTGGTGGGATCGGGTGGCCGTCCGAAGGTCGTTTGGTTCATTAGTTATATATTATATATATGAGTATGGATATATAGGAAATTCTCTAGTCGAGTCAGTTAAGAGTCTCTACCTCTATTCTACTCTTACTTTAGAAACACACTACCCACTATTTGGAAGTCTCTACCTCTAGTATATCACTTACATTAGAAACCCACTCACGTCTAGAAACACACTATCCTCTATTTGGGATGCATCTTCGGGACGCGGCCTTCTCCGTCGTCTAGTTGGTAACCAGAGCCTCCTGTAGGGAGAGTGGACATTATGTGTATAGGCCTATACGGGATTGACAACCCCGCACCCTGACTGCTAGCTACAGTCCCGGCTTACCAAGCCAACGGGTGACAAATGTCACATTATATAGATGCTTGTAGGGCATCTGGAACTCTAGTCAGTATGGTTACGAGTATCCTGGGTTGCCTTATATTTCATGGCTTTAAGGTAACGGTATTTCGTCAGCAATTTTCACTGTATGTTGATGTCCCTTTTCAGAGTCACACTGTTTTGACCATGCTAGACGTATCCTTCATTTGATACTGTCTGCGGTCTGTAGTCACTGTTTTGACCGTGCTAGACGTATCTTTCATTTGATACTGTCTGCGGTTTATAGTCTTTGTTTTGACCTTGCGAGATGTACCTTTCATTTGGTATCATCTTCGGTCTATATTCACTGTTTTGGACTTTACCAGTTGTACCTTTCATTTGGTACCTTCTGGGGTCTGTGTCTCCATTTGCTAGACTGAACCAGGCGTGTCGTTAGTTCGATACTCTCCTGGAGTCTATGATTCTTTTGCCTTAGTCAGCAGTCCTCACTGCTGAGGCATATGTTATTCCCTAATGTCTCTTGCTTTCTTTAATAATTAAATTCAGTATTTTGATAATAAAAGCTATTAAGGGAAAACTACGTTTTACCACATTACACTGACCAGTCTTGGTAGAAGGATGTTTTTATTAAAGAAAATATAGGATTTTCTAGAAAGAACACTAATGCACTGACAACACTTAAACTACTACTTTATAAAGTTATTTGACTAAATGACACTAAATACTTATGAACTCACCAGCATTTGTAAAAATGCTGATACTTGCTTTTCAAATAACTTGTGATCTCAGGTCAGCGATTAGACAGGTACCTCCCCGGAGCTATTGATGAAGATAGTTTAGTACCTCACTGTATTTATTCTAATACTTGTATTACTTTAAATTGTTGTAATGTAACCTTGTAAAACTATTACTATTAATGCAATGTTTTGTTGTACTTTGATTACTATAATGCATGTGTTGTGATACTTGACATGACGTCATCCACCCCAGAACGTTTCCGCCGTTTTGGTTTTGGGGTGTGACAGATTGGTATCAGAGCATTGTTTATAGTGAGCTAAGTATATCAATTCATAAAAGATATACAACCTATAAACGCAATGGGATAAAACACTCTGACCAAGAATTATACTTTAAAATATAACCATATTTTACCAAAGTATAATAACATCCAGAATCTAAACACTTGAACAAAAGTATCACAAGAAGAATAATAATAAAAGTCTTCGGATGTTGAACCCTACAGTCAAACCTGGGCAGTTATGTAATCGTAAGCTGGAATAAATGTAACCTGATCAACTACATTTATTCGAGATGCGATGAACGTGTGCTCGGGAGTGGTAGTGGTGTACAACAGGTCTGAAACTTACCAATTAGGGATGCTAGAGCCAAACATAAAGTTAAAATACTATAGGAGTATTTTAGAACGCTAAAAGATTCACACTAATCCCAGAATCATATTCAGAAGATAAGACTGAAACAAGAATTAAAATACCATGGGGGTATTTTAGGAATCATAAACAACCTTGCGTGAATAACTAAAAAGATCCTTATTGATATACCTACAACTACAGAGGGTATACTCCCAAGGTTATATATAATAAGGATCACATAGGCTAAGAATGTGTGGTTTCGCTCTATTTCCTTTTCCTCGTTGGGATGTGGTTCTAGAGTAGTATCACATATTCAAAGGCCTATCGGATCTAAGCTATATTTGAATTGTATACCCTGTGTAATCGTAGCAGGACTCGATATGGATCATCCAGTGGAATGTTAATAATCTCTTAGGATTCTTTAGACATTTCCATTCTCGCATGAACCCTGTAGACAACCCTACCCACTTCAGTACTTGACATAAGAGTTGAAGTCGAACCCGAAGAAGTTCATTGAGAAGACTTCCTGTTCGGAAATAAATGAACTGGGTCGAGACTATTGAATACACCAAGTGCCCATATTCTTTTAGGGACATCGGTGAGGAATTCGCCTAAACTTCGGAGATTCTTAGTCATCCATCATGAAGTGATGACGCCCAGAGTCGGAATCGGAAGGAAGGCGGAGTAGAAATTCAATATGTCCATACGAGAAGAGAACCCTAGGAAACTACCCGAAGGAAACCAACGCCGATTCCAGTCAAAGACACGTGGCAGACAACGGGAACCGGTGCATGGGACCCGAGAAGTGTCTTTTTCCTCGTGTTCCTCATGCTAATACACCCATAAAATAATACAATTTAGTGAGTTAGTGGTTACACTACTCACGCTATGTGTTACGTAAGTCGTTGATTCCCGTTGCCAGTTACACGATTAGGGCGGGTCCCCGCACCTTATTGAGAGTGCTTAGCCATGAGCTTTCATGAGCCTCTCTTTCCGCAGTTTCGTTCCGAACCGTTCTCAAATCTCTCCAGGCCGGAGAGTGAAACCTTTCCCAGTATAAAAGGTAACTTAGTAGGAACGACTCGCATCTTATGGCCTTTTCCAATACTCATACTCCTACCTCGATTACCAGGACTACATCATAGGGATGTAGGTCGACGTTCAAACAACCAGTACCCGAGGCATGGAAAAAAAAATTATGCCTAATGCGATCGGGACAGAAATGTCCAGAGTTAACCATCGTCTCTCATTACCTTGTATTCCTTTCTGTGTAGGAAAACCATCCCACCGAAGAAACGTAACCAATCCACAAGCAAGAAACCTACTCTCTTATTTGATGAAGCTACGTTCCAAGCTGCAGTCTCAGCAGCCGTAGCAGCTGTCATGGCTCACCTGAATGCTAACACCGCCAATGTTAGCAAGGGACCTATCGGGATTTCCAATCCTGGCGATGGACAGTATCAGCCAACACTTCCATACTTAGCCACCCAAGAACCTCACTCAAACCCACTAAAGAGAAAACTCAAGATAGAAGTGGGAAGTACCTCGGCTCAAGGACCTTCCGATGGGCAATGAGCTGAGGCAGTCTATACCCCTGTCAATCCTTCCCTCCCGACTCCAAAAAGACCGTATTTAGGAGACCTTCCCCACTGCAGCAAGTGCAGCTACCATCATCATGGTGCCTGCCGGGAACTCTATTGTGCTAGGTGCCACATGTTGGGGCATACTGCTCGCGTCTGCAGAACCCCGGTTAAGTTCATTACATCAATCACCAATATGGCGACCCGTACAGTTTGCCACCTATGTGGTGAAATGGGACACTTCAAGAAGGACTGCCCAACCGAAGAGAAAAACAAAGACGCAGAAGGAGCCTGACACTACTGCTTAGGGAGGAGCGGCAAGGAACTCATTAGATTTTGGTACGCCTCTCGATCCCGGATAACTAAACTAAATACATTAAAAGACTAATTCAATGTAAATTCTTCCCAGTAAGGCGAAAGTCGCAACACTGTTATAAAATTTAAAATTCGTTAGGTAAAACTATAATGACTGAACATATACGTTACGACCATGTATATTTAAGATGGACAGACCTAGAGTGAGCGAATGCCGCCTCATTTCCTGTTCCTCGTTGGGTTGTGGATTTAGGGCGGGGTCGCTCAGTCAACAGTCCTCCCCACCTTAAATATACGTGACTAGTATATGTGAGGCGATTATCGAAATGCCTTGTGAGAATTCATTCACGAAAAGATACTCTATTCGGAAACACTTAGAACTCTCTATAGTTCCGCGTCGACTCTATCGGTCCAAGTATCCGCGCTAGTGATACGTAGGACGAAACTCGAGACGCCTAGAACTTGTGTGCCTGTTCGGCACATGACTCTATCGATCTTCATTATATATCATGTCGAAGTGTGCCAACTTCGACGACTCTATTGATCATGGTTTGACTTCATGCAACCATGTGTACATCCTTAGTGCTGTGTAAAAAGAACTTTCTCCATAGCCAAGTCGGCAAATAAAGGTTCTTCTGAACCTAAACCTAACACAAATAATCAAACCTAATGCGATCCGTCAATCGTCCCTCTTATCTCAAACCTTCCGAAGTACCCAAGGGAGGGTACCGCACACTGTTGACCGACCCCTCGTAGTCCGATAAACACCGAAGCGAAAGACACTACAGATACTTCAGGAAACGACAACCATCCGAAGCATACCTCTTGGATTCCCCGGGAGATCCTTCGCATCTCGCACATCAGGTTCGTGAATCCAGAAAATAGAACTCACGAGGCTGACCACTATAACCAGGTATATGCTGGCATACATCAAGTATTGGCGGTTAAGCCAAGCATGAGTTCTACCACGAACCTCTTAACAAAACACTTTCACCCTATTCCATAACATAGGAGCCGGAGTCAAGAAAATCTCTACGGGTTGAGCAAGTAAAGTTCCGAGTGATGAACCATATACTCACTAGATTCGACCTAGACCGAGAAAACCCAGAACCTTCGAAAGAGTAGTTGCAGTAGATGCTCTAACTACTCAGGCACCTTGCCCACCCTGTTATAGACAGGTAGTGCCAATCATCCTCCACCCTCTTGCATGGAGGAAATCATCGTCGCCCTGTAGACGATGAAATGCATTCTCCGAAGTGAACACTAGGATACCGAGGACCACAGGATAACCTTCGCAGCCAAGAAGATTTGGTCAAGTGTGAAAGTAGCTGCATTAAATCTCATGACCCGGATCCCGAAGAGATCATAGGCTTGACACCAGCCCTGGTGTTAGTAGAAGGTTTATGCAGGAGCATACACTTTCCACTCTAGAGGGAACCACAGTCTTAGAGATTCCTTGGACTATTAGGTGTTCCACGAATACTATCTTGCGCAGAGATAGTAGAACCACCTCCCGAAATAGTCCAACACTCGTCTGGTGAGACCCCATCTCCCCGATCCTGAGGGTTTCTGTATCTCAAGCATCGTTGGTGCAGGTCCATTTTGCAAAAGCTTGGGATAGACACTCTAAGGCAAACTGATGATCGTAGTCATGCAACCCACTCGATGATCTAGAAAATCTCTATTAGCCAGTTGAAAGAAAACATGAAATCGAAGAACACCTGAGCTTCCTGAGAACTAACCTGAAGGACTACACATCCAATACAAGTGAGAACGATAGGAACTTCGGAATGGCAATCACGCCAGTGTTGATCTTGCCATAGAAGTACACTATGTTCTGCGTACTGAAAAGCTCTACCCTTCCGAGAGCTTAGGACCATATGAGGATTCTCATGGAGACATGGTCCAACCCTTTTTCAGACCACTACTACTTTCGGATATACCACAAGACTCGCACTCGATCGGTCCACTTCATAGTCTTGATATGCGATTACCCGACATCACTCTTCGTACCCCACTCATCTTGATAGAATCCATTGAGAACCCTAACCTCGTAGATACACCAGGAGGAACCCACTAGCTACACTAGACGGAATCCGCATCCCGTACGTGAAGGCCTGTCGGAATGACAAGCACAGAATAGAGCTCACTTGGGAATGCGAGGACCACCGTATAAGAAGTACCCACCTACCTTTACTTGGCCATTCATAACTACTGCCTTGCCTAAACCTGAATTTCGGGACGAAATTCCCTCTAACGGGGGGATGATGTGACAACCTAAAGAGGCCTTTAGATCAATCGAAATATCAAACAAAGACTACAAATAAGAACAAAAGAAATTCACAAAGAAAACTTTCACTAAGAATGATAATCTCACAAAGAGATTATCGTGTGCACAAAGCGACGATTAGGGTTTGTGAAAGGCGCAACCATTCACAAACCTATACAAAACAATATATACTGCTATTCTAGACGATCCCTACAATTCAGGGATACGCCGGCTAATAAAACAAGATAACTAAGGAAACAGGATAAATACAAGATTTGTTACAACGAACTGAAAAGACTAAACTATTACAAGCTGAGCTGCTGACGTGCTGGCGCTGATGCTGAGCTACATGCTGACGCTGAGTCTGTTTTAAACATTATCATATTTAAAGGCTTGACCTTTCAATCTCCCCCAATATGATGATGTTCAAAACAAACTAAATTAAAACACCCCTTGAAAGGAATTCTTCAGCTTCAATTTTAACTGGCCATTAAGGACTGTCCAGCAACTCCTGTCTTCTGTTCAGCAGCTCCATGGCGATAAGAATGTGAAACTCTCCAGATAAATCTTGATGACTCATGCACATTTGCCTTAAGCCAACAAGGTGAGTGGTTGGAGCTTTTGGGATCTCAGTGGTGCGCTGAAAGCACATCCTCCTGTTTTTATCAAGGTAGTACATCCCATGTTCAGGAGCTGAGATGAACTGATGCTGAACCGGATCAACACCGAGGGGAAGAGAATTATTAATCACACCAGCACCGAAGTCTAGAACCAATACATCTTCACCATCAACATGAAACTTGGTCCTTCGAGATCTAGGAACTGAAGACCTTTGGCCTGAATGTTGAGGTCGTTCTTTAGGTACAAGATCCAGACGCTGAACCTTTTTGATCAGCAGATGAAGAGCACAAGTCAGTTCGGAAGAATGAGCTGAGGTTTGCTTGGATGCTAGATCGAGCAGTTCCATCCATTCCGAATACCCATATCTGATCAGCTCATCCCTTTTGACAACTTCAGTATAAGAGTGCTGAGAACCTTGACGAGTGATCAGCAACGTAAGGATTTTCTCGCTTCGAGGTTTAGAAGCCTTGACTTTGATGATCTTGTCTCCACATATTCGTCGATTAAGAACATCTTCAAATCTCTTTCGATCAATCCGGTCAAGAACACTATCAGCCTTAGGCTTACTAGAACCAGGAGGAGGTTGCGAAGACTGAGCCTTAGACTGAAACTCCAGGAACTTCTGCATTTGTGCTTCAAATGATCCCTTGGCCTGAAGTTTATGCTGAATGAGAGATTCATCAGCCTGAGCAATGTTCTTTAGAAGCTGAGCTTGATTGGCTTCATCAAGAATTTGCTTGACTTGGTCAGGGGACATGTTCCATTCAGAGGCCAGGTTTGAAATGCTGACAATGGATTTGGGTTTCTTCACAGTAGAAGAATTATCAGTTTGAGACTGATCCAAGTCAGTATCTGCTGCCTTCCGCTTTCGAGACAGCGGATGAGATTCTTCACTTTCAACGTCTGAATCCTCTCCTTGGACCGAGATGATTGGATCAGCAACAGAATCGGTCAAGATAGGATGCGATTCTTCAAGGTCACCTGAGCTTTCTTGCTGAACTGGAATGAGAGGATTAATAAAGTTCATGTCAAGAATTTGACATTCATCATCAGCTTCATCATGCTCGTCAGTAGCTGCTGAACTATTAGGCCCTGCAAAATCAGAGTCACGAATGACAGGTTCTGTGTTTGGTTCACCATCAGCATGAGTGCTTGGTTCATTATCAGCATGATCATTTGGTTCACCATTAGCATGATCATCAGCGTCGGCATCATCATCAGTATCTCCCCCTTTTTGAACATCATCAGATTTGGGACTAGAGGGAGGAGAAAGTAAGAGTACCTCTTTAATTTGTTTAACATCTGCCTCAATTCGAAGCAGACGCTGACTGATGTCCCGAGTCAGTGACATCAGTTCTGAAAATGCTGAAGCCGGAAGTTGAACCATTGAGGAACCTGGGGCAACTGGAGAGCTAGGAGGCATCCTTGGAGAGAAGTGATGAGCTGTTGGTGACGGATGCTCCCCCTGAGACTGATGCTCCCCTTGTGAGGGATGTTCCCCCTGAGAAGGATGCTCCCCCTGAGATACGAAATCCTGTGGTGCTGAGGGGACTTTGCCAGTGTCTGAGATAACATGGTGAGAAAGTTGAGGAGAGAAATGTTCACCGTCATGATGGTCCACCTCTTGACCAGCATGATCCATATGGTTACCCTCAGCACCTCCTTCATCAGTGTCAACGGTAAGAGAGGGCACAGTGTATGGATTCGCAATCCATTCTCTCATCCTATCCGAGATGCCAATGTCAGTATCCAAAGGATCGTCCTGATACATACGAGCTGACATTCGAGGGCATTGAATTGGATTCCCAGAGTGAGAAAAGTATTCAGGAGCGAAGAATTTGTCGAACACCAAAGCAAGCCAGCGTGGAAAAGGAACATGATCAGCACGCACATTTGCACGTAAAAGCTGAACAAGCTAATCAAAGAAGAGTGCCCCATAATCCAGTCTCTTGTTAAGAAGAAGAGAGCAGACAACTTGCTGCTCATAATTGCTCAGTTGGTCACCACTGCGAGACTTGTGTCCCACACATTTGCATAAAGCACCAGTGAAAAACTTCCTGCCTGGGGTCATGCACTGACGAAGAATAAGAGCTGATCGAGTGCCAGCTTTTGAATGATCATAGCCCAGTTGATCAAACATCTGTTTACATCTTTCAATAGTAGGAGGTTCAGAGAATGGTTCGAAAATTGGTAACCAAAGGCAGCACTGAGAAGTTCTGCGGTGATGAAGACGGAGTGTCGACCATGGCCAATGGTTCCGGTGATGGCATTGTTCTCTTCATTGACTGTTGCAGTATAGTAGAATTCACAAACTTGTTCAGGGAAGAACTCGGACGGAACATCACTTATTGCATATCGAAGGCGGCAAGAGGCCAAGAAATTCACGAAAGCATCGAGTCCAGGACCTCGATGCCGCCATTTGAGAGTATTTTGGAGTTCTAGGGTTTTGAGATAGGTTCAGGGATTTTGTGAGAAAAGGATAAACCAAAGGAATGTGAGGTATAAATATGGAATGAAGAGGGTTTTAAAAGGTAATGATTATCTTGATTAAAAAGATGTTGATTGTCTTGATTAAAAAGATGATGATTATCTTCATTAATTAGAACGGCGCATCGTAACAACCTGTCAGAGTGTAAAGTAGCCGTTGGATAAAAGAGCCGTTGTCTGAAGGTGAAGCGGCAGTCAGTGTTTGCAGAAGCGCTGAGCTCAGTGTCACGAATGTTACGTGCTGAAAGTATTTCTCCGTCAATTCAGAGTACAGCTTGCTTATTCAGGGCTAGCAAGGTGATTGGTGCGTGTGATAGATACTAGTTACATTATCTAACCATCGGCACAGAGTGTTGTGACTTCATCAGTGAGTGGTTTATCTTACTGAATCATTAGACACTGAATAATAGGAGGGTAAAGAATGGATTGTTGCGTGTGATAAACCTTGGTGTTTTGGTCTAACCATCGGCAAAGATTTTTAGACTCTCATCAGTGTGTGTTTTTGCACACTGAATCACAGAATCAATGTAAGATTGGTAAGAAGGGGTAGTTGCGTGTGATAGATCTTGGTGTTTTGATCTAACCATCGGCAAAGATTTTAGATTCTCATCAGTGTGTGTTTTGGCACACTGAATCACAGAGTCAGTGTTAGATTGGTAAGAAGGGGTAGTTGCGTGTGATAGATCTTGGTGTTTTGATCTAACCATCGGCAAAGAGTTTCAAGTCGTTATCAGTGTATGGTTTAATACAGTGAATCACTCAACTTTTATTTAGAAGACTTGAAGAAGAGATAAGGATAAAAAATCGAACCAAAGTGCTCAGTAGCAAATATCATCAGTATGTTATCATCAGCACAATGTACATCAGCTTATAAGACAAAATCAAACATTAGCACAATTAAACATCAAAATTAATTACAAGGAAATCATTCCCAGTTCTCCAATGATGTGAGCAGTTGATTGAGAATCCAGTGCCTTTGTGAAGATATCAGCAAGTTGCTCCGAAGTCTTGACATGTTCAAGAACGACCTTTCCCTTTTCAACATTATCTCTGATGAAGTGATGTCGGATCTCGATATGCTTTGTCTTTGAGTGCTGAACAGGATTTTGTGTGATCTGAATGGCACTGGTGTTGTCACAATAGATGGGAGTCTTTAAGAACTTGAACCCATAGTCGAGAAGCTGATTTTGAATCCATAAGAGCTGAGCACAACATCTTCCAGCGGCAACATACTCAGCTTCTGCAGTTGAGATGGCAACTGATGTTTGCTTCTTGCTAGACCAGATGATGAGACGGTTGCCAAGGAAGTGACATCCACCAGATGTACTCTTTTTGTCTAAATTGCATCCTGCATAATCTGAGTCAGTGTATCCATAAAGTTCAAATGCTGAGTCGCGAGGATACCACAGTGCAAGGTTTTGAGTTCCCTTCAAGTATCGAAAGATACGTTTGACAGCCATGAGGTGAGATTCTTTGGGATTAGCTTGGAATCGAGCACAGAGAATGGTTCCAAACATGATATCCGGACGACTTGCTGTGAGATACAAGAGGGATCCAATCATTCCTCGATACAAAGAGTGATTGACATCAGTTCCAGTTGGATCAGCGTGTAGTTTATCAGTCTTAGATACCGGGGTAGATGCTGGTTTGCAGTCACTGAGAGAATACTTAACAAGCAGGTCAGAGATATATTTACTTTGGCAAATGGAAATACCTGTCTTCTGTTGCTGAACCTCAAGACCTAAGAAAAAGGTCATCTTTCCCATCGTGCTCATTTCGAATCTTTTAGACATGATCTCAGCAAACTCCTTGCTCAGTGTCTCATTTGGGGAGCCAAAAATAATGTCATCGACATAAATTTGAACAAGAATCATATCTGAGCCTTTGCCTTTGATGAAGAGAGTGTTGTCGATTGCTCCTCGTATGTATCCATTTTCAAGCAGATATGATGTCAGCATCTCATACCAAGCCCTTGGGGCTTGCTTCAGTCCATAAACAGTTTTGTCTAATCGGTACACGTAATCAGGATGATCTTTGTCCACAAAGCCTGGGGGTTGATTTAGGTAAACTTCTTCTTCTAACACACCATGAAGGAATGCTGTTTTCACATCCATCTGATAGACAATGAAGTTCATATAGGATGCGTATGCGAGAAACAGTCTGATAGCTTCAATGCGAGCAACTGGGGCAAAAGTTTCCCCATAGTCGATGGATTCAATTTGAGTAAACCCTTGAGCCACAAGCCTTGCCTTGTTTCGAGTAATGATTCCATCTTTATCAACCTTGTTACGATAGACCCAGCGAGTTCCAGTGATAGTCTTTCCAGATGGTCTTGGGACAAGAGTCAAAACTTTGTGCCTTTCAAATTCATTCAGTTCTTCTTGCATGGCCTTGATCCAATCAGCATCTAGAAGAGCTGTGTGTACCTTATCAGGTAAGATCATTGAAACAAAGTTAACATACATGCAAAAGTTATTAAGTACACTAGATCTGGTTCGGACACCATCATTGATATTCCCTATAATTCGATCAACAGGATGATCCCGATGCACAATGACTGATGCTGATTCCGGAGGGATAGACACTGACACATTATCAGTTTTGGGAGAATCTTCAGCTTCAAGGGAGTCATCAGCATCTAATGAGATATCTGCTGATGTGGCTGCAGTATCTTGACTCAAGGGACATGGGACTGGAATAATAGGATCAGCAGAATCGGACTTCTCCTCAGCACAAGGTGATTCATCAAATGGACAAGAGAGAAGCTCTTGAAAGATAGAAGGAGAATGAGTGACTTTTTCATCAGTGTATGATTCCTCATCAAACTTCACATGAATGGATTCTTCAACACATTGCCTGTTCACATGAAAAACACGAAAAGCCTTTGAAATAGATGAGTACCCAACGAAAATACCTTTATCAGCCTTAGGTTCAAACTTGGATCTTGGGTCACGCTGATTTAGAATATAGCAAATACATCCGAACACATGAAAAAAGGATACGTCTAGTTTTCGATCTTTCAACATTTCATATGGAGTCTTCTTGTGAATCCTGTGAATTAGAGATCGATTCTGAGTAAAACATGCTGTATTGACAGCTTCAGCCCAAAACGACATAGGAAGACCAGCATGGATCATCAAAGTCCTTCCTGCTTCAATCAGTGTTCTATTTCTTCGTTCAGCAACACCATTTTGCTGAGGAGTACGAGGAGCTGAGAAGTTTTGTCCAATACCTTTATGATCACAAAATTCTTCAAGAGTTGAGTTTCGGAACTCAGTACCATGATCACTTCTCAGTTGCTTGACTTTAAGACCTGTCAGTGTCTCATTTTTACGAATGAGTGAGATGATTTCCTATGCAACATGACTTTTCTTCTTCAAGAACACTACCCAAGTAAATCGAGTGAACTCATCAACGACCACTAGAGTATACTTATTTCCACCTAGTGAACGAACAGGAATAGGTCCAAACAGATCCATGTGGAGTAGATGAAGAGGGACTGATATACTGGAACATGAATTGGGTTTGAAAGAGGACTTGGTTTGCTTTCCTTGTTCACACGCTGAACACATCTTGTCTTTCACAATGCTGAATTTTGGGAGCCCTCTGACTAGATCTTGATTGGAAATCTTAGATAGATTCTTGAAGTTCAGATGAGAAAACCTTTTGTGCCAAATCCAGCTGAGATTCGTCTGAGACTTTGTAAAGAAACATTGCATCAGTGCCTTGTCACTTGAGAACATGTCAAGAACATATATATCATCTTTTCTACTTGCTGTGAGTGCGATGTTCTTGTCAGTGTTTACAACTCTTCCTTCCTTCTTTGTAAAGTGAACTTCATAGTCAGCATCACACAATTGACTGATAGAGATAAGGTTGTGTTTGAGACCCTTAACATATGAAACATTTTGAAAAACCACATTATTGCATTTGATGATTCCATATCCCTTAGTGAGCCCCTTTCCATTGTCTCCATAAGTAACTGCAGGACCAGTTTTCTTAACATAATCTTCCAGGAGAGACTTTGATCCTGTCATATGCCTTGAGCAACCACTGTCTAAGTACCAAAGATGCTCCTGACCCTGCAGTGCTGAGAAACTAGTTAAAACACACTGACCCATTCGAGGATGGGTCATTCACAAAGTTATTTGAAAATAAATTATAACACTCCTTAGGAAGACAGTTTAAAGAGTTTGACTTAAGAGTCCATTTCTCATTCCTAACTTTAATATTTTCAGCTCTTGAGGATGATTTATCAAACGAACATTCACTGATCTTGTGAGATGAATCCCCACATCTGTAACAAATTCTAGTTCCAAATTTCTTTTTGGTGAGCAAGTTTTTTGATTTAACACTTTTTGATGTGAAAGAATCACCAATAGAGCTTTGAGTCCTTTTGTTTATCACTGAGTCACGACTAAGATCAGTGTCAGAAAGAATTTGATCAGTGTTAGGAGATGAACTATCAGTATCTGATTCAGACTCATTCACAGATGGATTGCAATCAGGGAAGTGCTTAAGTTGTTCATGAACAGCATGAAACACTCCATTAGAAATAAGAAAAGCAATAATGTTCTCAGTTAGAGGGGTTGGTCTAACAAGATGTGCAGGATAAGATGTAGGATCAATTCCAGTAATTTCAACATTGCACTCAGTAATACCATCAGAATTAACAGTACAATATTCATCAATTAAACTTTGATTAATAAAAGAATTACTGACAAACTTATTTTTGAAATTGTTTTTCATCTCATTCATGGAATAGACCTCAGATTCCTTTTCTTGTGTTTTAAAAAACTTTTTAGCTTCAGCAAAATTACCCCCAAGAATTTTTTTACAAGAATGAGGAATTTGAGCTGAGATAATATAATTGGCATTCTTATGAGATTTTGCCCAAGTGTGGAGCACAGTTTGTTCTTTAATCAAGAGATTTTTAACATCGTCAATTTCAGCAGACAAGGATGAATTTGACAAACTGGTGATTCTAAGATTTTCCTGAGTGGACTCAATAATACTATTTTTTATGGATATATCAGTTTCAAGAAGATCAATTTGATTTTGCAAATTTCTTATGGTTTGATTCTTCTTAGAATTAATGACACCCAAATACTCAAACATTTTGATTTTTTCATTCATTGAATAGGAAACAAAGTTTTTAACCTGATACATTGAAGAAGAGTCAGTGTTGTGCTTTCTGGAATTTTCAGCATCAGACATATCAGTGTCAAAAGTACTCTTGTCTTTATCGGGAATATCCGGGTCCTCTATTTTGACCATGAGACACTTGACTTCATCATCTGATGACTCTTCATCAGTTTTCCATTTTTCTTCCTCAGCTACAAGCACTTTATGTTCCAGATTTTCAACTTTCAGCTTCTCAATCAGCTTGTTGTACTTCTGCTTCCAGTATTCATCTGTGCTCCCACAGTTAAAGCACTGAGCCTTCTCTTTCTTATCAGCACCATGCTTTTTATCAGCTCCTGAACCTTTTGAGAACTTCCCACCAATCCTCTTTTGAAACTTTGAGAAGTTTCGACCTGATTTTTCAAAGGTCTTCACAATCAAAGCTGCACTGGCTACAACCTTTTCAAGATCATCAGTGTCAGTCTTAGACGAATCAGTGTCTGAGTCACTTTCAGTGTTTGAGTCTGCCACAAGCTTTTTGTTGGAAAACAAAGCAACAGAAGATTCACGCTGAGAATCCTTCATCAGTTCCTTTCTTTGAAGCTTGGATTCTTCATAGTATCGAAGATTTCCATAGAGACTTTGTAAGTCCATAGAATTGATCTTCTCGCTGTTTTTCAGCACATCAACATGATTCTCCCAACCTGCACCTAGAGAATCCAAAAACTTTTGCACTAGAACAGTTCTATGCTTCAACTGATCTAGTCTCCGAAGATCGTTAACAAGAGTATTAAATATGTTAAAGGTTTGAGTCAAGGTTTCACCTTTCTTAGCAAAAAAATGTTCATACCTTCGGTTAAGATCATTTATTTGAGTAGCCTTGACTTCTTCAGTTCCTTCAAAAGATATAGTCAGCGTATCCATCATCTCTTTTGCTGAGATACAGTTTTAAACCAACCCAAAGATGTTGTATGGTAGTGAGTAGCTAATAGCGGCACGAGCACGAACATCCAGACCATGTTTTCTCTTGTCGTCAGCCGTCTAGTTTTCTCTTGGAGTTTTCTTCATAGTGCCATCAGGAACATTGTTTTTAAGTGGTTGATACATCGGAACATAAGGACCTTTTTCAACGATGTCCAGCATGTCTTCATCAACGGATTCTAAGGCATATAGAGCCTTTATTTTCCACATAGCAAAGTTGGTTTCATCGAAAGGAGGGATTTTAGTAGAAGGATGATTTGAAGAGTTGGATGAAGAAGAAGATGAAGCCATTTGTTTGATAAAAGAAACCTGCTCTGATACCAATTGAAGAGGCCTTTAGATCAATCGAAATATCAAACAAAGACTACAAATAAGAACAAAAGAAATTCACGAAGAAAACTTTCACTAAGAATGATAATCTCACAAAGAGATTATCGTGTACACAAAGCGACGATTAGGGTTTGTGAAAGGCGCAACCATTCACAAACCGATACAAAACAATATATACTGCTATTCTAGACGATCCCTACAATTCAGGGATACGTCGGCTAATAAAACAAGATAACTAAAGAAACAGGATAAATACAAGATTTGTTACAACGAACTGAAAAGACTAAACTATTACAAGCTGAGCTGCTGACGTGCTGGCGCTGATGCTGAGCTACATGCTGACACTGAGTCTGTTTTAAACATTATCATATTTAAAGGTTTGACCTTTCACAACCCAAGTTGTTCCGTTACATTTCCCCGTTACCGTTAACGGAATATTCCACTGTATAAAAGTTCCATTACTTAGAGGGTGTCAATTTAATAAACATTCCATTTGGTTGAAATTAACATGCCGTTAAGTCGTAATAAAAGGAAATAAAAACACAGGACACATATTTCCATTTAATTGGAAAAAGTTAGTTTTTAGTATTACGACCACTATATCGGGTGCGACCAAAAGCCCCGTTTAACGGCAGTATCGGGTAAAATATCACTGAGCTCCGACTCAAAACCCTATATAAGGGTGAGTGGAGTCCATTGGAGACTTTTTACACTCTCTCTCTATACTCTCTCTCTAGACCCGTTTTCACCCCGAATCCGCAACCAAACGCTTCCAAATTGTAAGTCCGCTTACCCTAGCTTGTTCTAAACATATTGTTTCGTGTTTATAGCTAAAAATTCAGACTTAGAAGCATTGGAAAAGGAGTTTACGGCCTAAGCTCCTCCTTAGGCCTTAAACACTTAAAACAAGACCAAAATGACCCGAAAATGTCCCTAAAAGCTTGGAAATAAATAGGGGAATTAGCCTAGGGGTGTTTAAACACAAAAATGCATGGATTTAGGACTCAAAGAAGAGTTTACGGCCCAAGCACATGCTTAGGCCGTAAACTCCCCAAGTCATGGTCCCAAATGCACTCCAAACTCATCCTAGGGCTTCATACATAATTTAGGAACTTATCCTCTTGAGTTTAGACCCTTGAAACACTCCAAAATGAATTATTAAAGGGAGTTTACGGCCTAGACAAGGGTCAAGGCCGTAAACACCCTTAAACATGCCCAAAATAATTGTTTTGTCCCCCAAATAGCCTCATACATTTACCATGAAATACTAGGAGGGGATTTAAAGGCTTAAACACAAGGAAATGAGGCATGACTTGAAGTTTACGGCCCAAGCATTTATCTAGGCCGTAAACTCCCCAAAACCCACTCAAATGATGGTTTTAATCCTTCAAAATAGCATCATACTTCATTAGAAATCACTAGAAAGGCATTAGGGGCTTTAAACTTCCCAAAACTGTAAGGATTAGAGTTTATGGCCGTAAACTCCTTTAGGAGTGGTCCCTTGGCCATAAACTCATAGATCATGCCCTTAGAGGCCTCAAACCCACTCATGCCTTTCGGGAAAAGTGCTTAGAATAAATCAATGAGCAAGCTAGAAGCATAAAACACCCAAGAATATGACCTTGGGAGTTTACGGCCGTAAACTCCCTTGAGTTAGGCTGTAAACTCCAAATTGGTCCATGTTAATGCTTTAAACCCATTCACACACTTGATATTTCAGTTTAGCAAAGTTCCACAACTGATTGGAGACCCTTAGCACCCTTAAACGCTACCCGGGACCCCAAACACTTAACCAAAAGTGTTTTCCGCTCCTTTGAGCGCGTATATTTGTGTAATTAGGATTAAATATACTAATTGTATGTGAACATATTTTATCATATGTTAAATAGGTCATTGAGTGTGTTCGAGTCCTTACGTGGCACCGAACGCCCAAACAGCACTCTCGTTGGACCTACTTACACCAGGTGAGTTCATACCCCTGAATGAACCTTTTTAAATGCTTTTAAATGTTTTTATAGGGGGGATTACAATTTAAACATGCCAATTATCATATCAATCGCATGTGATCGATAACCCGCATGCACAAGATTTTGCCACTTTACACTGTTTTTACCGAGTAGGACGCTATAACGCTTTTCGATTGTTTTAAGACTCGTACTTATACCTTTTTAACTAAATTCATTCTAAACTGGTTTGTGAAAGATTTTTCCAAGATTTTCAAAAATATTTTACAAAAGAATACAACTTGTGAAATTTTCTGTTCATAAAGGCTTTTCATTAAAGATTCCCTTTTGACGTATATCTTTACTTGAAATTATTGCTGATTCACTTATACTTATTTCATACTCCTACTCTGTAATGCTTCCACATATACTGATAGACGCTTATACTTGATGGAAGCTTATACTTATTCATACTCTTACTTAGAAATACAATTCTACTTCACTTATACTTGATATCGAATCTACTTCACTTATACTTGAAATGCCCTCGTTTCAATTATTGTCGTCTCTGCTTCGTGATACGCTTATACTTATTTTACACTCCTGCTTCACTTGCGACCGCTTTTACTTCACTTGTATAGACGCTACTACTTCACAAGGATCACTTCTACTTGATTTTCACACTCAGCTGTAGTTAGATACATATAAGTAACGATTGAAAGACTTAGGAAGGATCATCCGCCCTATTTCCTTTTCTTCGTTTAGATGTGGTCTGGTGGGATCGGGTGGCCGTCCGAAGGTCGTTTGGTTCATTAGTTATATACTATATATATGAGTATGGATATACAGGAAATTCTCTAGTCGAGTCAGTTAAGAGTCTCTACCTCTATTCTACTCTTACTTTAGAAACACACTACCCACTGTTTGGAAGTCTCTACCTCTAGTATATCACTTACATTAGAAACCCACTCACCTCTAGAAACATACTATCCTCTATTTGGGATGCATCTTCGGGACGCGGCCTTCTCCGTCGTCTAGTTGGTAACCAGAGTCTCCTATAGGGAGAGCGGACATTGTGTGTATAGGCCTATACGGGATTGACAACCCCGCACCCTGACTGCTAGCTACAGTCCCGGCTTACCAAGCCAACGGGTGACAAATGTCACATTATATAGATGCTTGTAGGGCATCTGGAACTCTAGTCAGTATGGTTACGAGTATCCTGGGTTGCCTTATAATTCATGGCTTTAAGGTAACGGTATTTCGTCAGCAATTTTCACTGTATGCTGATGTCCCTTTTCAGAGTCACACTGTTTTGACCATGCTAGACGTATCCTTCATTTGATACTATCTGCGGTCTGTAGTCACTGTTTTGACCGTGCTAGATGTATCTTTCATTTGATACTGTCTGCGGTTTATAGTCTTTGTTTTGACCTTGCGAGATGTACCTTTCATTTGGTATCATCTTCGGTCTATATTAACTGTTTTGGACTTTACCAGCTGTACCTTTCATTTGGTACCTTCTGGGGTCTGTGTCTCCATTTGTTAGACTGAACCGGGCGTGTCGTTAGTTCGATACTCTCATGGAGTCTATGATTCTTTTGCCTTAGTCAGCAGTCCTCACTGCTGAGGCATATGTTATTCCCTAATGTCTCTTGCTTTCTTTAATAATCAAATTCAGTATTTTGATAATAAAAGCTGTTAATGGAAAACTACTTTTTACCACATTACACTGACCAGTCTTGGTAGAAGGATGTTTTTATTAAAGAAAATATAGGATTTTCTGGAAAGAACACTAATGCACTGACAACACTTAAACTACTACTTTATAAAGTTATTTGACTAAATGACACTAAATACTTATGAACTCACCAGCATTTGTAAAAATGCTGATACTTGCTTTTCAAATAACTTGTGATCTCAGGTCAGCGATTAGACAGGTACCTCCCCGGAGCTATTGATGAAGATAGCTTAGTACCATGCTGTATTTATTCTAATACTTGTATTACTTTAAATTGTTGTAATGTAACCTTGTAAAACTATTACTATTAATGCAATGTTTTGTTGTACTTTGATTACTATAATGCATGTGTTGTGATACTTGACATGACGTCATCCACCCCAGAACGTTTCCGCCGTTTCGGTTTTGGGGTGTGACACCTAATGAAATGATGACGGATGTCAATATGCTTGTTCTTGGAATGCTACACTGGATTTTGTACTATCTGAATGGCATTGGTGTTGTCACAGCAGATGGGAGTCTTTGAAAAGTTTAGACCATAATCTAAGAGTTGATTCTGAATCCATATGATCTGAGCACAACACCTTCCAGTGGCTATATATTCAGGTTCAACAGTAGAGTAAACCATTGATGTTTGCTTCTTTCTAGACCAGCTTACCAGTCTATTTCCATGAATTTGAGCTCCCCCCTAAAGTTCTTTTGTGATCAATGCCACATCCAACATGATCGGAGTCAGTATATACTACCATCTTGAACTCATAATCACAAGGATACCATAACCCAAGATTGGGCGTATGATTTAAGTACTGAAAGATCCTTTTCATAGCGAAAATATGAGATTCCTTAGAATTAGATTGATAACGAGCACACAATATAGTAGCAAACATAATCTCAAGACAACTGAAAGTAAGATAGAGCAGTGATCCTATCATTCCTCGAAACAGAGTTGCATTCACATCAGCGCCTTTTTGGATTAGATTCAATAGATGCTAATAAGGACATCGAAGACTATGTAGGCTTGCAATAATAGAAACCAAACTTCTTCAGCATATCTGCAATATATTAGCTTGGGAAAAAAACACCATCAGTTAGTTGTTTGGCCTTCAAACCCGAAAAGAAAGTAAGTTCACCCATCATGCTCATCTAAAACTTCTTGCCATGATCTCAACAAATTCGAAACTTAGTTTCTCAACATTGGATCCGAAGATGATATCATCAACATACACTTGAGCTAGAATAATATAAGATCCTTAATGTTTGATGAACAATGTGTTGTCAATCTTTCTTTGATTGTATCCACTTGTAAGAAGATAGCTTGCTAGCGTGTCATACCAAGCTCTAGGTGCTTTCTTTAAACCATAGCAAGCTTTGTCAAGATGATACACGTTCTTTGGAAACTCTTCACTTTCAAACCCTGGTGATTGTTTTAGAAATACTTCTTCTTTAAGATCTTCATTTAAGAAGGCAATCTTGACGTCCATTTGATAGACTTTGATGTTCTTAAAGGAAGCAAAGGGAAACAGGCGAATTGCTTCAAGTCTAGCGACAGGAGAAAATGTTTCATCATAGTCTAACCCTTCCAACTGACAAAAACCTAGAGCCACAAGTATAGCTTTATTTTTTACAACAATCCCATATCCATCTATTTTGTTCTTGAGAACCCAGCAAGTGCCAACGATAGTCTTTCCTTGAGGCTTCGGAAGAAGATTCCACAAATGATGACGTTTAAATTCATTCAACTCATATTGCATAGCTTTGATCTAGTCATCTTCTTTCAATGCATCAATGACCTTCTTTGGTTCAATCATTGAGATGAAGTTTACAAACATGCAGAAGTTTCTACTGACTCTACTACGAATGAGAATTTTAGAGTTTACATCTTCAATTATTTCAAATTCAAGATGGACTTGAAGAATCATTAGATTAGAACTCTCATGTGTATTACTTTGATAAGAGTCTTCTTGATTGGATGGTTCAGCTTCTTCAAGGATAATAGGCTGATATTCAGAGATAGTTTGTGAGTTGATGAATTGATCAACATTGGGAACGACATGTTCATTGTCATTTGGCCGAAATTCGGGAACATGGTTTGAAGGAATGTAAGTAAGTTCACTCAGAATTGATGAAGGGTGATCAAATCCATCATGAATAAATGAGTCTTCATCGAAAGTGACATGAGTTGTTTACTCAAAAGTTTTCCTTGAAAGAATGAATACCCTGAAAGCCTTGGATATGCTGGAATAACCTAGAAATACTCCTTCATCAGCTTTAGATTCAAACTTTGAGCGCTAATCTCTTTGATTGAAGATGTAACAAAAACATCCAAACACATGAAAATAGGAAATGTATGGTTTCCTTCCCTTGAGTAGTTCATAGGAAGTTTTCCCATGATGCTTTACAATAATAGACCGGTTTTTAGGTATAGCATGCTATGCACAACTTATCTTTGACAAACTGCATCTTAGGAATTCCTCTTACATGATGATCCCGTGAGATGTTTGATATTTTCTTGAAATCCAGATGTGATAGCCTCTTGTGCCACATCCAATTCAAATGAGACTGAGCACAGGAAAAAAAAAGCAATGACGGAGAGAGTTGTAAGCAGAAAACATATCCAAAACATATAGGTCATTTGTTGGTTTGTAGTCAAAACAGTGATATTCTTTTGATCAAAAACCTTTCCTTCTCTTTTGTTGAAGAGGACTTTATAGACAGAGTCATATAGTTAGATAATTGAGTTAAGATTATGCTGAAGACCCTTCACATAAGAGACATTCTTGAACACCACTGATTTGCACTTGATAGATCCATATCCTTTTGTAGCTCCCTTTCCAATGAGTGACTCAAGAAAAAAAATATTATAATAATCATTAGGGAGACAGTTCAACAGGTTTCCCTTTTTGGCCCACTTATCCTTACGAGTCATGATGTTTTCAGTGCGAACGGAGTTCTTTTCAAAAGTGTACTTGCTAGCTTTGTGAGAGGCATCACCACATCAATAACAAACTTTAATTCCAGGATTCTTTCCTTTAACAATAGATTTTGATTTCTTTTCAACTTTTGAACTCAAGGAACTTTGAAATTTTGAATTAAGAGATTTTGTTTTAGTTTTGGAACAAGGAATGTCATTGATGGTATGCTTAGTTGATACCTTGTCATGAGTTTCATGAATCATTGAGCCATCAAAAGTAGAGAACTTTGATTGATCTTTAAGTTCAAAATTGTTAATGGAGCACTGAGGAAAAATGCTAAGAATTTTGTTTACTAAATGAACTTCACCATTGCATATAGGAAGTGTTAGAAAAATCTTAGTATAGGGAAGAACATACTCACGGTGAGAAGGTTGATCAGAAGGATCATGAGCAGATAATTGAGTAACACATTTGGTGATATCATTAGAGTCAGTTGAGTAGTGAGAATCAATTAAAGTTTAATTTATAAAATAAGAGCTCACAAATCTATCTTTAAAATCTTCTTTTAAACGGTCATCTTTATAGGGGGTTTGTTGAGTCTCAACAACATTGGTTAAGGTAACAACACCTTCTATATCACCTCTAAGAATTTTCCCACACTGATTTGGAATCTGAGCATTAATAATTCTTGAGACTTTTAAGTGAGAAGAGGCCCAGTTTTTCAAAATGATTTGAATGCATTTAGCATGGTCAACAACTTTTTCTTTTTCATTGTGTAGAAAATTATTGGTCAAAGAGATACATGTGTTTTCTTTTTGTAATGTAGAAAGAGATTTTTCAAAACAAACAAAATTTTCTTTTAGTTTCTTTAACTGAAGGCTGAGAGAGGATCTTTCTTTATTTGATACCAATAAATCAAAATCAAGGTGATTAATTAAGTCATTCTTTTTTATGTTTTCAATAAAGGAGTAATTAATGAAATTTTTTACCAGATACGCTGATGTAGTGTCCCATTTTGTCTTAATGTCTACAACAACTTGAGGAGGATCAGCGTCAAGAGTCCCAGCGCTGAAAATTGAAGTGCCAACGTGAGATTTAACGATCTGGGCCATGGGACACTCACCTTCATTATCTGACGAGTTTTCCTTTTCAAAAGCAGATGATAGAGTAATCATTATTCTTGAACGGTTGAATGGTTTTGAAGCAAACGATAGATAGAAAAGGGGAGTGAGTTTCCAATAGTAGTTCTCGCCTTTACATCGAGATTCAACATTCTTTTCTCTTCCTTGTTATATCCAGGCACAAACTCCCCTTTTCAAATTACTACCTGATGCACCTTTATTGGATGATTGATGCATACCAGCGATAGGACCTTTGGTGACAATATCAAGCATATCAAATTCCATGAACTCGAGAGCTTCCATGGCTTTTGATTTCCAGGCAAAGAAGTCATTTTTATCAAACGATAGGATCTATTTGCACACAATTGGTTTTTGGGATAAAAGAAGTCGACATGATTTACTTGAGTGTATCCAAAACCTTCTCTGATACCAATTGAAGGTTTCTATTGATTGGATATAATTCAAGTATAAAGAATGAAAGCAAACTTAATCTAAGAAAAACAAATAACCAAAATTAAAAAACACAGAGAGTTCTCCAAATTGTTCTTTCACCAAGAAAGGGTTTTGTCTTCACCAAGAAGACAATTTGTCACAAAGAATATTAGGACACCAAGCCGTGTTAACATTAGGGTTTCACCCTAATGTTTAATATATACTAATCTATACAAGTATATACCTTGATTGAAGGGATTGTATCTTATTTATACTAAGAACCGATCTTCATAACAAAAATATTGGATTTGCTATCTATTCTATACTTATCTATATCATTACCTAATATACAAAACATTACATAGAATGACTATACTAAGCGTTGATGCTGATAGGATTGATACGCTAGTGTTGTCGGTATAGTAGACGTCGACACTGGCAGATAGCATGTAGGAGTGTTTGACTCATCAGATCATAAGGTGTGACCTTACAAAAATAGAACCATTCCCCTACGACGGTGCCAAAAAACTTGATGTGATGATTTCTTAAATCAAATTTATATTTATAATCTGCACTTAGTCTCTCTGAAATAACTACACAATTAGGCAAGTATACATATTCGTTTTGTAATCTATATTTAGTAAGTACAGGTTGTCGAACACTTGGGAAACAGGAATGATTCTTAATAAACTATCAACTGCTGAATAAAAAAATTAAAAAAAATGGGGGACTCTAATTTTCCATGTTCAAAAAACTTAAAAATCAACTTATTTAACTAAATAAAAATTAACTAAGAAATGCAAAAAAACAATTCTAGGAAACAATAATAAAAGAGAACTTTCTTTTAGGCCCATTTAGCTAATTCACTATGGTTGATTTATATGATAGTGTAACAGATTTAATTTCGTTAGTTAGTGATTCCTAATGTAAAGAGAAATAATGGTCATATTCCTTATCCTATGATTTATTACAATTATAAACTTAATGATTAGGAGAACAAATAACTAAACAAACCAGATTTTAGTTCGAATTATACTAGAATTAAATTGTAAACTATCATTAATGGACATAACTTCAGTTTAATATGTGAACAGTCATTATACATATGCTTACCCATTCAAGTTACCAAATTCTCTATTTAACCCTAGGCTTATGGTCAAAGTCCTATTCATATAAGCATAATGGTCAGATTTAATATGATTCAAGCAAGTCAAGATCAAATGGTCATCTCACTCTAACAATGCTCAGCAATAAAAAGAAAAAATTATTTAATGCATAAGGATCTTTATCAAGCTAATATAATAAATAACCAACTAATTAAATCCATAATTGTATAACCAAACCATAGTTTCAAAGCTTATCTATCCTAAACAAAAGTTGAGGTTTTTAGCATATTATCATGGCAGTAAAAACAATTAAAATGAAGCAAACTACCATCAACATGATTGAAAACAAGATAACCAAGTTATTAATTGTAATTATGCTAATGATCTCTTCCAATCTTGCATCTTCAATGAATTCTAAATTCAAAAGCTTCCAATAAGGTTCTTCTGTCATTCTTCTTCGAATTAGGGTTGTCTGTAACATCCGGTTTTCATGTATATTTCTTCATGTTCTAAAAATTTTTATTTTTGGAAATATTGGATCAGCATGGGGCCTAACTAGCCAAGTTATGTAGGATGTAATTTGTTACTCGGACACGGGGGCTTAATTCCCTAAGAGGGGCATACCCCAAGTTATGCAGGGTGTAACCGCGTAGGGTGCAAACCCTACTTTTGGGGTCTTCGACCCTATTTAAGGACCTTAATCTCTTTAAGGCCCTCCTTGCCACAAGCCTCCACCCTCTTGAGCTTATGGAATGAAATCCTGATCCCTTAGATAAACTTTTGAGCCTTTTTGGTGTGTTTTGGTACATCTTGTAAAAGGATAAGGTCAAGCTTAAAGATTTATTGAAGCCAAGCTTGTGGATCCAGAACCTATATTTCATTTCTCAACATCAGGAGGTATAAATCTCGAATCTGGCTCACCCATGTGTTAGATCTCAATAGATCCTAGTTTTACACAATCTTGTGTCCCACGATCTTGAGGCTTGTGAGTAGAAGTTACTCCAGACCTTAGGATTGTCAGCTTCTAAGGTTTTTTGGACATAAAAAATGAAATCTTGGTTGCTACCTTTCATACATGCATGAGATATTGGACATAAAGAGAGGTTAGGAAGATAGGCTTTGACTTTCAGCTCCATGTAGCCATGAAATGGCATAAATTCATCAACATTATCATTTAATATGTTTATTAGGACCAAATCTGAGCATTTGATGGTTTGTCTTTATGGATTAAGAGCTTAAAATGGAAAGGAATTAATTGCTCAATATGTAGGTCATAATCTGAGCCACGCCCAATGTAGGTAAAGTTTGACTCATTTTCAACATTGGACTCTACGCCCTGCATAGAGTGATATGTACTCATCGCATAAGCCAACCAAGGGTTGATCGTTGTCATTTTAAGTAGTTTGAGTTTTGGTTAATTGAGAGGGGTTGAGGACTTGGAATAGCAAAATGGACTTTTTCTCGAATAAGGGTTTATTGTGGTATTTGAAGTTGTTGAGCTGGATAATTATGTTGATCGCTAATTAGGGTTTTGTTTTGGTTATGTTTAGTGAGAGAGACTCCTGCACCAGCAGTCCGAGTATGACATCTATTTGTTGACCGATTAAGGTAAGTCTCTTCACTGTACTCGTGGTTCGAAGGCAGCAAAGTCGTACCATTGTATTATATTTGTAGGGTGATAGTGGTTTTTGTGACACTTTCTGATATGCTTGTATTTGCTCGTTGTCTTTGTGATTCTTGCATGTATATATATGTATGTATCTATATATATATATATATATATATATATATATATATATATATATATATATACATGCAAGAATCACATATCATTATGGGTGGGGTACGTTCTATTGTGGGCGGGGCCCGTATGCGATTTTGATGGGGGCCTATTATGTTATAGGCGGGGTGGGGCCCGTATACAATTTCGACGGGGCCCGTATGCAATTTTGGCAGTTTATGTGTTATTTTGGGGAAACTCGCTAAGTTTTGTGCTTACTGTTTATGGTTCAATGTTTTTAGGTACCTCTGGTTCGAAAGGGAAGGGTTGTTGGGGTGCAAAGTTATTCATGTTTGACTTTGTAATGTGTTGACTTATGTAAAATTGTCACACCCCCAAACCAGACGGCGGAAACGTCCGGGGGTGGAGGACTTCATTTGTAGTATCACAACACATGCATCATACTAATCAAAGTACAAACAACCATTGTATTTAAAAGTATAAGTATTTACATGTGTTCAATCATTGTATATATAAACCAAAAAAGTTATACAAAAGAAGATGATATGACTCATAAAAGCTCCATCTTCTCAAAAAGCTCGGGGAGTACCTGTTATTATTTCCCTGAGAATACAAGTAATTTGAAAAAGAGAGTATCAACAATAAGTTGAGTGAGTACATAAGCCTTTTTCATTGAAAGCGTGTCTTTGTGTCACACCCCAAAACCATGAACGGCGGAAACATTCTGCTGCGGAGGACGTCATGTAAAGTATCACAACACAGTATACCAGTAAATATGCAAACAACATCATCCATTGCATTAAATATATAATTTTAATACAAGTGTGTTATGTACAGTTATAGACACCAAAAAGTAAATCAAAACAATTAGATGAGTCTTCAATGCGCTCCATCTTCTCAAAAGCTGGCCTCGGTACCTGCCTACTGTCGACCTGAGAATACAGGTTATTTTGAAAGAGTTTATCAGCATTAAGCCGGTGAGTTCATAAATATTTTAGTGTCGGTGTTTGTTATCAAAACGTTTGAACATGGTTTTAAGTATGAGTTTGTAAAAGGTATGTAAATGTTTGTATGTGTTTGTATGTGTTTGTAAAAGTTTGAATCTCCTAGAAAAACCTACATTTTATATTAAAGTAGCCTTCTACCAAGGCGTAACTGTTCCGTATGTTCGTTTGTTGTAAAAGTGTGTAATTTCCAAACTGTAACTATCATTAACAAAATATAGTTGTACATTAATGTTTAAGTGAAATAATCACTAAATATATGTAAAGGGTAAATTATTATAGTACTATAGTGTTGTATTATAGGAACTACTATTGTACTAACTACATTAAACCGGATTTATATTAAGGTATCATGTGATTAATCGTACCATACTATCGACTGGATAAACAACGACAAATGTAGGTCGTAAAAAGAAATGACGTTTGGCACCCGCAGACCTGCAGGTCCGGCTGTAGCTAGCAGCAAGGTGTAGGATAGTCAATCCAGTATAGATCTATACGCAAACTCACGCTCTCCCTTCAAGAGACTCTGGCTACAACACGGGACATGACATTGAAGTCATGCTCCGATTCAGATCACAATGGTTAACGTATTCATGTATATGTAATGTAATGTTACTCGTTCTAGTATAGTTGTATATGTTCTCTTTCTAGTATAGTTGTATATGTTCTCCTTCTAGTATAGTTGTATATGTTCTCTCTCTAGTATAGTTGTATATGTTCTCTTTCTAGTATAGTTGTATATGTTCTCTTTCTAGTATAGTTGTATATGTTCTCTTTCTAGTATAGTTGTTTATGTTCTCTTTCTATTATATTTGTATATGTTCTCATAGTAATAAGTATTGACTCATGAATGAACAGACTCATTGATCTAGCAATAGTATAAGTATGATCCTGTGTTACCCCGATGGTAACTTTCTATGATAACTAGTACGCATGAATATGCAAGAACTTTTATGACTATATATGTACACATGATATATAATTAACATTGAAACGACCTTCGGACAACTACCCGATAATCCACCAGACCACATCCAAATCGAGGAAAAGGAAATAGGGCAGATGACCTTCCTAAGTCTTTTAAACATTGCTTTTATAACTATACATATACGGGCATGAAATTTATAATAAGTATAACAAAGGTTAAATAAAAGCATTTGATAAGTAAAAGAGTTTGTAAAACAGTTTGAAGTAAAACAGTTTGAATAGTAATAAATCATTGGTTTTGTAGTTATTAATCACATGTGAGTGATGTAATAAGTATAAGTATTCAACTTGTATTCCCTCCCCCCCCCTATTAAAGCATTTAAAACATTTAAAAGTATTTCAAAGGTTAGTTAAAGGGGTATGAACTCACTTGTGGTGAGTGGATTGGGTTGAAGTGTCGGTTACGGTGCTAGGTGACAAATGGAGACTTGTACACACGCACGAGCCTAGTTATCATATAATGAACATATATATAACTAATTAGCCAATTTATAACTAATAAATTAAGTTTTGAAACCCTAGAACATGAAGACACTTTGTTTCAAGTGCTAAAGATCACAAGGATTGCATCCGAGTGTTGGTAGGGTAAAACTAGTGTGTTTGGAGTCCAAGGGTAAACTCCCTTGGAGTTTACGGTTTTGATGGTCAAGACCTACGGAGTTTACGGCAGTAAACTCTAGAGTTTACAGTCGTAAACTCTAGTCTTAATGTCCAAGTGTTGTTTTGTGGCTTAGCAAGCCTTTTGAAGCAATTCTACTAAGTGGTTTGGCCTTTGGAAGGGACTAGGGCAACAAAACACCTCCTTTGAGGAGTTTACGGCCTAATGGCATTTTCCTTTGGGTTTACTACCGTAAACCCTTATGGAGAAGTGTATTTCCATGTTTTCAAGTCCCTAACACAATTAGGTAAGTGTATGTGCTACTTTCTAAGCCTAAGGAAGGAAAATAATCCATTTAGACACACTTTAGGGTGTTTACGGTTTTGGGAGATCCCCACACCGTAAACACCTATAAATGTTGGATTTTGGTGTTTTTCAAGGCTTAGATACATCAAAGGAAGGTTTAATCAATTCATGGAAGGCTTAAACATCAAACTAGGGCTTAGATTAGGACTTAGGCACACTTCGGTGCACTTTTTGGTGTTTACGGTCCAAGCATCTCCTTGGACCGTGAACACCTATATCCTTGTTTTCTTCACAAATTTCCTTGATGTTCAAATGTAATACTAGCTTAAAATCACTCAAGGATGAAAGCACTCACTATTAGAAGGCTTGTTTTGATCAAAAAGGACAAGAACACTTAGTGTGTGTTCTAGGTGTTTTGGAAATCTAGTCAAAATACAAAAAAGGGAAAGTAAATAAGAAAGAGAGTTGTCCAAATTGTTCTTTCACCAAGAAAGGGTTTTGACTTCACCAAGAAGACGATTCGTCACAAACATGATTATGACAGCAAGTCGTATTAACATTAGGGTTTCACCCTAATGTTCAATATATACTAATCTATACAAGTATATCCATTGATTGAAGGGATTATATCTTGTTTATACTAAGAACCGATCTTCATAACAAAGATATCGAATTTCTATCTATTCTATACTTATCTATATCATTACCTAATATACAAAGATTATATAGAAAAACTATACTAAGCGCTGAGGCTGATAGGCTTGATACTATCGTGTTGTCGGTATAGTAGACGTTGATGTTGGCAGATAGCATGTAAGAGTGTTTGACTCATCATATCATAAGGTGTGACCTTACAATCTCCCTTATCTGATGATGTCAAAACTAATATTCAATGAATTCTTTTAGATCAAACTCCCCTGTGAATAAGAGTGAAATTTTAAGTTCTTCAGCTTTTAAAGAATGCTCCCCCTAAGAAGATGATTCTCCGTTTATGATTGTCAATCAGTGGAGTGCAGTATGTATGAATCGCAGCAGACTCATCTAGATGTTTGTTCAGTTGTAGCTAGGTTATCCCCCTTTTGACATCAATAGAAAAACAAAACTAGAGGAAAAGGCTAGAGTATTAGAGTTACACTTCGTATTTTATGATGATTAGGATGTCTCCTGATAGTATGGGCTTAAAATACCATTCATTAACATAGTATTGTGAGATCTCATCAGTGTGTATTACGGTGACTCATTAATCACTTTTATTAGAAGAGAAAGGACAAGAGTGGTATGTTGCATGCAATACATTCCGGTATGAAATGTACCAATCAGCAAAGAATGTTGAAGTTTTATCAGTGTATGGCTAATACAATGAATCATTAACTTCTTAATAGAAGAATTGTTGGGAAAGAGTGAGTAGGAACATGTAATACATCACGGACAACGATATACCCATCGACACAAATTTTTTGAATCCTCGTCAGCATTTGGTATCATACATTGAATCATGATATTGTAAAGAACAAAATATGGAGATAGTGGATTGTTTTGGTTACATTGAGATGAAATCATGGTAAATCATTAACATATATAACCCATCAGGAAGAAATTGTTTAATTTTTGAATCATATAATTTTAGTTTCAATCTCGAATCAAAGATTCTTCGTTAACTCATAATGGTACCATGTCATACCTCAGACTAGGAGGTCGGGGATATGAATAACCTTTTTTCATTTAAGGACTAGACAAATATCTCTTATGTTGATGATCGTGCAATCAGTGTAAGCCATTGGGTTATGTTCAATGTTTCAAAAAAAAATGAGAGTTGATGCATACGACAAGCATGCTTCTAGGGACAGGGTCAGATAAGATAGTTAACTAAGAATAAACCACCCAAGCTTTTCTATTAATTTTTTATTTGGACCATGCATTCTCACTTAGAAACTTTAGACAATGCTAGATAGTCAGCGTGAGGGGGTAACTGAATGTTCTTAGCAGGTGGTCTCACTAATGAGATTTAGTCACATACAACAGTCAGATCCCTTTTAAAAATGGTACAAAATAATAAGTAAGAATAAAACAAAAGGAGTTAGTTAAACAAGAAAATAGTCTAAACAATGAAATATGTGCAACTTTTTCAGAAAGGTGGTAAGATCTCGTTCCGCCAAATCTTTTAAATTGAATGGTCATAAATGTAGTACCATTTTCCTAGATATCTACCCCTTAAATTCTGGCTATAAAAGAGAACACAAGTAAAGATAAACTCATTAATACACAATACATCTCACTATAAATCAAGATTGATGGATCCATTCATCATTGAAACTTTGCATATAGTTTCCAAGCTTCATATTCATAGAAGTAAGAGAAGAGTAGAAAACAGTCTTTGTAACCAACAAGTTAACTGAATCAAATCCATGAAACCATCGCATCCTCAAGATCACCATGAGGTAATTCGAGGTTTTATCGGATTATGAGTCAGTAGATGAAAACAAGAGTTATTGCATTGATGGTTGCTCCTTGCATCCATAACATTGAGCGGAGAAGAAAGGGAGAAGTCACAAGAAGAAGAGGACATGATGTCACTCTTTTTCTCAACACAAATAGATTTGAGATCTTTCAAGATGACTCTAATTCTCACAAACTTTGAAGAAGGGAGATGGAAATATATCTTAGATAGGCCTGAAAGAGAGATAAAGGGGAGAAGAGAATACTTGTAAATACTTGAAACAAGACTTAAACAAACTATGTAAAATTCTATAAAAGTAATAAAATCAGCATTTGTTTTTGTGTTTTTGTGTTTTTCATAAATCAAGCAGAAGCAACGTTAAATAAAAAGAGTTAGAAAAACAATTTAGTCATTGAAAGAATGCCAAGATCTTCAATCAATTTGTTTAAAGTCTTCTCGTGCAATGCTTTTGTGAAAATGACAGCCAGTTGATCAATGGATGGAATGTAGAACAACTCCACTTTTCCCTTCTAAACTATATCCCTAATGAAATGATGACGGATGTCAATATGCTTGTTCTTGGAATGCTACACTGGATTCTGTACTATCTGAATGGCATTGGTGTTGTCACAACAGATGGGAGTCTTTGAAAAGTTTAGACCAAAATCTAAGAGTTGATTCTGAATCCATATGATCTGAGCACAACACCTTCCAGTGGCTATATATTCAGCTTTAGCAGTAGAGCAAACCATTGATGTTTGCTTCTTGCTAGACCAGCTTACCAGTCTATTTCCATGAATTTGAGCTCCCCCTGAAGTTCTTTTGTGATCAATGCCACATCCAACATGATCGGAGTCAGTATATACCACCATCTTGAACTCATAATCACTAGGATACCATAACCCAAGATTGGGCGTATGATTTAAGTACTGAAAGATCCTTTTCATAGCGAAAATATGAGATTCCTTAGAATTAGATTGATAACGAGCACACAATATAGTAGCAAACATAATCTCAAGACAACTGAAAGTAAGATAGAGCAGTGATCCTTTCATTTCTCGAAACAGAGTTGCATTCACATCAACGCCATTTGGATTAGATTCAATAGATGCTGATAAGGACATCGAAGACTGTAGGCTTGCAATAATAGAAACCATACTTCTTCAGCATATCTACAATATATTTAGCTTGGCAAAAAAAACACCATCAGTTAGTTGTTTGGCCTTCAAACCCGAAAAGAAAGTAAGTTCACCCATCATGCTCATCTAAAACTTCTTGCCATGATCTCAACAAATTCGAAACTTAGTTTCTCAACATTGGATCCGAAGATGATATCATCAACATACACTTGAGCTAGAATAATATAAGATCCTTAATGTTTGATGAACAATGTGTTGTCAATCTTTCTTTGATTGTATCCACTTGTAAGAAGATAGCTTGCTAGCGTGTCATACCATGCTCTAGGTGCTTTCTTTAAACCATAGTAAGCTTTGTCAAGATGATACACGTTCTTTGGAAACTCTTCACTTTCAAACCCTGGTGATTGTTTTAGAAATACTTCTTCTTGAAGATCTTCATTTCAGAAGGCAATCTTGATGTCCATTTGATAGACTTTGATGTTCTTAAAGGAAGCAAAGTGAAATAGGCGAATTGCTTCAAGTCTAGCAATAGGAGAAAATGTTTCATCATAGTCTAACCCTTCCAGCTGACAAAAACCTAGAGCCACAAGTATAGCTTTATTTTTTACAACAATCCCATCTCCATCTATTTTGTTCTTGAGAACCCAGCAAGTGCCAACGATAGTCTTTCCTTGAGGCTTCGGAAGAAGATTCCACAAATGATGACGTTTAAATTCATTCAACTCATATTGCATAGCTTTGATCTAGTCATCTTCTTTCAATGCATCAATGACCTTCTTTGGTTCAATCATTGAGATGAAGTTTACAAACATGCAGAAGTTTCTATTGACTCTACTACGAATGAGAATTTTAGAGTTTACATCTTCAATTATTTGAAATTCAAGATGGACTTGAAGAATCATTGGATTAGAACTTTCATATGTATTACTTTGATAAGAGTCTTCTTGATTGGATGGTTCAGCTTCTTCAAGGATAATAGGCTGATCTTCAGAGATAGTTTGTGAGTTGATGAATTGATCAACATTGGGAACGACATGTTCATTGTCATTTGGCCGAAATTTGGGAACATGGTTTGAAGGAATGTAAGTAAGTTCACTCAGAATTGATGAAGGGTTATTAAATCCATCATGAATAAATGAGTCTTCATCGAAAGTGACAAGAGTTGTTTACTCAAAAGTTTTCCTTGAAAGAATGAATACCCTGAAAGCCTTGGATATGCTGGAATAACCTAGAAATACTCCTTCATCAGCTTTAGATTCAAACTTTGAGCGCTAATCTCTTTGATTGAAGATGTAACAAAAACATCCAAACACATGAAAATAGGAAATGTATGGTTTCCTTCCCTTGAGTAGTTCATAGGAAGTTTTCCCATGATGCTTTACAATAATAGACCGGTTTTAGGTATAGCATGCTATGCACAACTTATCTTTGACAAACTGCATCTTAGGAATTCCTCTTACAAGATGATCCCCTGAAATGTTTGATATTTTCTTGAAATCCTGATATGATAGCCTGCCATATCCAATTCAAATGAGACTAAGCACAAGAAAAAAAGCAATGACGGAGAGAGTTGTAAGCAGAAAACATATCCAAAACATATATGTCATTTTGTCGGTTTGCACTCAAAACAGTGATATTCTTTTGATCAAAAACCTTTCCTTCTCTTTTGTTGAAGAGGACTTTATGGACAGAGTCACATAGTTAGATAATTGAGTTAAGATTATGCTGGAGACCCTTCACATAAGAGACATTCTTGAACACCACTGAGTTGCACTTGATAGATCTATATCCTTTTGTAGCTCCCTTTCCATTATCTCTATACGTAACAGTAGGACCATCCTTCTTTATGAAATCTTCTAGAAGAAAAATGAATTTGGTCATATGTCTTGAGAATCCGCTATTTAAATACCAAATATGTTCTTTACCCTGAAACTAAAATATACAATAAGCCTTGAAACAAAATAAGCAAAAATACACACAATATACACTAACTCATTTTCCAATAAGTCACTCAAGAAAAAAAAATATTATAATAATCATTAGGGAGACAGTTCAACGGGTTTCCCTTTTTGGCCCACTTATCCTTATGAGTCATGATGTTTTCAGTGCAAAAGGAGTTCTTTTCAAAAGTGTACTTGCTAACTTTGTGAGAGGCATCACCACATCAATAACAAACTTTAATTCTAGGATTCTTTCCTTTAACAATAGATTTTGATTTCTTTTCAACTTTTGAACTCAAGGAACTTTGAAATTTTGAATTAAGAGATTTTGTTTTAGATTTGGAACAAGGAATGTCATTAACTTATGATGCAGTTTTGGGTGATTTCCCAACTCAAAACATAAAAGTTTGGTCGGGTGATTCTAATATGCGAAGTGTTTGCGGTATTTGAAATTCAAAACCCGAGACGGCATTTTTTTTCATCAGTTTGTTTAAAAATATTATTAAAATAATCGAACAAAATTTATATTTCTTAAAAATAAGAAATAATTACATTAACTTATGATGCGAAGTGGTTAACTTTTAGGGTTTGACCGAAGGGAAATTTCGGGTTGTCACGTCATCCCCCTGTTATAGGGAATTTCGTCCCGAAATTAAAGTCTAAACAAATAAAGTAGTTACAAATAACTAAGCAAAAAGATGAGGGTATTTCAGTTTCATCTGATCCTCACGCTCCCAAGTGAATTCTGGTCCTCGCTTGGCGTTCCAGCGAACCTTCGCAATCGGGATACAGCTTTGCTTCGTCTGCTTGACTTCTCAGTCTATGAACTCTACTGGTTCTTCCACGAAGTTGAGGCTCTCGTTGATCTCGATCTCGTCGAGTGGGATTACAAGAGTCTCGTCAGACAGACACTTTTTCAAGTTAGATACGTGGAATGTAGAATGTACGTTACGAAGTTGGTCGGGTAGATTGAGTTTGTAAGCTACAGGTCCGATTCTTGCGAGAAACTCGAAGGGCCCTATATATCTTGGATTAAGCTTTCCACGCTTACCGAAGCGTACCAAGCCCTTCCAGGGTGAGACTTTAAGAAGGACTCGGTCTCCCACCTGGAATTCCAAAGGTTTCCTTCGCTTATCAGCGTAGCTCTTCTTTCGGTCTCTAGAGGATTTCAATCATTCACGGATCTGAACGATCTTTTCTGTCATTTCCCGAATGATTTCCGAGCCTGTGAGAGTACTGTCAGAAACTTGCCCCCAAGCTAATTGGGTATCACCCACCTTAGCCCAGCACAGAGGGGATCTACACTTTCGGCCGTAGAGGGCTTCGAATGGAGCAGCGTTGATGCTCGTGTGATAACTGTTATTGTAAGAAAACTCGAAAAGGGGTAAATGAGTATCCCATGCCTTTCCAAAGTCAATCACAAAGGCTCTCAACATATCTTCCAGTGTTTGGATCGTCCTCTCACTTTTCCGTCGGTCTGTGGATCGTAGGCTGTGCTTATGTCCAGCCTTGTTCCCAGGGAATGTTGTAGCGATTGCAAGAATCTTGAGGTGAACCTACTATCTCTATCGGAGATAATGGATATAGGTACACCATGCAGCCGTACAATTTACCTAATGTATGTTTTCGTAAGTTTCTCCATCTTGTCAGTTTCTTTGATAGGCAGGAAATGTGCAGACTTGGTCAATCTATCGATGATCACCCATATGGTATCAAGTCCACCCGTTGTCTTGGGTAACTTGGTTATGAAATACATAGTGATCCGCTCCCACTTCCATTCTGGAATTTCTGGTTGTTGTAGTAAACCGGAGGGCTTCTGGTACTTGACCTTAACCTTTGCGCAAGTAAGGCATTTACTTACAAAGCTAGCAATCTCTGCTTTCATATTAGGCCACCAGTATAACTTTTAAAGATCCAAATACATCTTATCTGAACATGGGTGGATGAAATACTGAGTGTTGTGCACCTCTGTCATGACCAAGTCTCGGAAACCACCGTGTCTCGGTGTCCAGATCCGGTTCATGAAATATAAGGCTCCGCCACCCTGGGCTTCTAAATTTTTATCCATTCCTCTAAGGGATTCACTCGTCACGTTTCAGGTTTCATGGCTTGACTCTTCGACCAGAATATTCCTTAGACAAGTGTGAATGGATAGACATTATCAACGACTTGACTCTTCGACCAGAATATTCCTTCCGACTTAGGGCGTCTGCTACTACGTTGGCTTTACCCGGATGATAACAAATTTTGCTTTCGTAGTCACTGAGTAGCTCGACCCACCGTTGTTGTCTCATGTTGAGCTCCTTCTGATCGAATATGTGTTGTAAACTCTTGTGGTCGGTAAAGATAGTGCTTTTCGTTCCGTACAAGTAATGTCTCCAGATCTTCAGAGCAAACACATAGCTCAAGATCGTGGGTCGTGTAGTTAACTTCGTGTGTATTCAGCTGTCTCGAGGCGTAGGCGATGACCTTACCTCACAACATCAGAACACTCCCGAGCCCTTGATTCGATGCACCGCAATAGACTACAAATTCTTCTATTCCTTCGGGGAGGGATAGTATTGGTGCGGTGCACAAGGCTCGCTTGAGCGTTTGGAAAGCTCTTTCCTGTTTCTCTTCCCAGTCAAAGGCCACGCCTTTCTGGGTCAGTGTTGTAAGAGATTTCACTATTCGGGAGAAGTTCTGTATGAACCTGCGGTAGTAGCCAGCGAGACCTAGAAATTGACGAATTTTTGTAGGTGTCTTCGGGGCTGACCAGTTCTCAATGGCCTTAATTTTGGATGGGTCCATGTGGATTCCCTCTTCGCTTACCACGTGTCCTAAGAATTCGACTCTTCGGATCCAAAATTCACATTTAGAGAACTTCACATAGAGCTTCTCCGTTCGTAAGGTTCCTGGAACTTGTCGCAGATGATCGCCATGCTCTTCCTTCCTTCGGGATTAGATCAGGATGTCATCAATCAATACAATGACGAATTGATCCAAGTAAGGTCGGCATACTCTATTCATCAGATCCATGAAGAATGTGGGCGCATTGGTCAATCCGTATGGCATCACGACGAACTCGTAGTGTCCGTAACGAGTTCAGAAGGCTGTCTTCAGAACATCCTCCTCTAGCACTCGTAACTGGTGATATCCGGATCTTAGATCAATTTTGGAAAAGTAGTTCGCCCCTTGCAGTTGGTCAAATAAATCGTCTATGTATGGCAGAGGGTAACGATTCTTGACCGTTAGTTTGTTTAGTTCTCTGTACTCGATGCACATACGTAATGATCCGTCTTTCTTCTTAACAAATAAGACCGGTGCTCCCCAAGGCGAGAAACTTGGTCTTATAAAGCCCTTGCTGAGCAGTTTGTTAAGTTGAGCGAATAGTTCCTGCATCTCTGCTAGAGCTAATCGGTATGGCGACTTGGCTACTGGGGTAGCTCCTAGGACTAAGTCGATTCTGAACTCGACCTGTCGTTGTGGTGGTAATCCTGGTAGCTCTTCTGGGAAGATGTCGGGAAAGTCTCTCACTACTGGAATGTTCTTTAGTTCTTTCGTTTCGAGGCTCGTATCGACAACGTGACCAAGGAATGCGTGGTATTCTTTACATAGATACTTATGTGCTTGAATACTTGATATAATACGAAGACTCGCACCGGGTTTGTCGCCGAAGACTATAAGAGTTTCGTTGGACGGGAGGTTTAGATGGACTGCTTTCTCGTAGCACATGATGTCGGCGCGATGAAGGCTTAACCAATCCATGCCGATGATAACGTCGAAGCTTTTTATTGAGACCGGCATAAGGTCGATTGGAAATGAATGGTTATCTAGAGTTAGGGTACAACCTAAGTATATGCTATTTGTGCTTTCAGTTTTTCCATTAGCCATTTCTACTGTGAATTGTTCTTTAAGTGTGTGTGGTTGCTGTTTAAGCATGCGAGCAAATTTATGGTTCACGAAGCTTCGCTCCGCTCCACTATCAAACATAATGCATGCATAGGAGTTATCGAGGAGGAACGTACCAGTCACCACTGTCGGGTCAGCAACTGCTTCCCTATGGGCAATTGATAGTACTCTTCCTGCTCCACCAGCATTCTTCACTTTCGGGCAGTCCTTCTTATAGAGGCCCGCCTCGCCACATCCATAACAGGTCTGGCTCACGCCAGAGCGGGGACCTGGGTAATCGGCCTCTCCGAACATTTATAGAAATGGACTGTGTATCCTTTCCTGTTGCAGTTAGTGCATTGCATTTCACGGCAGGGGCCGTTGTGGTGGTAATTGCATTTACCGCACTTAGGCAAATTTCCAGCATACTGCCCCATCGGAGCAGCAGCAGCAGCAGGGGTTGTTGCGGCATGCACTCCCATAATTTGCTGCTTTTTGGCAGCTCACTGTTTCTTCATCTCCTCCCAGAACTTCCGCTTAGTGTTAGCGGGTTTGGAGGGTTCCATGATGGCTAGGGTGGTTGTTGTTGCAGGGGTTTTGACTCCATGGTCAATGAGTCGTTGTGCCAGTCGCTTAGCACTTTCGATGGTAGCGGGGTTTGATGATAGGACATTCCCCTGATACGAGGCACTAGCCCCCATATGTACCTTTCGATCTTTTTCCCTTCAGTGGGAACCATATTAGGGCAGAGGGCCACCAGTTCGCTGATCAATCTGGCGGTATAAGCGACTACATTAGTGCCCTTCATGGTTAGGCTCTAAATTCCTGCTCCAATTTCTGGATTTCGCCCCTCTGGTAGTATTCCTCAATCATGAGGTCCTTCATGGTTTCCCAACCCATGTCATTCGCCACTATGAGAGTTAGCGCTTTAACGTGGCCGTTCCACCACATCAGGGCTTTTCCTTCAAAGGTGCATGCGGCATATTTGACTTAGCTCGCAGCAGGTCATGAACAAATTTCGAAGACTGATTCAGTCTTCTCGAACCATTGTGAGAGGGCAATAACTCCGCCGGTGCCATGGAAGGACATCGGCTTACAGTTGGTGAAATCCTTGTAGGAGCAATCTCTCGAGCGCACAGGGGTTTCAACAGGAATCGAGTTAACAGGGGTTCCACCTCTGCTAGCATCAGTAGAGTGATATTGTGCCATGGTAGTTGCCACTGCTGCAGCTACGACAGCATTCAGGGCTACAATATCGATAACCGGAGGAGGAGGTGGTGGTGGAGGTGCAGGGTTATTCTTGGGAGATTTGCGAGGAGGCATCTTTCAGCTATAAGTTTATAAAGACAGAGAAAATGGTAAGAATCAATTGTAAGTGGGGTGAGAGTGACACATGGACTAACTAGCCATAGCCCAACAGTTGAATGAGTGTTTGAGATCACAACAAGGAAGATTAATGGGAAAACACAAGCGTGTAGATTTTTCCCACAGATTAGATAACTGTCTACAGTACTGGTATTATCGATGTAATAAGTTTCAGGGAAAAATCGACCTAACAGTAGGTCATACATCATACCATACGGAGAGTTTGACATATCTTAGATTCCAAATTAGAGTACTTAAAGTTAGGAATATTTTACAGACAAGTGCTACTTATAGCACAGATACTAAAGGCTAATCCTTAACCAAAAGATAAAGATGTACTAGACATCTCCTAACGGCGATGGGAATTCCTCGGGCGAACCCTGAGGTCTGTCACTTGACGAAACACCTCTTCAAGTTGTCGCTCATGAGCCCTCTGACGGGCTCGAAGTTCCAAGACTTCCGCTCGAGAGGCAGCCAGCTATTGCTGAAGTGCCTCATTGGTTCTCCTGGTCCTTTCCATTTCTTCTTCCAGACGACGGATGCGGACTGTGTTGACACCAGAGTTGGCATCAACCTCCATGACTCGGTCGATAGCTACTCGACCTTGTTCACCATTACGAGCTATCCTGCGAATAATGACGGGCAGAGCTCCATCCGCAAAGCCACCTTCGCTGAGGTTGTAAAAGCTTCGGTCCCCAAAGTAACGTAAGGGTTGACCCTGTTCATCACTCCAGCGATTCAAGTTGGTTGCCCACAAAGGTGTAGGACCTAGAAAAGCTAGTCGGGGGTTGTTGTTTGGGACTTGACCTACTAGCGGTAGGTTGTTGACTTCAGGCTCAGAGTCGGATCCATCAGAAAAGCCTTCTGCGAGGTGATCATCCAAAGGGATTGGATGCTCATCTTCGGGCTCTTCTTCGATCCACCCAGCATTTCCTCCATTGGGAAAGTACGGGTCGCCATGATGGAATCCAACCATTTAATCTACGCGAGAAGAGAGGTATAAGAATCTAGTGTATAAATAGCTTGTAGTAGCACAAAATTCTCCTATAGTATTTAAAGTTTAAGATCTACTATTCTCCTTGTGGTATTGTTGGTAAGTTTCTAGACTTGTTAACATATCACAACCATTCTACGGCATCTGCTAATCACTCCTCGGACCAGCATAGTTGATCAGGCTATGCGATTCCCAGGACTGACCATACATCCCCGAGCTCACTTGTGATATTTAACAATCGTAATACTTTTATTCTTGTCATTGTGACACTGATTTTAGTATGAATGCAGACTAGTATACTTAATTAAATATTTTAATTTTTAAAGTATAGACTCTTGGTCAGAGTGTTTTAATCCCAAATGGGTTTATAGTTTAGTATATCTTTTATGGGTTGATATACTCAATTCACTATAAACAATGCTCTGATACCAATTTTTCACACCCCTAAACCAAGAACGGCGGAAACATTCTGGGGCGGAGGACGTCATCTAAAGTATCACAACACAGTATATAACAGTAAATAAGCAAACAACATCATCCATTGCATTAAATATATAATTTTAATACAAGTGTATTATGTACAATTGTAGACACCAAAAAGTAAATTAAAACAATTAGATGAGTCTTTAATGCGCTCCATCTTCTCAAAAGCTGGCCTCGGTACCTGCCTACCGTCGACCTGAGAATACAAGTTATTTTGAAAGAGTTTATCAACATTAAGCTGGTGAGTTCATAAGTATTTTAGTGTCGGTGTTTGTTATCAAAACGTTTGAACATGGTTTTAAGTATGAGTTTGTAAAAGGTATGTAAATGTTTGTAAGTGTTTGTAAAAGTTTGAATCTCCTAGAAAATCCTATATTTTCTATTAAAGTAGCCTTCTACCAAGGCATAACTGTTCCGTATGTTCATTTGTTGTAAAAGTGTGTAATTTCCCAAGTGTAACTATCATTAACAAAATATAGTTGTACATTAATGTTTAAGTGAAATAATCACTAAATATATGTAAAGGGTAAATTATTATAGTAATGTAGTGTTGTATTATAGGAACTACTGCTATACTAACTACCTTAAACTGGATTTATATTAAGGTATCAAGTGATTAATTGTACCATACTATCGACTGGATAAACAACGACAAATGTAGGGCGTAAAAACAAATGACGTTTGGCACCCGCAGACCTGCAGGTCCGGCTGTAGCTAGCAGCAAGGTGTAGGATAGTCAATCCAGTATAGATCTATACGCAAACTCATGCTCTCCCTTCCATAGACTCTGGCTACAACACGGGCCATGACATTGAAGTCATGCTCCGATTCAGATCATACTGGTTAACGTATTCATGTATATGTAATGTAATGTTACTCGTTCTAGTATAGTTGTATATGTTCTCTTTCTAGTATAGTTGTATATGTTCTCCTTCTAGTATAGTTTTATATGTTCTCTCTCTAGTATAGTTGTATATGTTCTCTTTCTAGTATAGTTGTATATGTTCTCTTTCTAGTATAGTTGTATATGTTCTCTTTCTAGTATAGTTGTATATGTTCTGTTTCTAGTATAGTTGTATATGTTCTCTTTCTAGTATAGTTGTATATGTTCTCATAGTAATAAGTATTGACTTATGAAAGAACTGACTGATTGATCTAGCAATAGTATAAGTACGATCCTGTGTTACCCCGATGGTAACTTTTTAATGATGTAACTAGTACGCATGAATATGCAAGAACTTTTATGACTATATATGTACACGTGATATATAATTAACATTGAAACGACCTTCGGACAGCTACCCAATAATCCACCAGACCTCATCCAAATCGACGAAAAGGAAATAGGGTGGACGGCTTTCCTAATTCTTTTAAACATTGCTTATATAACTATACATATAAGGGCATGAAATTTATAATAAGTATAACAAAGGTTAAGAAAAAGCATTTGATAAGTAAAAGAGTTCGTAAAGCAGTTTGAAGTAAAACAGTTTGAATAGTAATAAATCAATTGTTTTGTAGTTATTAATCACATGTGATTATTGTAATAACTATAAGTATTCAACTTGTATTCCCCCCCCTATTAAAGCATTTAAAAAATTTAAAAGTATTTCAAAGGTTAGTTAAAGGGGTATGAACTCACTTGTGGTGAGTGGATTGGGTTGAAGTGTCGGTTACGGTGTTGTAACATCCCGAAATATCAAGAGTAGAGTTGAAGGGCTAAAAGAGTAAATTGGGAAAGAGCGACTCGGCGAGTCTATGAGTGGACTCGGCGAGTAGAGTCGCAACTTGGTCACATGTTAAGTAGCCGACTCGGCGAGTCAGTAAGATGGACTAGGCGAGTAGGTGCTGAGTGGAGAAAACCCTAATTCTTAGGGTTGAGCCCTATATAATGAACATAACATCCATTCCCCCAGCCTCCTTACTCATCCTCAAGTCCAGAAACCCTAACCTTCATGTGTGAGTGGATGAAGTGCATTTGGAAGCTTGGAGAAACCATTATTGAGGAAATCTTGAAGGGTAAGAGGCTTGGAGCAAGGGGCTTTGCTTGGATTCAAGTTTCATTGCAGTGGGGCGTTCTTTTGAGGTAATATCTCATTTTTGAGCTGCTATTTCTTAGATGCATCATTTTGCGGGTGTTAGAGATCATATCTTTGGATGTATTGGAGTTTAGAGGTTAGATCTGAGGTTGCTACCTCAGATCTGGAATGGAGAAGGGTTGGAATGCATGAAAGTCCCTGTGTTGAGTGTTGGGTGAAGCTATCATGTCCCAAACCTTAGCCCTAATGTGCAAAATGCATAGATCTCTTTGGATTCACGTAAAGTTTGCCACTTTACGTGATGGATGAGTTGTAGGAGGCTAGATCTATGTTTTGGATCAATTGCATGGCTTGGAATGCTTCTGTATGGATTCAGACCGGTGGTACTTGGCAAGTCACATGGGTGGACTCGACGAGCTGCTTGAAGATAAGCTGGAACTCGACAAGTTGGAAGAACAACTCGGCGAGTTGGATGAAGATGGCCTGGAACTCGGCGAGTTGTATGAACAACTCGGCGAGTAGGTTGAAGATAGCCTTAGACTCGGGGAGTCTGTTCTTGGACTCGGGGAGTCTGTTCTTGGACTCGGCGAGTCTTGTCGAAGAGTCCCAATATTTTCTGGTTGAGTCGAGAATCGGTGAGTCAAGGGATGACCCGGTGAGTTGTGTGCGAGTAGACATAGGGTTGTGGGACTCGGCGAGTCTCGGGGTGACTCGGCGAGTTGAGTCGCGGATTGGGGAAGTTCTGAGCATGGGGACTCGACGAGTCGACGGGTTGACTCGGCGAGCAGGGTCAACCAGGAGGGTTGACTTTGACTGAGGACTTTGACTTTGACCAAGAGTTGACCAGTTGACTTCCAGGAGTAATTTGGTTGTTATTGGTAATTATTGGTTTCGGTGATTCAGTGGTGGAATTCGTGACGATGGTCGGAGCAACGTGGACTGTTCTTCAGTCGGCAGTAGCAGGTGAGTCTTCTCACTATACTTTACCTTGAGTAGGTAACCAGAGTTATGTGACAGAGTATTTGTATGCTATGTATGTTATGTGTTGTACTGCATTATTTCTATGTGATTTATGCTGTGCATGTTTACAGAGTTAGAACCGGAAGGTTCCCAGAGTTAGAACCGAAAGGTTCACAGAGTTAGAACCAGAGGGTTCATAGAGTAGGGTCCACGGACCCACAAAGCTATAGCCTCGAGTGGCTAATATGTGTTATGTGTGGTCTTTTGGGGGACTCACTAAGCTTCGTGCTTACAGTGTTTTGTGTTATGTGTTTCAGGTTTCTCACAGGATCACGGGACGGCACTGGTTCGATTGTACACACCAGAGAAAGAATCATGTTTTGAGGATCCTAGTTTATTAAGCAAGTGAAAATGGAGCTATGTTTTTGTAATTCGATTATGATTGGAATTTTAAGAAAAGTGTTTTTGAGAGTTAACGATTATTTTTAAATGAAAAATTGTTTTGAAATTTACGGTGTTACAGGTGCTAGGTGAGAAATGAAGACTTGTACACACGCACAAGCCTAGTTATCATATAATGAACATATATATAACTAATTAGCCAATTTATAACTAATAAATTAAGTTTTGACACCCTAGAACATGAACACACTTTGTTTCAAGTGCTAAAGATCACAAGGATTGCATCCGAGTGTTGGTAGGGTAAAACTAGTATGTTTGGAGTCCAAGGGTAAACTCCCTTGGTGTTTACAGTTTTGATGGTCAAGACCTAGGGATTTTACGGAAGTAAACTCTAGAGTTTACGTTCGTAAACTCTAGTCTTAATGTCCAAGTGTTGTTTTGTGGTTTAGCAAGCCTTTTGAAGCAATTCTACTAAGTGGTTTGGCCTTTGGAAAGGACTAGGGCAACAAAACACCTCCATTGAGGAGTTTACGGCCTAATGGCATTTTCCTTTGGGTTTACTACCATAAACCCTTATGGAGAAGTGTATTTCCATGTTTTCAAGTCCCTAACACAATTAGGTAAGTGTATGTGCTAGTTTCTAAGCCTAAGGAATGAAAATAACCCATTTAGACACACTTTAGGGTGTTTATGGTTTTGGGAGATCCCCAAACCGTAAACACCTATAAATGTTGGATTTTGGTGTTTTTCAAGGCTTAGATACATCAAAGGAAGGTTTAACCAATTCATGGAAGGCTTAAACATCAAACTAGGGCCTAGATTAGGACTTAGGCACACTTCGGTGCACTTTTTGGTGTTTACGGTCCAAGCATCTCCTTGGACCATCAACACCTATATCCTTGTGTTCTTGACAAATTTCCTTGATGTTCAAATGTAATATTAGCTTAAAATCACTCAAGGATGAAAGAACTTACTATTAGAAGGCTTGTTTTGAGCTAAAAGGCCAAGAACACTTACTGTGTGTTCTTCGTGTTCTTGGTGTTTTGGAAATCTAGTCAAAATACAAATATGGTTGGATGATTAGATGTATGAACACTAGATTAAGTGTTTTACTAACGTAAAAAGGTTAGAACACTTACAAGATTGAAGATTTGGAATTAAATCTTGGATGGTATTTGAGAGAATATTTGGAGTTTACTCTTTTGACATTTAGGGAGTAAACACAAATGACTAACTTCTTGGGGAGTAAACTCATAGATAGGTATGAGTTTACAGTTTTGGGTGATTTCCCAACCCAAAACATAAAAGTTTGGTCGGGTGATTCTAATATGCGAAGTGTTTGCGTTTTTTGAAATTCAAAACCCGAGACGGCACTTTTTTACCCGTTTGTTTAAAAATAATATTAAAATAATCGAACGAACTTTATATTTCTTAAAAATAAGAAATAATTACATTAACTTATGATGCGAAGTGGTTGACTTTTAGGGTTTGACCGAATGGAAATTTCGGGTTGTCACATCATCCCCCTATTAAAGGGAAATTCATCCCGAAATTAAAGTCTAAACAAATAAAGTACTTACAAATAACTAAGCAAAAAGATGAGGGTATTTCAGTTTCATCTGATCCTCACGCTCCCAAGTGAATTCCGGTCCTCGCTTGGCATTCCAGCGAACCTTCGCAATCGGGATACGGCTTTGCTTCGTCTGCTTGACTTCTCAGTCTATGAACTCTACTGGTTCTTCCACGAAGTTGAGGCTCTCGTTGATCTCGATCTCGTCGAGTGGGATTACAAGATTCTCGTCGGACAGACACTTTTTCAAGTTAGATACGTGGAATGTAGAATGTACGTTACGAAGTTCGTCGGGTAGATTGAGTTTGTAAGCTACAGGTCCGATACTTGCGAGAATCTCGAAGGGCCCTATATATCTTGGATTAAGCTTTCCACGCTTACCGAAGCGTATCAAGCCCTTCCAGGGAGAGACTTTAAGAAGGACTCGGTCTCCCACCTAGAATTCCAAAGGTTTCCTTCGCTTATCAGCGTAGCTCTTCTCTCGGTCTCTATAGGCTTTCAATCGTTCACGGATCTGAACGATCTTCTCTGTCGTTTCCCGAATGATTTCCGGGCCTGTGAGAGTACTGTCAGAAACTTGCCCCTAGCTAATTGGGTATCACCCACCTCAGCACAGCACAGAGGGGATCTGCACTTTCGGTCGTAGCGGACTTCGAATGGATCAGCCTTGATGCTCGTATGATAACTGTTATTGTAGGAAAACTCGACAAGGGGTAAATGAGTATCCCATGCCTTTCCAAAGTCAATCACACAGGCTCTCAACATATCTTCCAATGTTTGGATGGTCCTCTCACTTTGTCCGTCGGTCTTAGATGGTAGGTTGTGCTCATGCCCAGCCTTGTTCCCAGGGAATGTTGTAGCGATTGCCAGAATCTTGAGGTGAACCTACTATCTCTATCGGAGATAATGGATATAGGTACACCATGTAGCCGTACGATTTCCCTAATGTATGTTCTCGTAAGTTTCTCCATCTTATCAGTTTCTTTAATAAGTAGGAAGTGTGCAGACTTGGTCAATCTATCGATGATGACCCATATGGTATCAAGTCCACCCGTTGTCTTGGGTAACTTGGTTATGAAATCCATAGTGATCCGCTCCTACTTCCATTCTGGAATTTCTGGTTGTTGTAGTAAACCGGAGGGCTTCTGGTACTCGACCTTAACCTTTGCGCAAGTAAGGCATTTACTTACGAAGGTAGTAATCTCTTCTTTCATATTAGGCCACCAGTATAACTTTTTAAGATCTAGATACATCTTATCTGAACATGGGTGGACGGAATACCGAGTGTTGTGCACCTCTGTCATGACCAAATCTCGGAAACCACCGTGTCTTGGTGTCCAGATCTGGTTCATGAAATATAAGGCTCCGCCACCCTGGGCTTCTAAATTTTTATCCATTCCTCTAAGGGATTCACTCCTCACGTTTTCAGGTTTCATGGCTTCAAGCTGGGCCGCCTGAATTTGCTTAGACAAGTGTGAATGGATAGACATTGTCAACGACTTGACTCTTCGACCAGAATATTCCTTCCGACTTAGGGCGTCTGCTACTAAGTTGGCTTTACCCGGATGATAACGAATTTCGCATTCGTAGTCACTGAGTAGCTCGACCCACCGTCGTTGTCTTATGTTGAGCTCCTTCTGATCGAATATGTGTTGTAAACTCTTGTGGTCGGTAAAGATAATGCTTTTCGTTCCATACAAGTAATGTCTCCAGATCTTCAGAGCAAACACAACTGCTCCTAGCTCAAGATCGTGGGTCGTGTAGTTAACTTCTTGTGTTTTCAGCTGTCTCGAGGTGTAGGCGATGACCTTACCTTGCTGCATCAGAACACACCTGAGCCCTTGATTTGATCCATCGCAATAGACTACAAAGTCTTCTATTCCTTCGGGGAGGGATAGTATTGGTGCGGTGCACAAGGCTCGCATGAGCGTCTGGAAAGCTCTTTCATGTTTCTCTTCCCAATCAAAGGCCACGCCTTTCTAGGTTAGTGTTGTAAGAGGTTTCGCTATTCGGGAGAAGTTCTGTATGAACCTGCGGTAGTAGCCAGCGAGACCTAGAAATTGACGAATTTCTGTAGGCATCTTCGGTGCTGACCAGTTCTCAATGGCCTTAATTTGGGATGGGTCCATGTGGATTCCCTCTTCACTTACCACGTGTCATAAGAATTCGACTCTTCAGATCCAAAGTTCACATTTAGAGAACTTCGCATAGAGCTTCTCCGTTCGTAAGGTTCCTAGAACGTGTCGCAGATGATCTCCATGCTCTTCCTTACTTCAGGAGTAGATCAGGATGTCATCAATGAATACAATGACGAACTGATCCAAGTAAGGTCGGCATACTCTATTCATCAGATCCATGAAGACTGCGGGCGCATTGGTCAATCCAAATGGCATCACCATGAACTCGTAGTGTCCATAACGAGTTCGGAAGGCTGTCTTCGGAACATCCTCCTCTATCACTCGTAACTGGTGATATCCAGATTTTAGATCAATTTTGGAAAAGTAGTTCGCCCCTTGCAATTGGTCAAATAAATCGTCTATGTGTGGCAGAGGGTAACGATTCTTGACCGTTAGTTTGTTGAGTTCTCTGTAGTCGATGCACATACGGAATGATCCATATTTCTTCTTAACGAATAATACCGGTGCTCCCCAAGGCAAGAAACTTGGTCTTATAAAGCCCTTGCTAAGAAATTCGTTAAGTTGACCGGAGAGTTCCTGTATCTCTGTTGGAGCTAATCGGTATCGCGACTTGGCTACTGGGGTAGCTCCTAGGACTAAGTCGATTCTGAACTCGACCTGTCGTTGCGGAGGTAATCCTGGTAGCTCTTCTGGGAAGATGTCAGGAAAGTCGCTCACTACTGGAATGTTCTTTAGTTCTTTCGTTTCGAGGCTCGTATCGACAACGTGAGCAAGCAATGTGTGGTATTCTTTACGTAGATACTTCTGTGCTTGAATACTTGATATAATACGAAGACTCGCACCGTATTTGTCGCCGAAGACTATAAGAGTTTCGTTGGATGGGAGGTTTAGATGGACTGCTTTCTCGTAGCACATGATGTCGGCACGATGAAGGCTTAACCAATCCATGCCGATGATAACGTCGAAGCGTTTTATTGAGACCGACATAAGGTCGATTGGAAATGAATGGTTATCTGGAGTTAGGGTACAACCTAAGTATATGCTATTCGTGCTTTCAGTTTTTCCATTAGCCATTTCTACTGTGAATTGTTCTTTAAGTGTGTGTGGTTGTTGTTTAAGCATGCGAGCAAATTTATGATTCACGAAGCTTCGCTCCGCTCCACTATCGAACAAAATGCATGCATAAGAGTTATCGAGGAGGAACGTACCAGTCACCACTGTCGGGTCAGCAACTGCTTCCCCATGGCCAATTGATAGTACTCTTCCTGCTCCACCAGCATTCTTCGCTTTCGGGCAGTCCCTCTTATATAGGCCCGCCTCGCCACATCCATAACAGGTCTGGCTCACGCCAGAGCGGGGACTTGGGTAATCGGCCTCTCTGGAGATTTACAGAAACGGACTGTGTGTCCTTTCCTGTTGCAGTTATTGCACTGCATTTCACGGCAGGGGCTGTTGTGGTGGTAATTTCATTTTGCCGCACTTAGGCAAATTTCCAGTATACTGCCCCACAGGAGCAGCAGCAGCAGCAGGGGTTGTTGTGGCATGCACTGCCACAATTTGCTGCTTTTTGGCAGCTCGATGTTTCTTCTTCTCCTCCCAGAACTTTCACTTAGTGTCAGCAGGTTTGGAGGGTTCCGGGATGGCTAGGGTGGTTGTTGTTGCTGGGGTTTTGACTCCACGGTCAATGAGTCGCTGTGCCAGTCGCTTGGCACTATCGAAGGTAGCGGGGTTTGATGATAGGACATTCCCCTGATACGGAGGCACTAGCCCCCATATGTACCTTTCGATCTTTTTCCCTTCAGTAGGAACCATATTGGGACAGAGGGCCACCAGTTCGCTGAATCTGGCGGTATAAGTGACTACGTTGGTGCCCTTCATGGTTAGGCTCCAAAGTTCCTGCTCCAATTTCTGGATTTCGCCCCTCGGGTAGTATTCCTCAATCATGAGGTCCTTCATGGTTTCCCAACCCATGTCATTCGCTACTACGAGAGTTAGCACTTTAATGTGGCTGTTCCACCATGTCAGGGCTTCTCCTTCAAAGGTGCATGTGGCATATTTGACATTGCTCGCAGCAGGGCATGAACAAATTTCGAAGACTGATTCATTCTTCTCGAACCATTGCGAGAGGGAAATGACTCCGCCGGTGCCATGGAAGGACATCGACTTACAATTTGTAAAATCCTTGTAGGAGCACTCTCTCGAGCGCACAGGGGTTTCAACGGGAATCGAGTTAACATGGGTTCCACCTCTGCTGGCACCAGTAGAGTGATACTCTGCCATGGCAGTTGCCACTGCTGCAGCTACGGCAACATTCAGGGCTGCGGTATCGATAACCGGAGGAGGAGGTGGTGGTGGAGGTGCAGGGTTATTCCTGGGAGATTTGCGAGGAGGCATCTTTCAACTATAAGTTTATAAAGCAGACAAAATGGTAAGAGTCAATTGTAAGTGGGGTGAGAGTGACACATGGACTTACCAGCCATAGCCCAATAGTTGAATGAGTTTTTGAGATCACAACAAGGAAGATTAATGGGAAAACACAAGCGTACAGATTTTTCCCACAGATTAGATAACTGTCTACAATACTAGTATTATCGATGTAATAAGTTTCAGGTAAAAATCGACCTAACAGTAGGTCTTACATCATACTATACGAAAAGTTTGAAAGGTCTTAGATTCCTAATTAGAGTACTGAAAGTTAGGAATATTTTACAGACAATTGCTACTTAGAGCATAGATACTAAAGGCTAATCCTTAACCAAAAGATAAAGATGTACTAGACATCTCCTAGTGGCGATGAGAATTCCTCGTGCGAACCCTGAGGTCTGTCACTTGACGAAACACCTCTTCAAGTTCTCACTCATGAGCCCTCTGACGGGCTCGAAGTTCCAAGACTTCGGCTCGAGAGGCAGCCAGCTGTTGCTGAAGTGCCTCATTGGTTCTCCTGGTCCTTTCCATTTCTTCTTCCAGACGGCGGATGCGGACTATGTTGACACCAGAGTTGGCATCAACCTCCATGACTCGGTCGATAGCTGCTCGACCTTGTTCACCATTACGAGCTATCCTGCGGATAATGACGGGCAGAGCTCGATCCGCAGAGCCACCTTCGTTGAGGTTGTAAAAGCTTCGGTCCCGAAAGTAAGGTAAGGGTTGACCTTGTTCATCACTCCAGCGATTCAAGTTGGTTGCCCACAAATGTGTAGGACCTAGAAAAGCTGGTCGGGGGTTGTTGTTTGGGACTTGACCTACTGGCGGTAAGTTGTTGACTTCAGGCTCAGAGTCAGATCCATCATAAAAGCCTTCTGCGAGGTGATCATCCAAAGGGATTGGATGCTCATCTTCGGGCTCTTCTTCGATCCACCCAGCATTGCCTTCGTTGGGAAAGTACGGGTCGCCATGATGGAATCAAGCCATTTAGTCTACGCGAGAAGACAGGTATAAGAATCTAGTGTATAAATAGCTTGTTGTAGCACAAAATACTCCTATAGTATTTTAAGTTTAAGATCTACTGTTCTCCTTGTGGTATTGTTGGTAAGTTTTTAGACTTGTTAACTAACTATTTTTGCATGTAATCCTTTGCTCAACATGTTACAAAGGTTAATTAAACTGATGAAATAGCTTTTATATTTATATACATATACAATTTTATATGTATAAGTAAAATTTAAATGACCTTCGGACAAATAACCGGTACTATAAGTCCACATACAAACAAGGAAAATGACCTAGAATGAGTTATTAGTCCTAAGCCTTTTAAATCTTATTTATATTAATATATATATATATATATATATATATATATATATATATACACAAATATGATTTTTTAGAAAAATATAAGTTTATAGAAGAGTTCAATAATTGGAGTATTTTTGATGCTCTAAAATCGTTTTATCGTGATTTGAAATCATTTATTTGTAACACAAAGTTATTGTGTTATACTTGTATTTCCCCCCATAAAACAATATAAATTATGAAAATACGGGGGTATGAACTCACTTGATGAGTGGTGATTTGGACTACGTTTCGTTTCCCGGAAAGGAGTTTATTTGACGAAAAACCGGCTTAAATTGGACAGAGTTTTGACTGGAGAGAGGTTAACTTCTCGGGAATCTCGGGGCTTCGAGGCTTGCTTAGGTTTTGAGACTTGATATCGGGGCTTTAGGGGTTGTATATAAGCTTATGGAAGTGGAAAATATGAAAGAGAGTGAAATTTAGGGTGGAAAATGTAAAAAAAATCTGGAACCCTCGCATGCCTTATATAGGCCGAAGCTTCGGACCCGAGGTCATGCGAGGCTGACGTGTGTCAGACAGGTGGCGAATGAATAGGGCTCGCTTCAGACAGCAGGCTCGCAAGTGGCAGGTTCGGACTGGACCAGACTTCGGTCCAATGGGAGAAGGACACGTGTGAAGGGGGCGTCCGAGGAGTGTCTTCGGTGTGTGTCATCCGAGGCTGTCCGAAGGTGAGTGGACCACAGAGTTGGTTGAATCAGAAGGCGACACGCGAGGCTGCGGTCAATCAGAAGACGGCACGTGGAGGCTGCATGCGAAGGATGACGTGGCGGGTACTGTTCATATGAAATTTCCCGGTTTTTAATATTTTCTCGGTTTTTGCGCCAAAAATTTGTAAAATTCATAACATTTGCATACGAACTCCGTTTTTGATGTTCTTTAGATGCACACGTAGGTAAAGTTATACTATACGACTTTCGTTTAGACTTCGTCGGCTAATTTTGACTTTATTTTTAATTTTATTATTTTTAACAGACCGGGACAAGAAAATCCATTAAAAATTCATAACTTCTTCATCCGACATTCGTTTTTTTCTGTCTTTTAACTGTAGTACTACTAATGACAGGACCTTCAATTCTCGTTTTATTTGTGTCGGCTAAAAATCACTCGATCTTTATTTCGAGTTTTTAGTTGTACACTACTATACTAAAACTTAGAAAAATCATAACTTCCTCATACAAAGTCAGATTTTTGGCGTTCTTTTTATGAAAGTTCTCGGTTTAACATAAACTACAACTTTCATTTAGATTGTTCAGGCTAAAAAGCCTTTTATTGAAAATTTAGTTTTTAAACTGAACAGTGTTTTGCCAGTTTTGTCGCGGATTTCCGATTGGTCATAACTTCTTCGTTATATCTCGGATTTCAGTGTTCTTTATATTTTTGGAAACCTTGTTACAATCTCTACCACTTGGTTCATCCCAATCGAGATTATTTAATAATTTATTTTTGAGGGTCAATCATGTAAATATACACAGTATGCTAAAATTTTTCTTTATTATGATAAAAAGAAGTACAAATTGACCTACACTATTACATAGGTTTGAAATAAAGGTTTGTTACAAAAACCCACTTGCATGTGGTGCATTAGCCTTTTGACTCATGAGTTAGTGAGAGTGAGATAGAGACATGTAAACACCTCTACATAAGGTGGGTTTCGTCCACTTATAGAGGTGTGCTTGAGAGATGTAAAAGTGAGTTTGTAAGTGTGTGTTATTTATGTAGATGTAGATCTATGTCCGTTTTGTAAAACCATACATAATCAATACATCTCTTGAACACTCAAATCACCATGTTCATTGTGCAATCTTTAATTCCGCATGCCAAACCATGTTCTTTATGTCACTACAATTGGTATCAGAGCAGGAATCATTACCGCGATCTGATTTTCAGTTGAATCTTCCGTTTTAGAGTCATAAAGACTTACTCAAAAGTTTCTGCACTGTTAGATTCAGAAAATCATCTCGGATCACCATTTTTGGTTTGATTATGTATTTGATTTGCATAATCGAATGTTTGATTTTGAGTTTCTGATCAATTCATTCAATCATATTCAAATTTCTTCAGGTTTTCTGAAAATTCTTATCCGTACGATAACGACAAACTTCAACATGAACAACGTGACTTCTTTCTCTCATTTGTTAGGATCTTCCACAAAGATTGCTATGTTGATTCCGGAGTATTATGACCAATGGGCTAATCGCATGGAGGATTATGTTGGCGTGCTTTAGCCTTTAGACCCATTTGATTGTTAGAGTGAAAGAGAGACATGTAAACACCTCTATATAAGGTGGGTTTGTCCACTTGTAGAGGTGTGCTTTGAGAGATGTAGAAGTGAGTGTGTAAGTGTGTGTTAATTATGTAGTCTAGATCTAGATCTTTTTTGTAACACCATATACATTCAATATATCTCTTAAACACCCAAATCACCATGTTCAATTGTGCAAACTTAAATTCTGCATGCTAAACCATGTTCTTCGTCACTATAATTGGTATCAGAGCTTGGTTTTCACGATCAACGTGACTTTTGAAGAACGATTCTCGGTTTGGCAAATTTTTCTCGCAATTTGATCAATTTTGGTGAGTCTCTCTCTATGATCTTTCTTAATCATGTTGAATCGTGCGTAGCGTTTTTGAATTTTGATCGATTTGACTCATTGGATCAAATTTTTCTTGAAAAACCCCATTATTAATTCAATGTTTTTTTAAAAAGATCAAATCCAATCAAAAATAATGATATACTGTTCATTTCCAATTTATTCAAATATCAAATCTCATTATAAGCCCAAATTTGTTTGAATCATGCTACTGTTCATGATTTGTTTTTTTTTTGGCCCATAAAAATTTCCAATACTATTCATCTAAAGTCCAATTCGTGAAAAGGTGCTCCGATTTTTCTTTTCTTCATACATCTCGATTATTCTTGATCTGTTTGTCTATCTTCTCGTTCGATTCAAGAAAAAAAAACTCACAAAACCGAAATTCAAAATTGATTCATGTTCTTTTTCATATTCTTATTCATCTTGTTTTTTTGATTCGTATTCTTTGAATCGAAATTGATTCATGTCGTCGATTTAGAAATCTCTTTGGAAACGATTTGAAAGAAAAATTAATATTTTGATTTTGATGTTTGGAGTCGATATTCACTGAGTTCGTTATTTGAAAACCAAAAGTGAATATATGAGATTTGAATTGTCGATCGCTTTTATAGTTTTTAAATCCATGATTTAACAAATTGATGAAATCAAATTGTTAATGTCTATGATTTTTCGGAGGCTGATTTAGAATCAATTTTGACTGAGTTAGCAAATCGTTGGCCTCTAATCTAAAGTGGGTATCGATTTTTGTATTGTCAACTGGGAATGAGTCTTGATTTGGGAAAGTGATTTTGAGAAACGAAGTATGGAAATCGATGATTTTGAGTTAATACAGATTTAGAATGGGAAGGATTCGATTTTGGAGTTATGGCCTCATTAATGAATTAAGTGATTGAAAAATCGAAGTATTGTGGCTCATAGTTGGAACGACTTGGGAATCCGTATTCTATAGATTGATGAACTAGAACTTGATCGAACGAAGCCTTGGTTATATGAATGATGAATTGGAGTCATTGTCGATTTTGAAAACGAAGGGTTAATGATCGATTTGTTGAATTGGAGTCGATTTCGTGCTTGTATGTTGTATGTGGGTTTGTTTGCGTCTACAGGAAGAGTGATGTTGATGCTGCGAAGCCATGGATTTTGAAAGCCAACCAGGGTATTTGTTTTTCGGGTTAACTGTGAAGAAAACGCGAAGAACTCAATAATTCGTATTTGGCTAATTGGGTTCGCATATGAAATCACGCATCTGGATCTTCATTGGATTCGCATTTGATCTTGGTTGGGTTCGCATCTGAAATGATTGTTCAATTTGCATTTGTGTGAATGGTGTTTGAATTTGGTAATTTTGAGTTCGCATTTGGTTATAGATCACGTGAGTTCGCATTTTGTTCAATTTTGGAGTTAAGATGCGAAGAATATGGAACATGCGAAGTCTTTTACAGTAGAATGCGAAATGGGGAAGAAAGCTAAGAGTTTCGCATTTGGTCCCTGCTCTTTTCAAGAAATAACACAAGTAGCCCAACTTCACAAGTTTGAAGAACATGCAGAAATTGTCAAAACAAGTACCTGTAGTTTCGCATTTTTGATAGTTTATACCCAACTTCGCAAATGGGGTCATAAAATGATGAAATTGCAGAATTTTCAAATCTGGTCCTTGCAGCTTGTGCGAATTTACACATTCTACCCACTTTCGCAAATGGGAGTATGTTTCGCATATTTGGCTGTTTTTGGCGCACCGGGTCACTGCAGAATTTTGAAATTGACAATTTCTACCCATTTTTGAGAAATTTTGTCAAAGGCAATCCGGTAACGGCAATAAAAATTGAATATTTTTTGGGTTTTCCGGATTGAAGCACAAAGTTTATGCCACATGTTGACGGGGAGTTTTAACATGAAAAATTCCAAATAGAGCACGTTCTTTTTCCATGGAGTTTTATAATCAAATTTCGATTATAAAAAGGGGGAGAAGTTTTATATGGAAATTCGAACTTGAATTTTTCATATTATGCGGATTTGAAGACCGAAGTGATCTTGAAGTTTTGAAGCCTACGAGATGATGCAATTGGAAGTTTGGAAGTGATGTATTCGAAATGGGTTTGGAATTATTGAAGATTTTTGGGGTGTGTTTTTATGCGCGACTTTGGGTGATTATTTGGAGTTTGGAATACTCTTGATCATTCGTTGTTGCTCGGTTTGTATGGTCTCACATCCTAGAGCCCAAATTGAAGAGTCATGGAAGATTTGAAGATTGAAGTTCGTTTCGACATGTGTCACCTTTGAGGCTCGAACCGCGTAGTGATTGATTTTGGAAGATTTGAAGTGGGTCATTCATTCCTAACTTTGAGGGGGAGAATGTTAGGGTGCAAAGTTATTCATTCATCACTTTGTAAATGTTTGACTTTTGTAAAACCCACTTACATGTGGTGCTTTAGCCTTTAGACCCATTTGATTGTTAGAGTGAGAGAGAGACATGTAAACACCTCTATATAAGGTGGGTTTGTCCACTTGTAGAGGTATGCTTTGAGAGATGTAGAAGTGAGTGTGTAAGTGTGTGTTAATTATGTAGTCTAGATCTAGATCTTTTTTGTAACACCATATACATTCAATATATCTCTTAAACACCCAAATCACCATGTTCAATTGTGCAAACTTAAATTCCGCATGCTAAACCATGTTCTTTGTCACTACAGATTATCTGAATGGTTTGGATGAAGAACTCTGGAATTGTATCTCAGGAACTGCTCAACCTCCATTGAATGTTCAAAACATCGGATCTTCAAATTCTACTTCTGTTGTTGATGAACAATCTACAAGGATGAAGAAAAAAGAAAAGCGTTGTATGAGAGAATTGAGAGGTGCATTGCCTCTTGTGGTTTAAAATTACGTGTGTAGTTCTAAGAGTGCCAAGGAAATCTGGAATAATCTCAAGGAGAAATATCAGGGAAGCGAGAAGACTAAATCAATTCAGTTAAGCAATGTCTTGTGGAACTGAAAGAATTCAGACAAAAGGAGACTGGAATAATTGAAGTTTACTATGATCGCCTGAATGAGCTGATTTATCGGTGCAATAGATATGGAATCATTAGGTATGCTATGGAATTCAATCTTACCTTCGTTATGGGACTCCGTAAAGAATGGAGGAGTGTTAGCTTGATGGTGTAGAATCAACAGATGTGACATCCCCAAAATCTCTGCCAGAAAAGACTGATTTTGTTTATGCTTTATAAAGATCAGAGTAATTCATTTTATAAAAATGTTGAGGAATTTGTTCCCAGAAAAACATGGTAAATACGTCATTAAAACATTTTCGAAGAAACATATTTATTTCATTTTAAAACGTTTGGGATGTCATCGTTAATACAGAAACATTAGAATAAACAGAACTTACAATTATTTACACTAGTGATCTACGTCTCTTTAAATCTCTCAGTGTAATGTCACTTCATATCAACACATGTGATATAAATAAACTGAGTGGGTCAGGTTGGGAAACCTGGTGAGTACATAGGGTTTTCAACCCACAATAATATAATTATTATGTTTAAACAATCAAACAATCAACCTAATTACCCATCCCCATTATCTTCTCTATTCTTAAGGATCTACCCTAAGAATCAGCTATTTCTCATTCATTTATTTCTAAGGATCATCCTAAGGAAACAACATGAAGTCCATTGTTGCAAATGACACATTGGTTAAGCGCAGCTGCTAATCTTGTCACTTAGGCGCAGCTGCCAGAATTGGGACATTTCATATGAGGTGCTTCTGCCGGTATTGACCTTTAAACACTACTATCATGGTCATAAGGCACCCTATTAGGCGCAGCTGCCGATACTGTCCATAGAGCGCAGCTGCTAGGACGTTTACCGTAGATCTAAAACATCTACGGGTTGTGGCGCAGCTGCCAGTGCTCATCTATAGGGTACTTGGTCCATTGCTGCCAATGTATACCTATAGGGCACTAGGTCCATGCTACTAATGTTCCTCTATTTCAGCTTTTATCCCTCATCATTCATCTACCTATGTTTTACCCAACATATTTTGTAGATATAAAATATTTTATACAGTTTACATCATTTAAAACATGTATAAAAATCTTTCACCAGCATAGACAACAAGTATTCAGACAATATGCACACATAGCACGTAATTTATAATAAAATACTTCATATCTATGTGTAAGATGAAAGGGACCATGTACTCACCTGAGTAGGTGGTGACTCAGCACTCGGACAGCGCTTTGATACTCTCAAAACGATATTCCTTCGATAAAACCTAGTACCAATACCACTAGGATTTAGTCTAACGATAACCATGACAAATTAATTAGTCTGACGATTATTAAGCGTTAATAATGCTTAATATAACTCATAATAATAGCCCAAATAATTATTTTAAGGACCTAATAACATTCCTATAATTATTTGAAAGCTATATTAAAAATTGCGTAAGCGTAGCATACTTACAGCGAATTTTATCGAAAAACGGAACTTAATTGGAGCAGCGTTTCGAAACCGAAAAACTCCTTTTTCTCGGGACTCCGGGAGTCTTGGGGCTTCCCTCGCGAGCTAGGGATTTTATCTAGGGCTTAGGGGTGGTTTGGGAGCTAGAGAGAGAAAGTATTTTAGAGAGAGAAAGGAAATGGTGTGAAAAAGTGTGAAAAACCCGGAGACCCTCGCCCCTTTTTATACCCAGCGAGGCCTCAGATTACGCTGGGCGTAGTCCTTGGCTATGCTGGCCGTTCTTCGGATAAGGCGCCATCTGGACCCAGCTGTCTCGCATTTCCTCGGAAAAGATAAGAACCGAAGTACGCTGGGCGTACCCGGCCTCGGACGCGGGGCATTCTCTTCTTGTACGCGCTGCGTAGCGAGCCAGCTGTCATCCATCCGAAGCAAGTCGTGGGCAACAAGGGACGGCCTAGATCATGCCACGTCATCAGTTTTGCATCAGACTTCGCAAAATTCACTACAAACTTTAAAATTTCGTAACTTTAGCATACGAGCTCCGTTTTCAATGTTCTTTATATCCACGCGAAGGTGGGAACGTACTCTACAACTTTTGTTTAGAATCCGTCGGCTAATTTTGGCTTGATTTTAAATTTTATATTATTAACGTGTCGGGATAGGATTAGTCCGTTAAATCCTCATAACTTCTTCATCCGACATCCGTTTTCGCCCATCTTTTTCTCGTTACGCTACTTTTAACGAGATCTTCGATTCTCGTTCAGGTCATGTCGGCTAAAAACCGCTCGATCTAATATTCGAATTTCGGGTTGTACACTGCTAACTCGAAACTTCGAAAAATCATAACTTCTTCATACAAAGTCAGATTTGGGTGTTCTATTTATCGATGTTCTTAGTTTAACATATTCTACGACTTTCGTTTAGATCGCTAAGGCTAAATCTTTCTCTATCGTAAATTCAATGTTCACGCTTCCCGGTGCTGTGCCGGTTTTGTCGCGAAACTTCGACGGGTCATAACTTCTTCGTTATAACTCGGATTTCGGCGTTCTTTACATGTACAGAAACCTCGTGATATATACTACAACTTGGTTAAGATTATTTATTCTAAATAATCTTTTGTCGAAAAGTCGTTTTCGACTCCTATTGCCTCTAAATTGACTAGCCCGGATTTGTGGGCGTTACAATTATCTCCCCCTTAGGATGATTACGTCCCGGAATCCCCAACGAAACAGGGTCGTATAATGACTCCATACGTCATCTCTTCATCCTAGGTAATAATTATAACTTTTACATTCCTTCAAGTCTATCTCTTAAACTCATTGACTGTAAGCAGTACTTAATCGTACACCTGCTCTCTACCTCAGGTTAGACTCCAAACTATGACCTTTAAGTCACAATCTCGATCCTTACTGTATACGAACTTGAGATGATTTCTTTTGTTACTACTATGGATCGACCTATCATCGTGTTGGATTAATGTCTAAGTCCATAACTATAATTGGTAAGACTTGACCCGACCCGGCATGGTCCATTTGGGTTGCATGGCATCATGCACTTGGATAGACTAAATGAGAGAAATAAGACACTTATGGTTATTAATATATTATAATTTCTAGTATATTAATAATAAGAATAATAAGATTATTTAATTAGTATTGATCAAGAATTAATCTAGGATTAATTAAGTGATCAAAAGAAGACTAATTAAATATATGGGTTGATTGTGTAAATCATCCATACTTGTATAGTGGGCTAATGCTCCATGGATAATCAAGTTGGGCTAAAACCCATAGGATGGTCCATGGATGCTCCATGGTGTGTTTGAACCCATGGATCCAAGGAAATGGAAAGCCATGACAATTAAGGGTTTACCCTAATTGTAACACTCTATAAAGATCACATTCTTGGGAAAAATCGGCCACTAGAGAGAGTAAGAAAGGGCTAGCCGATTTTCATGAAGTGTAGAATTCTCTCAAGTCATTCCATTTGTATTTGGTGTTGTGTGAACCATTTGAGGTGTCACACTTGGGGCACTAGGCACTCAAGCTTCATGAAGACTTTCTACACCAAAGAGGTATGTGTTCTATCTTACTATATTCATTGTTTTGTATGCTAGATTAGGATAATACCTTGGATGTTCTTATTTGCATGTATAATAGAGAAAACATAGATCCAAGGTATTTAGGGTTGCATGTACACTTAGGAGTGTTAGAATGCTCAAAACCCAACAGTGGTATCAGAGCCTAGGCTTGTTTTCTTGTTATACCTGCAATAGAAGCTGAAAAAACGAATTTGTTGTTGTCTGATCATCAGACTCGGCGAGTCTATTAGGAGACTCGGCGATTCCATGCCTAAAAAGTGATCAAATCGATCCAACTCGCCGAGTTGGTTCATGCACTCGACGAGTTGGACCCCCAGACATCATATTTTCGAGGTTTTTGGCTAGAAATGGACTAGGAACATTACCCTATGTTGTTTTGAACTTATAAACTTGTTTTTTGATGTGGTAATGTTCATGCTAATCCATTTTCAAAGATAATTGTCAATAGATTCATGTTTTGTATTAGTTTAAGGTTTAGACTAATTACATGAAAAAGTTTGATTTGAATTATCTTGTTCTTATGAGTTGCTTAGATTAATAGGAAAGTTATGTGAAATTATTGTTTTCAATCCAAATTAATCTAAGAGTTTATTCTAAAATGTGTTTGTGTAACTTGTCCTCAAGTTATTTGAAAAGTCACATTTAAGTTTCATAAAACTCATAAAAGTTGGCAATGGTTACAAAAGATGAAGAGTCTTGTCCTTAAGTTATGGAGGTTCAAGAGTCACTTCATTAATAAATAAATAAATAAAAATTTTAACCATAATTAAATCCGTAAGTTATAAAATAAAGAAAAGTTAATTCTTTTATTAGTTTAAAGTCTTCCATAACTTGTCCTCAAGTTATGGAACTTGAAGAGTTTTTGGATTAAAACTACTTTAAACACATAAGTTATGGAATTAATTAGTTTTGAATAGTTTCAAAACTTGCCCTCAAGTTTTGGAATTTGAAAAGTTTTCACTTAAGAATACATTAATTCCAGGTTAGCCCTTAGAATTTTAAAGAGTTAAAATTCAACCCTTATACTTTATAATATTATAAGTTAATAATATATATATATATATATATATATATATATATATATATATATATATATATATATATATATATATATATATATATATATATATATATAAGAGTAAAGTCAGTCTTACCGCTAGTACGCCTCATTCACGAAGCCGGTCTATAAGGTGGGTATAAGGTTGTTGCCTATAAAATGGCAACTTAATGGGTGTCCACTCTCACCCACCGCTTGCTTGACCGGTGGAGGATCGTTAGCCGAACGGGTTTGATAGGACAATAATTCTCCCTTTATTAAAAATATTAATGATAAATACTAAGTAACAAAACTCTTAATAAATACCCAATCTTAGTTACTTAGGAAAAAGTGAATAAGGTGCTAATCCATGAAATTACACTTTGCACTTTGTTTAAGTCGGTTAGTGGAGCGTGTGTGGTTAACCGGCACACTAACTCGTATTTAACAAGGTAGGCAAAGGGTAACTTAATGTTTATCATAGTATCGATGGAGCGTGTGTGGTTAACTGGCACATCGATTAAGGGGTAAACACTTAAGGGTACCAAGTAATTTGCATGGTTACTTCACACCTTGTTTTGTGATCCTCGGCATCCCAGTCACAAAACCTGAAGGGCACACTCGAGATTGAAACATGCCTTTGAAAAGTTCAATGAATCTCAAAGATCTAGGAGTTTCAAAACCAATTAAAACCTAATAATACATTTCGTTTATCTTAGTGGAAATTGGTGAATCGTCATTCACCTACCTTCAAATATTTTATAGCTTGGATTACGTCATACCTCTTCTAAGTTATAAAATAGTTTGTTGGATCCTAGCCTTAATATTTCATATTGGGTGTCATATTAAGGACTTTAAATCAACTATCTTGAATATCTCCAAAAGATGTCTGGTTTAGACACCTATGATCTTCCCAAATCTCTTGAAACAAGGTTTCCTAATGAAGATGATGTCCCATGGATATCATACTTCTTTCTCTTCCTCCAATTATTCTCCCTAACCCACAAGTTCTTGAAAAAAAGTTTAAGGTCACTCAAGCCCTATTGGCAAGGCAAGGTCTAGGTGTGGTCACATCTTGGAGATGTAATCACATATTGACAAGCCGGGAGAGTTGGGTGTCAAAGTCTTGAGAAAGTTGGTGGTTCAACTACTTTCTAAGTCACATAGTGAGTTCCTTTTGAACACCTATGAAACAGACTATGACAAGTCTCTTAATGATCTTATATGTTTGCTAAGATCAACTTCCTAAAACTTTATGGACATTGACAATAGTGACACAGGAAATCCAGAAAAGCATTCTCTTCCCAATGGAAAGGGATCGGCCATAGTCAACTCGGTTTACCAAATGGTAAAGAGAAAAGCTAAGTCTGTGTACCATTATCAAAGGGTCCATATGTTTATATTGCCAAAGGAAGGGGCATTGGTTGCGAAGCTGGCAGATTTACCTAAGGATGTTAAAGTCAATGAGTTTGACTGTACTTCAGGTAAAGTCCACTATCTAACTCTGTTAAGTTTCTATTCTGAGATTATTGATACATGATGTGACTGGGTCACATGGTGATGTTTTAAGAATCAAAGAAAAGTGAAGAAACTTAAAGAAAGAATATGCTGAATCTGATCGCATAGATGGATTTCTATCGCGTAATTTGAAGATTGGATTCTTGAGCTACTTCTTAGGAGTTATGATATTTTTGCTTAGGAATAGATAACAACAAGTTTTCATATGGATTGTAAGGATTAGTTTTTCCGCAAAGTTTTAAAATAAAAGAAAAATTTTTGATTTTATTTATTTTAAAATATCCTTACAATGGCATTTGAGGAAAAATTGTTGCTTATATGATTCCATTAAGAGTAGGAGTGGAAATATGAAATTGATTCTTTCATTTGTGGTAATGTCTATATTTACCAAATAAGGAAAGATTCTCATCACCCAAGTTTCAATTGGACCGGAACTTGGAATCATGCAAGTTGTATAGCATGATGAATGAGAACTTTCAAGTATTGGAAAATTAAGACTAATTACTTGTTCACATGGATGTGTGAGTCAAGTGAAGCACTAAGGGATCGAGTACACATTCTTGTGCACTAGTCAAGTCCACCACAAAAAATATTGATTAAACTATTCGTCATAGTTTACAAAAGATCAGTAAATATGATTATACTTACAAGCTTAAGTGTAACTCTGAGACATTGGAAAATGGTTCCAATGTACGACAGAGCGAATAAGAAGAATCAAATTAGGCAGAAGGATAAAAGTTTCTCAAATCTGAAAAGATGGGAGAGTACTTTAGTATCAGTTTTTGTGATCATCTTAATGATTAAGAAACCATATCAAAATTAGTTCTCTAAGGAAATCTTAGTGTATTCTTATTACTAAGAAGAGGAACTTGAATTGTTGAAATGGTTAAATCAAGAAGATGAGTCATACTTCGTTCCAATACAAGTCTTAGAGTGATACTCCAAGATTGTAATTTGAGTGACATGTCTTAAAGAAGGTTTAAAACACATGTCAAATGTAAGAGTAAAAGTTTCCTACTCTAGTACATTTGAAATTGGTAAGTTGTGATGTTTTGGATAAAACAAAGACCAACTTAGGCCAATTGTGTGAAGTGTTTGTCTTGATTAGAATCCACACTATTTCTTGGATATTTGACAAGGGAGTCTTATAGGTCAAGAGGACAGTGGGAGTCTTAAAGGTCTTGAAAGTCTCAAGAACTAATCAAGAATAGAACCTCAAGTTCTTCACTAGCACACGACTTGAGGTTTATAACCTATCGTGTTGATATATTTTGTGCCCATTCCAGTTAAAATTGGCTTTGCATAAGAGTTCTTAGAGTTCTCAATTTGTTGCACAACAACTTGGAAGCAATAGTAGGCCCTTGAGCTGCCAGGTGGCAAGAAATTAAGATTGAGTTCAGTCCATATGAGTTTGGATTTGTCATTATCCGTGTCTTGTGACTATGATTTTGACAATTCACATGGATAAGAACACATACACCAGTAAATCTAAGTGTCATAAGGTTTCTCTCCGATTCATGAAAATGATGGTGAGGAAACACTTTCACTAAGTAGATTTTAGCTAGGTAGCGACTGTGACATTTGCATTCTCAAAGTCGTTAGTGGAGCGTGTGTGGTTTACCGACACACTAACCTGGACTTGTGAGAAGTGGCAAAAAGGTCTAACCATTATGATTACGGCATCCCTCTTCGTAATTATTTAGACACACAAGTGTGCTATCTAAGGGAAGGTGTATGATTTTGATAAAGTTTTATCAAAACAATCTTGTATCAGAAATCTGAACTTCGGTGAGAAAGTCAGCTGATTTCTGAGTACATGTCAAAGCTAGTGGGAGCATAAGTGTTATGCTAATAATCATCATGTTAGTGGGAGCATGATAATTATGATAAGTATTGCAAGTTAGCAATGTTAATTATAGAAAACAAAAGGTTTCAATTGGGAAAAGGTTGTTTTGCTATAATTAAGGGAGAGGAAATTATACTTCATCTCAAATCTATAAGCTTAGATCGTGAGGTTTTAATCATTTAGTCAAGGATATATATGAATTTCATGTTGGAATGGCTCAACATAAGGAAATTCTGTATATGAGTCCATTATTTGCGTTCTAAAATTCGATTACGATTACGGCATCCCTTTTCATAATCTGAATTATGAGAACTTGGCAAATTGAAATGGAAACATTATAGCAAAAGACTGGTTTAGTCTTTATGTGAGACATCATGAATCGTGTCCCATATGCTTCGGATATAGGATTGATTACATGTGCTATATTTACCCTTTCTAAAATTTTCCAAATGCATGGGGCATTAAGAAGGGAAAAAGGTTTAGAACTGGATATGACTAAAAGGATTAAACAATTGTCGAGGACAATCTAAGGTTTACCAAAGATTGGTTGCTCAAGGATAGTTGGAAGTATAGTGATAATTCTGGAAGGACCATATTGACATAATCTGGAAGGAGGCAACTCTTGTTCAGAAGTGATAGTCAAAATGGAATCTGGAAATGTTTCAAAGTTAGAAATTTCAATCTGTGTAAGATTAAGGAAACTTAATACAAGAAGGATATTTCCAAGGAGTTGATCTCCTTTGGAATACTCTGTAATGATTATTGCCAAGTCTTTGTGAGTTTGTGCATAATCGTTACAAGAGGATCAATGCAGATAAGTTGAGAATCTAACAGATTTCAGTAAATGGCATGAATTTGGAATTCTTGCATTTGCAGTAAGGATTTGGGAGTGTGAAAAGAGAATCATTGAAGTTATGTTCAATTGATCTAGTTCACAAAATAAAGATCATAGACAAACATAGTATGCATACTTGGTGTATGGCATGACTAGTGTTTAAGAAAACATAGTGTACATGCTTGGAGCATGGGACAACTATTGTTTTAAATTCAAGAATAAAGTTGATAGCTGAAACAGTATACAATGAATAATGTGTAATCATATGGTGATAAATAGAAGGTGTTTTATTTATGTTCATAGGTTTTGATACCATATTGGATTCAATTATTATTGTGTTTCACTTTGCATGTTTTGACTTCCCGAATGAACTAGGTTATTCTTCCGGAATAACTAAGTTATTCAAACCATCCACAGTCGGTCATATGTTGGAAGTAGATATGAATTAAGACTGGCATGGGTTGGCTTGTAGAGGTCTAAGGTGTTGGACAAAGGGCTACAACACTCATGAGTGCTCATAAGTCCTGAGTATTGGATTCAACCCGCGCTCATTAGAATCACTTCATGGATTTTATCACGAGTGATCATGAGACGATAATATCTTATATTCTTCAAACCTAGAGATATGAGTTGTTACTATGATTTGATAGTACATTGATTGCACGAAAACGCATTTGGTAACTCGGTGCTATAAAACGTGCCTTTGTGTATGATTCAACAAGTAGTAGAACAAGCCATATGAGTCGAAGCTATCCGTTCCTTTTACCTTCGGGATAAAAGCGATATCTGTGGGCCCCTCGATGATTTGATGATGACAAATTGAAGTGCTCGGCCGGGCCAAGACTGATTTGATTTGTTCAATTAGTCAGTCGTCATAAATCGGAAATCGGGAAACAACAAATGGACAGAGAGAATGATTATAATCCATGTCTCAGTCCATATGATATCTAGAATGGAGGAATATATGATCCCTTATCTAATGGACAAGTCATTGACAAAGGTCAGAGTTCATCGACAAGGTCAGAGTTCGAGAGAAGCTTTTGAGAGCTACGATTTCCAGTTGGTTCCTAAAGTCATATGCAATAATAGTTTTAGACTTATCCAAGTGGGAGACTGTTGGCTTAATGTCTAAGTCCATAACTATAATTGGTAAGACTTGACCCGACCCGGCATGGTCCATTTGGGTTGCATGGCATCATGCACTTGGATAGATTAAATGAGAGAAATAAGACACTTATGGTTATTAATATATTATAAGTTCTAGTATATTAATAATAAGAATAATAAGATTATTTAATTAGTATTGATCAAGAATTAATCTAGGATTAATTAAGTGATCAAAAGAAGACTAATTAAATATATGGGTTGATTGTGTAAATCATCCATACTTGTATAGTGGGCTAATGCTCCATGGATAATCAAGTTGGGCTAAAACCCATAGGATGGTCCATGGATGCTCCATGGTGTGTTTGAACCCATGGATCCAAGGAAATGGAAAGCCATGACAATTAAGGGTTTACCCTAATTGTAACACTCTATAAAGATCACATTCTTGGGAAAAATCGGCCACTAGAGAGAGTAAGAAAGGGCTAGCCGATTTTCATGAAGTGTAGAATTCTCTCAAGTCATTCCATTTGTATTTGGTGTTATGTGAACCATTTGAGGTGTCACACTTGGGGCACTAGGCACTCAAGCTTCATGAAGACTTTCTACACCAAAGAGGTATGTGTTCTATCTTGCTATATTCATTGTTTTGTAGGCTAGATTAGGATAATACCTTGGATGTTCTTATTTGCATGTATAATAGAGAAAACATAGATCCAAGGTATTTAGGGTTTCATGTACACTTAGGAGTGTTAGAATGCTCAAAACCCAACACATCATACGTACCAACACTTAGACTTAGGTCTCTCAGAGTTAAACTCTAAAACAGACTATGCCTTCCTTCATGTTCTAATGTGATACAATCACACTTTATCATTAGGCAATTCTGGCTACCAACTCTTTTTTTTAACAACGAGCGCGATACTTCTATTGATCGCTTTGCTTTCAATCGTTTGGTTTAAGTCGGACGCTTCATCAAACTTGGTTCTCTGAACCACGTAACCTACTCATCGTAGTCGGACTCAATGGGATATGACCACTAGGATCGGGATAACAACAGTCTTCTTAGTCATTACCGAAACAATGGTAACGGCATACTTGAATGAAACGAAATCAATTACTAGCTTCTTGGTAACCTTGTGACTTTCCCTGATCCAAGTGTGAGTCCTGTGCTTCCGGTAGTATAGGCCTCTACTACAATTCACACCTACTCATACTCGTCCCAAGTATTGTCCCGCAGTTTCCCAAGTCACCATGCAACAAATCACACAACAATTTAACACACCAGATAACAAAACGAAGATTTTTATTATTTCTTGAAACTATTACATGGGTGTTCAAGTTCACCCTAGATTATGCCTCTAATAGGCTACATCATATGACACTATCTATATGGCTTCTTCATAACTCGATCTCTATATATCCATCCTTACTCCTGATTCCTTGCATCGTCAGCTGCTTCGTCAAGGATCATTTGAAATGCTCTTGCCTTTGGTTTTGGCGGCACATTTGGCTTTGTAGCCCCTTCTCTCTTTGGGCAATCTTGATTGAAGTGCCCTTCCTCATTACATTCGTAACACACCCTTTTGTTGAATTTACACTCATTGGCGTAATGCCCATGCTTCCCACACTTGAAACAAGTCACCTCCTCACCGCATTTTCCAGAGTGTTTCTTTTTACACTTCTCGCACCATCTTTCTTCACTCCCTCCTCTAAACTTCCTGGTACTGGTCTTGCTTCTCTCATCGGGCTTTGCAGACCCCTCAAACTTCCTCTTTTCACCAACCTCAATCTTGTTGGTAGCTCTTCCTTTAATCATATCTTCCACAGACTTGGCAGCCTAGATAGCTGACTCAAGAGTAGGTGTCTGACGCACTGGCACCGTGTATTCCCATGGAAGTCCCTTTGCGTACTTGTCAATTTTCGTCAGCTCATCTGGAACAAGACGCAAGGCAAATTCCATCTTCTCTGTGAAGTTGTTGGTATATTCATCAATTGACATGCTTCCCTTTTTCAGGGTTAGAAACTGGTTCTCTAGCTCGAGCAGGTTTTGAGCTGAGTAGTACTTTCGTTTGAATTGCACCAGAAATTCTGCCCATGTAAATCAGTTGTAGGGGCAGGTTGGGGCTCAGAGTCTTCCCCAAGGTGTTCCACCAACGTACAACACCTCCTCGAAACTGACGCACTACAAATGTGGTCTGTAGCTTCCCTCTGTGACCGCATGTCATGAAAGCTAACTCCATCTCCGAGATCCAATCCATGACCCCGATTGGATCCTCCTTTCCAGTGAAATTCGATGGCTTGCAAGTCAGAAAATCCTTGTACTTGCATCCATTCCTCTCGACTTCGTCATCTTGGTTGTTTTGTCGAACTATTGGTGGGTTGACTTGACCAACGGTCCCACTGTAGTTCTCCTCCTCAGTCTGCCCTTCATTCAACTCGGGCCGTTCGATCTGAATAGTCGCTTCCTCTCGATTTTGCTGGATCAAACGTCTGGTTTCCTCCATTTGACGATCCAACATTGCCTGGATCATCGCTTGTACTCCGGCCATCGTTATTGGCTCAGTAGCGGCTACCACAACCGGTATTTGCTCAATCACTGGGGGTTGGTTTCGGTTCCCATTTGCATTCAGGTTTCTGCTACGGGTTCTTGCCATCTTGATCTATACACCGAATAAGGTGAATCTAGATCTTTACTTAGGATTGACGGTTAAATCATCCTTATCACTCCGAAACGTTAATTTGCTAGTTCTAATATCGTAGTCGTACGTTTAGAATCCTAAAGACATAAGGTTTCCAGATCCGTCGGCAACAGACCATAGATCCGAACAATTAACAACATATCATGCACAAAGCATTTAGCACATAAAAGCATTTTAGGTACAATTCCTAAAATAAGCTAGTGCTCACACCTCACAATCATCGCTTAGCATTCTAAGTTTAAGTCTAGAAATAAATCCATATTCCTAGTTCGCTTAAACTAATTCTCTGATACCAACTATGACATCCCCAAAATCACGGCCAGAAAAGACCGATTTTGTTTATGCTTTATAAAAATCAGAGTAATTCATTTTATAAAAATGTTGCAGAATTTGTTCCCAGAAAAACATGGTAAATACGTCATTAAAACATTTTCGAAGAAACGTATTTATTTCATTTTAAAACGTTTGGGATGTCATCGTTAATACAGAAACATAAGCATAAACAGAACTTACAATTATTTACACTAGTGATCTACGTCTCTTTAAATCTCTCAGTGTAATGTCACTTCATATTAACACCTGTGATATAAATAAACTGAGTGGGTCATGTTGGGAAACCTGGTGAGTACATAGGGTTTTCAACCCACAATAATATAATTATTATGTTTAAACAATCAAACAATCAACCCAATTACCCATGCCCATTATCTTCTCTATTCTTAAGGATCTACCCTAAGAATCAGTTATTTCTCATTCATTCATTCCTAAGGATCATCCTAAGGAAACAACATGAAGTCCATTGTTGCCAATGACACATTGGTTAAGCGCAGCTGCTAATCTTGTCACTTAGGCGCAACTGCTAATCTTGTCACTTAGGCGCAACAGCCAGAATTGGGACATTTCATATGAGGCGCTTCTGCCGGTATTGACCTTTAAACGCTACTGTCATGGTCATAAGGCTCCCTATTAGGCGCAGCTGCCGATACTATCCATAGAGCGTAGCTGCTAGGACGTTTACCGTAGATCTAAAACATCTACGGGTTGTGGCGTAGCTGCCAGTGCTCATCTATAGGGTACTAGGTCCACTGCTGCCAATGTATACCTATAGGGCACTAGGTCCACGCTACTAATGTTCCTCTATTTCAGCTTTTATCGCTCATCATTCATCTACCTATGTTTTACCCAACATATTTTGTAGATATAAAATATTTTATACAGTTTACATCATTTAAAACATGTATAAAAATCTTTCACCAGCATAGACAACAAGTATTCAGAGAATATGCACACATAGCACGTAATTTATAATAAAATACTTCATATCTATGTGTAAGATGAAAGGGACCATGCACTCACTTGAGTAGGTGGTGACTCAGCACTCGGACAGCGCTTTGATACTCTCAAAACGATATTCCTTCGATAAAACCTAGTACCAATACCACTAGGGTTTAGTCTAATGATAACCGCGACAAATTAATTAGTCTGACTATTATTAAGCGTTAATAATGCTTAATATAACTCATAATAATAGCCCAAATAATTATTTTAAGGACCTAATAACATTCCTATAATTATTTGAAAGCTATATTAAAAATTGCGTAAGCGTAGCATACTTACAGCGAATTTTATCGAAAACCGGAACTTAATTGGAGCAGCGTTTCGAAACCGAAAAACTCCTTTTTCTCGGGACTCCGGGAGCCTTGGGGCTTCCCTCGCGAGCTAGGGATTTTATCTAGGGCTTAGGGGTGGTTTGGGAGCTAGAGAGAGAAAGTATTTTAGAGAGAGAAAGGAAATGGTGTGAAAAAGTGTGAAAAACCCGGAGACCCTCGCCCCTTTTTATACCCAGTGAGGCCTCAGATTACGCTGGGCGTTCTTCGGATAAGGCGCCATCTGGACCCAGCTGTCTCGCATTTCCTCGGAAAAGATAAGAACCGAAGTACGCTGGGCGTACCCGGCCTCGGACGCGGGGCGTAGATGCGAGGCGACGTGGATCTTCCGAAGCCAAGTGATTCTGAACGCGGGGCGTTCTCATTTTGTACGCGCTGCGTAGCGAGCTAGTTGTCATCCATCCGAAGCAAGTCGTGGGCAACAAGGGACGGCCTAGATCATGCCACGCCATCAGTTTTGCATCAGACTTCGCAAAATTCACTACAAACTTTAAAAATTCGTAACTTTCGCATACGAGCTCCGTTTTTGACGTTCTTTATATCCATGCGAAGGTGGGAACGTACTCTACAACTTTTGTTTAGAATTCGCCAGCTAATTTTGGCTCAATTTTAAATTTTATATTATTAACGGGCCGGGATAGGATTGGTCCGTTAAATCCTCATAACTTCTTCATCCGACATCCATTTTCGCCCATCTTTTTCTCGTTACGCTACTTTTAACGAGATCTTCGATTCTCGTTCAGGTCATGTCAGCTAAAAACCGCTCGATCCAATATTCAAATTTCGGGTAGTACACTGCTAACTCGAAACTTCGAAAAATCATAACTTCTTCATACGAAGTCAGATTTGGGCGTTCTTTTTATCGATGTTCTTAGTTTAACATATTCTACGACTTTTGTTTAGATCGCTAAGGCTAAATCTCGTTCTATCGAAAATTGACTATTTACGCTTCCCGGTGCTATGCCGGTTCTGTCGCGAAACTTCGACGGGTCATAACTTCTTCTTTATAACTCGGATTTCAGCGTTCTTTACATGTACGGAAACCTCGTGACATATACTACAACTTGGTTAAGATTATTTACTCTAAATAATCTTTTGTCTAAAAGTCGTTTTCGACTCCTATTGCCTCTAAATTGACTAGCCCGGATTTGTGGGCGTTACAACAGAGTTTCGATACATCATCTCTAAATGATTTGTACAATCAACTGAAAACTCACGAAAGTGAGGTGAATGAAATGGAAGAAGAGTCAAACCTCAGTCTAGGAGGTCCACTAGGACTTGTCTCTAAAGTGTCTGAAAAAGAAGCAGTCGAAAAAGGTGATTCTGATGATGAAGAGGGGTTTATCATGAACTCAGACGATGAGGCAATAGATTTTTACACGAACAACCGAGTTAAAAAAAAATTCAAGAAACCTCTCAATCCAAAAGTGAAGCAAAATGAGGGAAAAGGAAGTTTCATGAAAAAGAATGCTGGAGAGGAGAAAAAGAAGTTTGATAAGAATGATGGGAAGGTAGCTGAGGATAAGAATGAGAGGAAGTTGAATGGAGATTCGGGTGTGGATTGCCATTATTGCAATAGAGCAAATCATCTAGCAAATGATTTCATGCTTCCTAAGAAGGATTAAAGAATGAACAAAGTGAAGGACGAAGCGTACTATGCTGAGAGGCTAGAGGAAGAGAGAGCTAAAGCGAAGAGTATGTCTTTGGTGGCTAGAGGTGAACAGGAGGATGATGGCACTTATCAAATCTGGTCGTAGGGCTCAGATGATGAAGAAATGTGTATCCTACGCATGGTGCCATGTATGCGAAGCTGGAGGAAGATTCGGACGAAGAGATGACGGGTCAATGCTTCGTGTCCAAATATGTTGATAAGTCTCCAATGACAACTAAGGTACGTTCAATTCATGAATCTTTCAATATTCCTTTGAGTGCATATAATACTGAAATTGTTGCTTTTGATGATATTGTTGCTTACTTTGATTCACTAGTGGTGTCTGCTAGTAACGAAGCTAAGAAATTAAGCACACAGTTGTTAGAGACTCGGAAGATGTTAGACTAGAAAATAACCAAAATAGAGTGTTTAGAATTGCATGTTACAAATATCATGTGTGATAGGGATTCTCTTACTAGTGATGTAAAACTTTTGTTAGCTCAACGTAATATTTACTGTAATTTTGCTAAACGACTTTACGGTAAATTGACTGCATTGCATCATTTGTGTGAAATTAGCAAGGAACAACATAGAAAATTATTGCCTTTTCTAGCATATGAAAGAGAGAAGGTTGATAATATTTCGTATGATTGTGAGAAAAATATTGTTAAGTTTGATAAACTTCCTGATGATAGATATGCATATGGAAGTGTAAAAATCAATGAATGTCTTGATACAAATGAATTAGTTAACATTCTGAATGATACTTCGACTAAATCTGAACAAATCAAATTTTTTAAATAGAATGAGAATTCGACATCTAATTCTTATTCTAATTTTGCCGATATTGAAGATAATTCTGATAATATTAGTGAAATTAGTGATATTGAGGATGTTGATTGTTCTAAGTTGTCTGTCATTAATGTTACATCAAAATCTAAAGAAAAAGAAACAATTAAGGACTTGATGGTTAAGATTGTCATTGAGAAACCTTCAACTTCGAAAGTTTGTGATCCTGATTTTGTGGATATCCGAGATAGTCAAATGGATAGTAGTGATGATGAAGATGATTCGTACAAAAAAGGTCTCATCAAACAAAGATTCGAAAGAAACTGCAATTCCACGAATAGTTGTTGATCAAGTGTATAGGGATACAGAAAAATTCAACAAAGGTTTGTCAAAACAAGGTGCTCATTTTCTGGAAATGAACACTGTGGCCTATCCAAATTTCAAGTGCACCGATGATGTTATATTCCCGAATCAAGTCTTTGTTACTACTGGGAATGGTGAGAATGTAGAACCAGAGTTCAAGAAATTAGTTGAAGAAGACAACAAGAAAACAACAGACGAAGGATTCTTTGCCAATTAAAACACTATCGAAAGCATATTAACAAAGAATTGGTATGTTTTTCAAAGACAAAAAAATCAACGAAAGTGGGTTGAGCAACAAAAAGTTGTGAAAGAAGTTACAAAAGTGGTTATTATGGAGACTGAACCAGTTGTCAAATTAAATTCAAAAGAATTTAAAGAACAAATTGACAAAGGTTTCCAGTGTAGTCAATGATCGATGCTTGGATATTGACCGGATGGTCTCGAATTGTGATTATAGGAGTCGATTTCTCAATATCATTAACAAAGGGTTGTTGGTGGTTAATTTTGAAATTTTCCTTGTCAAGAACATGAAGCATCTGTATTTCATAAGAAGGAGATATGATTTTGTACGAAGGGGTAACAAGTTTCATACAAAGGGTATTGTGATTCGTATGAATTGAAGAAGAAAACCAAAGTTTCATAAATGGCCCTTAAAGTTTCGTTAATTTGGTAAACCTTCGTAAATTGAGCAATGTTTCGTATGTTATGAAGAAAAATGAAAAATCTTCGAAATCAGTCCCTAAACTTTCGAATTTTTGGCGACTTCGACAAATGGATCAACTTTCGACAATTTGACAGTTTTCACCCAACTTCGACAATTGGGTGAAGTTTCGACATTTTGGACAACATTTCGTATGTTTTGAACAAAGGGCAGAATTTTCTAAAATCAATCCCTGATGTGTCGAATATTTGGCGATTCATACCCAAATTCGAAAATGGACTGTGTTTGCTGAGAATTTGAACAAGATGTAGTTTAGGCCCCTGCAGTTTATGCAAATTGTCACTTTCTACCCAGCTTTGAAAAAGGGTGATAGTTTTGCATTTTTGGTTGTTTTGGGCGCGCTAGGTCACTACAGAATTTTGAAATTGACAATTTCTACCCATTTTTGAGAAATTTTGTCAAAGGAGGTATGTGAACGAAGCTAAAAATTGAAGATTTTTTGGATTTTCCTGATTAAAACACAAAGTTAATGCCACATGTTAAGGGAGAGTTTGTTGGATAAGTTGTCTAAGTCCATAACTATTTTTTGTATGTACTTGACCCAACCCGGCATGGTCTATTTGGGTTGCATGGCACCATGCAATTGGATAAACTAAAAGAGAGAAATAACACTTGTGGTTTATTAATATATTATAATTTCTAATATATTAATAATATTATTTAATTACTTTGATCAAGAATTAATTTTAGAATTAATTAAGTGATCAAAAGATAATTAATTAAATATATGGGTTGATTATGTAAATCCTCCATAACTTATATAGTGGGATAAGAGGCTCCATGGATAATCAAGTTGGGTTGAACCCATTGGATGCTCCATGGAGGCTCCATGGGAGTTACAAATCCATGGGTCATGGAAATGAAGATTCATGACACATTAGGGTTTACATGGTGTAACCCTAAATGTGTCAACACTATATAAAGCTCATGGTTCTCCCAAAATCGGTTACACATGCATGCTTAATGGCTAGAGACGATTTTTAGAGTGTTATACTTTCTCTCCAAGTTTACTCCATAGCATTTGGTGTTGTGTGAAGAATTTGAGGCATCACACTTGGGGTGCTAGGCTCACAAGGTTTCAATGATCAAAATCAACAACAAGGTATGTAGTTCTATCTTTTATTCAAGTTAAAATTGTTCCCCATGTATGCTAGATAGGATCATAGCCTTGGAAATCAACTTTGCATGATAATTAGACAAACATAGATCCAAGGTTATTAGGGTTGCATGGACACTTAGGAAGTGTTAGAATGCTCAAAACCCTTCAGTGGTATCAGAGCCTAGGCTTGTTTGTTTGTTATTTGTGCTAAATAGTTGAAAAAAGTCGATTTTGTGAAATCTGCCTGATGAACTCGCCAACTCCATGGGGGGACTCTCCATGTTCATGTGTATCTTCAACCTACTCGCCGAGTAAGTTCATGCACTTGGCGAGTAGGAGCCACAGAATGCAGATTTTCAACTTTTGCTGCTGGAAATGGACTAGAAACATTACGCTAAACTATTTTGGTGTTATAAAACTTGTTTTAGATGGTGTAATGATTGTTCTAATCCATTTACAATGGCAAATATCAATTTTTCATGATTATATGTGTTCATATGGTCTTGAAACTTTGATATGGATATTCATGTTCTTGATCTTATGAATTTAGATGATCGTAGGAATTACTTGTAACCTACTTGGTAGTTTAATTCTTGATCATAATGTGTTTTAATGGAGTCCATAACTTGTCCTCAAGTTATGGAAAACCAAGAGTCACACTTGAATTAAACCATTAAAAGAACACAAGAGTTAGAAAAATGAAGAGTCTTCATTTTTAATACTCTAATTAACTCATAAGTTACAAGAAATGACAAGTCTTGAAAGTTTACAAAACTTGCCCTCAAGTTTTGGAACAAGTAAAGTCTTGATTAAAACTTTAGTTCCAACCCTTAGAATTTTAAAAGTTAAAATACAACCCTTATACTTATAATATTATAAGTTAATATATATATATATATATATATATATATATATATATATATATATATATGTGTGTGTGTGTGTGTGTGTGTGTATGTATAAGATCAAAGTCGTCTTACCGCTAGTAAGCCTCATTCACGAAGCCAGTCTATAAGGTGGGTATAAGGTTGTTGCCTATAAAATGTCAACCTAATGGGTGTCCACTCTCACCCACCGCTTGCTTGACTGGTGGAGGGTCGTTAGCCGAACGGGTAGGACAATGACTTAAAAATTCTCATTAAAAGTATAATGATTATTATAAAGTAACTAAATGTTTTATAAATTCCCAATCTTAGTTACTTTAGGAAAAATGTGAATAAGGTGCTAATCCATGAAATTACACTTTGCACCTTGTTTAAGTCGTTGGTGGAGCGTGTGTGGTTTACCGGCACACTAACATGGACTTAACAAGGAAGGAAAAGGGTGACTTAAGGTTTTTCATGTGGTCGGAAGGAGCGTGTGTGGTTTACCGGCACAACGATTAAGTGAAAAACATTAAGGGTACCAAGTAATTTGCATGGTTACTTCACACCTTATTTTGGATCCTCGGTATCCCAGTCACAAAATATGAAGGGCACACTCGAGATTGAAACATGCCATTGAAAAGTTCAATGAATCTCAAAGAATCTAGGAATTTCTAAAAACCAAATAAAACCTAATAATTTATATTTCGTTTTCATGGTGGAAATTGGTGAATCGCCATTCACCTACCTTTCAAATATGTTATAACTTGGATTACGGCATCCCTCTTCTAGGTTATAATATATTGTGATTGAATCCTAGCCTTAATATTACATTTGGGTGTTTTATTAAGGACTATCCCTATATCTAAACTAAACTTATTTTCTTCTTTTCAGATGTCTTCCAACAATGGTACTCCTGGCTCAAACCCTACTGGCTCCTTCTTTCTCATGAACCTTTGTGGGAGAGTCATCTTTGATGGATCCAATTTTACTGATTGGATCAAAAACATCAGGATGGTCACTCGTTACGAGAACAAGGAATATGTTCTTGACATGGAGCTCAAGGTGCCTAAGCCAACTGCTACTCCTGAGGAGTTTGCTGATATGAGGCACATGAAAGAGATGCTACCAAATTAGCATGCATCATGATGACCACCATGACAGCCGAGCTCCAAAAGTCCTATGAGGACTACTATCCTTTTGAGATGCACCAGGATTTGATGGACCGCTACCATCAGAGTGCTCGTCAAGAGCGATATGAAATCATCTCCTCTATGATCACAACCCGAATGAAAGATGGTGAACCCATCACAAGCCACATGCAGAAAATGCAAAGGTATGTGGATCGATTGATGAAGTTGAATTTGAACTTCCCTGAGGAGTTAGCAATAGATATTATTTTGCACTCCTTACCTTCGTGTTATGATCAATTCTGCATGACATACCACATGAATAAGGAGGAAGTTACACTTAGCAAACTTCAGGGACTCCTAAAGACCGCAGAATCAGGTCTTAAAGGTAAGTTTGTTGTGATCACTCCTGCTACTACTCCAAACTCCGCACCTGTCCTAGTATTCGGGCAAGGTAGAGGGAAGAAGATAAAGAACCCTTAGAAGGGTACCAAGGGTAAGACTCTTGATGGCTCCTCTTCTAGCGGAACCAAGAAAGGTTTCGTTACACCTTCTTCTGATCCCAACGAGGCTGAATGCTTCTACTACCACGAAAAGGCGCACTGGAAGCGTAACTATCCAAAATACCAGCAAGATTTGAAGGATGGGAAAGTAAAACCCAACCATGCAGGTATTTACACTATATCATCTAATAATTCACTCTATTCTAACTCTTGGGTCCTTGATACCGGTTGTGGTATTCATATTTCTTCTGAATTGCAGGGACTAAGAAGAAGTGAGAATGTGGAGCATGAAAAGATAAACTTGATCATGGGGAATAGGAAAGTTTCACCTGTCACCAAGATTGGATTTTATACTTTGTTGCTTAGTAGTGGATATACTTTAGATTTGAATAAATGTTGTTATTCGCCAGAAATGGCAAGAAATGTTATTTCCTTTCATGATTTGTATAAACAAGGTTTTACCTTTTCTTTTGATAATGAAATTGGTGGAATAAATGCTTTCTTTAATAATGTGTTTTATTTTAAAGCATTACCTTGTGATGGTGTGTATGAAGCTGTGTCTGTTGTAGATAACTTAGGAAATAATGTCTGTGTTTTATTTTAAAGCATTACCTTTTCTTCGAACCTCGAAGCGAGAGGTGTATTTTCATCGGCTACCCACAAAAATCCTTTGGTTACCTCTTCTACAGACCTAGTGAGAATGTGGTCTTTGTAGCAAGCAGGGCTGTCGAGAGAGAGAGAGAGAGAGAGAGAGAGAGAGAGAGAGAGAGTTCATAAGCCAAGGAGACAGTGGGAGGCTAATTGACCTTGAAGAACTTCAAGAATCAAGTGGTGAAGGAACCTCAAACCCTAGCAGTCAACTTGAGGAGGAACCTCATGTTTATCCAATTATACCTCCAGTTGTACCTCTGAGGCGTTCCACAAGGGTTAGGAATGTACCTGAGCATTACCATGGTTTCCATATTACTACGAAAGGTGAGATACTTATTAGTGATGAGACACTAGTAGGCCTGGATGAACCTAACAGCTACGCGGAAGCCATGGCAGGCCTTGAGTCTGCTAAATGGAAAGAGACAATGGATAGCGAGATACAATCCGTGTATGAAAATCAGGTCTGGGACTTGGTTGACAATGTGCCAGGTCATAAGACAGTTAGGTGCAAATGGATCTTCAAGAAGAAGACCGACATGGATGGTAATGTACACACTTATAAGGCACGACTGGTTGCAAAGGGCTTTTCTCAAACTCCAGGAGTTGATTATGATGAGACCTTTTCACCAGTAGCCAAGATTAAGTCTATTAGGGTATTGTTAGCCATAGCTGCATTTCATGACTATGAAATATATGGCAAATGGATGTCAAAACCGCTTTCCTTAATGGAAAGTTGGCTGAAGATGTTTACATGAATCAGCCAGTGGGTTTTGTCAGCACAGAGTACCCTAATAGAGTGTGTAAGCTTGAGAAATCCATCTATGGATTAAAGCAAGCACCTCGCCGATGGAATCTTTTCTTTGATGAGAAAGTCAAAGAGTTTGGCTTGTCTAGGAGTGAAGATGAATCTTGTGTATATGTCAAGGCTAATGGGAGTATAGTTAGCTTTTTGGTACTGTATGTGGATGACATACTACTCATAGGAAATGACATCCCAACCCTACAGGAAGTTAAGTTCTGGCTTGGGAAGTGTTTTGCTATGAAGGACCTAGGAGAAGCTGCCTATATTCTAGGAATAAGGATTTTGAGAAACCGGAGTAAAAGACTAATTGGACTTAGTCAGAGTACATACTTTGATAAGGTGCTGAAGAGATTCAGCATGCAAGATTCCAAGAAAGGAGAGCTACCCATCCAGAGTAACACTAGACTGAGTAAGACTCAGAGCCCGAGTAGTGAGGATGAGATAGCAGAAATGAGTCGGGTACCTTATGCTTCGGCAGTAGGCTCGATCATGTATGCTATGACCTGTACTCGTTCTGATGTAGCCTTTGCTTTAAGCATGGTTAGCAGGTATCAGGGGAATCCTAGTAAGGCTCACTGGACAACGGTAAAGAACATTCTCAAGTACCTGCAGAGGACTAAGGACTGATTTCTTACCCTCGGTGGGAGTGATGCTAGCTTCCAAACTGATAGGGATAATTTCCACTCTCATTCGGGCTGGGTCTTTACCTTAAACGGAGGAGCAATCTCTTGGAAAAGTTCCAAGCAGGAGACAGTGACTGATTCAACTTGCGAATCAGAGTATATAGCGGCAAAAGAGGCTATGTGGCTAAAGAACTTCATTAGAGACCTTGGAGTTGTACCAGCTATATTGAAACCTATAGAGATTTTCTGTGATAGTGAAAGTGTTGTTGCCTTAGCCAAGGAACCAAGGGATCACGGGAGATCCAGACACATTGACAGAAAATATCATTTCATCAGACATCGTATAGAAGAAGGACTTCTCGTGGCAAAGAGGGTATCATCGGATGAGAACCCGGCGGATCCCCTCACGAAGGGACTGGGTAGGGTTAAGCATCTCCAGCATGCTAGGAGCATAGGGCTGAAGGATGATATTAGTCTTAGCAGTTAGATAATTTTGAAATTTGTAAAATGTAATTGACATTTGATGATGAATAAAAGTTGTGTTTATTTATGAGTAAAGTGTTGCTATCTCTTGTCAATCGTTTACTATTATTTCTTTTGCATGTTTTGACTTCCAGAATATTTATGTTGCTTTACATATTATTCAAATTATCCACAACCAGTCATATGTTGGAAGTAGATATGAAGTAAGAATGTCATGAGTTGGTTGTAGAGGTCTAAAATGTTGGATATGGCCTCAACACTCATGAGTGCTTATAAGTTCTGAGTATTTGATTCAACCCACAGTCGTTCATATGTTAGAAGTAGGTATGAATCAAGACTGTCATGAATCGGGTTTGTAGATGGCTAAATGGGTTTAGTCATAGCAATGGTTGCTACAACATTCATGAGTGCTCATAAGTTATGAGTATTGGAATAAACCCATGGTCGCTAGTATCACTTCATGGAATTTATCTCGAGTGATCGCGAGACGGTAATATCATATAAGTCTTCAAACCTAGAGATATGACTTGTTAACTGTGAGTTAGTTATGCATTGGTAACTCGATGTTATAAAACGTGCGTTTGTGTGTAATTTAACAAGTAGTAGAACAAGCATATGAGTCGAAGTTTATATGTTCCTTATTGGATAAGAAGATGATATTTTGGCCCCTCGATGATATTGTTTTAACCTATGTATCGGGCCCGGTCAAAACTAAGTTGATATGTTCAATTAAGTTCTATGTCAAACAAATCGGAAATCGGAAAACAAACTGTTGGACAATAAGCAAGACCATGTTCCATGTGTTTGTCCGGCTGATATCTAAGAACAGAGGATAATATGATCCCTTATTTTAAATGGCGTACCATCATCTTCTCAGTTCCGAGAAACCTTGAAAAGAGCTATGATTGCCGATCGGTTCCTGAAGTCATACTTGCAGTTATAGTTATTAGACTTATCCAAGTGGGAGATTGTTGGATAAGGTGTTTAAGTCCATAACTATATTTGGTATGCACTTGACCTGACCCGGCATGGTCCATTTGGGTTGCATGGCCCCATGCAATTCGATAAACTAAATGAGAGAAATAACACTTCTGGTTTATTAATATATTATAAGTTCTAATATATTAATAATAGTATTTAATTAGTTTGATCAAGAATTAATTTTAGAATTAATTAAGTGATCAAAAGATAATTAATTAAATATATGGGTTGATTATGTAAATCATCCATAACTTATATAGTGGGATAAGAGGATCCATGGATAATCAAGTTGGGTTGAACCCATTAGATGCTCCATGGAGGCTCCATGGGAGTTACAAACCCATGGGTCATGGAAATGAAGAATCATGACACATTAGGGTTTACATGGTGTAACCCTAAATGTGTCAACACTATATAAAGCTCATGGTTCTCCCAAAATCGGTTACACATTCATGCTTGAGGGCTAGAGCCGATTTTTAGAGTGTTATACTTTCTCTCCAAGTTTACTCCATAGCATTTGGTGTTGTGTGAAGCATTTGAGGCATCACACTTGGGGTGCTAGGCTCACAAGGTTTCAAGGATCAAAATCAACAACAAGGTATGTAGTTCTATCTTTTATTCAAGTTAAAATTGTTCCCCGTGTATGCTAGATAGGATCATAGCCTTGGAAATCAACTTTGCATGATAATTAGACAAACATAGATCCAAGGTTATTAGGGTTGCATGTACACTTACGAAGTGTTAGAATGCTCAAAACCCTTCAGAGTTTTGACACAAAAATTTCCAAATAGATCACGTTCTCTTTCCTTGAAGGTTTTATAATCAAATTTTGATTATAAAAAGGGGAGAAATTTATATGGAAATTTGAACTTGAATTTTTCATATTACGTGGATTTGAAGACCGAAGTGACCTTGAATTTTTGAAGCTTACAAAATGATGCAATTGGAAGTTCGGAAGTGATTTATTTTCGAAATGGGTTTGGTTTTATTGAAGATTTTCGGGGTGTGTTTTTATGCTCAACTTTTGGTGATCAATTTGGAGTTTGAGAAGCTCGTGATCATTCGTTGATGCTCAGTTTGTATGGTCTCACATCGTATAGCCCAAATTGAAGATTCATGGAAGAATTGAAGCTTTGAAGTTCGTTTCAACATGTGTCACCTTTTAGGCTCGGATCGCGTAGTTGCTTGATTTTGGAAGATTTGAAATGGGTCATCCATTCCTAACTCTGAGGGGGGGAATGTTGGGGTGCAAAGTTATTCATGTTTGACTTTGTAATGTGTTCACTTATGTAAAACCCACTTGCATGTGGTGTATTAGCCTTTTGACTCGTGAGTTAGTAAGAGTGAGAGAGAGACATGTAAACACCTCTATATAAGGTGGGTTTAGTCCACTTGTAGAGGTGTGTTTGAGAGATGTAAAAGTGAGTGTGTAAGTGTGTGTTATTTATGTAGATGTAGATCTATGTCCCTTTTTCTAACACCATACATAATCAATACATCTATTGATCACCCAAATTACCCATGTTCATTGTGCAATCTTTAATTCCACATGTCAAACCATGTTCTTTATGTCACTACAAGGTTCGGCATGATCATAAAGCATCCACCAATGTTTTGTATTCTATGATTTTGTCTTGTACTCTGATAACTTTTGATATGTTTTCCTTACATTATGATTGGGTATTTGGAATGAACGAATGACTATTTTGGTGAAAATTTTTACTTATTTTTTTTTTGGGATATTACAAGTTGGTATTAGAGCCTTGGTTTGATGGATTCGGAATTGGTAAAATTTTGAAAGAAAACAATTTTTCCAAGAATATATTAACAAAGAAAAATGGTGTGGTGCATACAATCCGCCGAGCTCAAGTAAGTATTTTGCAAAATACCCACACATGTGATATGTTATTATTTTGATATGAGTATATGAGAATTACATGATAGATTAGGGCTAAGCGTCTGCTTAAGATTGCATGATAGAATGCTAGGAGAGATACCTTTATATGTCTGATTGTCTGAGCTTGTAGAACTACATGCTAGTATACATTTCAGATGTTAGTTTGGATAGCCTAATTATGTGAGGTACTAGATTGGACTACTCGAGGCTCGAATGCTACTTGCTTCATGCTTTTAGAGACCCCAATTATTTCAGCTAACTATTAAGTGAGTACGTTAAGTTACATATTGTGGGGAGTAGGTAAGTTTAGAAGGTTAGGTTCAACCTGATTGCATGGCTCTTGTTTGAGTCCAACCATCATAGAGTGGGATCTACCAGTCAAAGAATTATCTAGTTTCGATGACATGTAATTGTATTCAAGAGGTAGTTAGAAGGTATTAGAACAAGCCTCTTCTATAGTTGATGGCGAGAGTGGTGGGTACAGAACCCTAGGAAGTCTAGGTGATTTTTTAGTGCATAGGGTGCTCTATAGTGCAAGTAAGTATTTGGATAGTAGGGAAGTGACTTAGAGGATTTTAGGTAATCCTTAAGGGAGGTAAAAATAGGCATGGAAGGTAGTATTGGGCCCATACTACTGAAAGTATAGGATGTGTACCTTATTCAAGGAAAGTTATGATGATTGTAAGGAACTTATGTAGTGTAAGCCTCTTCGTGTGTAAACTGATTATTTGTGTATTGTGTTTCAATATGGTGATGGCACCCAGTGGAGCAGGAGGTTTAGGATCTATTTCTGCTTTAGGAACGGATATCAAATTAATTGACAAGGGATTACGCGAGTTCATCACGTCGGAGGTTACGTAAGATATCCTTGATGCAACCCAGATGACGTTCAGGATGATCAAGGAAGGGATCACCGAGAAGATGGAGGAGCACTTTCGAGCCTTTCGGTTTGCGATGTCTGTCGGGTAGTGTGGAGCCCATACCCTTACGTTCATGGATTTCCAGGGGGTGTGGGGTACTAGAGTTATTCGGGTTGAAAGACCCCATTACATCCATGTGGTGGATAGCAGATATGGAGTGTGCTTAAATAACGAGCTTCTGACCCAAGGGGCTTAAGGTGAGATTTGTTGCATCTTGTTTGAGGGAGCGAGCCCAAGATTTGTGGGAGGAGGTTGGATATGCTCAATTAGTACTAGCCATTGAGGCTATGACATGGGCTAATTTTGTGACCAGATTTCGAGTGGAATTTGCACCGGTTATCGAGGTGTAATAGCTAGTGAGTGATTTTCAAAAGCTACGCCAGACGATAGAGACAGTGGCAGAGATCACTACCAAGTTTTGGGAAATACCCTTATTGGTACCCCAGTCTACCACAGACTAGGAGATGAAGAAGACTCGGTACCAACACATCTTGAGATCGGATATTAGGGAGTTTGTTAGCTTTTCTAGTTTTTGGACATTTGAGGACATGATAGCCAGAGCCTGGGAACGGGAGATTGATTTGGAGCACCTTAGGAAGAGGAAGGAAGAGTAGGTGCAGACATCTGGGGGTTCAGCAAAGAAGCCAAATACATTTCATCCGAGATTGAGGGGCCATCAGGGTCAAGGCCGCTACAGCAAGTACGATAGGTCTCACAATGGGTTTTGTAGGGTGGGTCGTTTAGGCTGCTATAAGTGCGGCAAGACTAGTCACTACAACTGAGATTGCACTACCACCACTACCCAGGATTCGAATTTGATTTGCTTTCATTGCAATCAAATGGGCCACAAGAAGGCCTATTGTCCAAGTTTGATGGTAGGAGCGGTGGCAGCACCCGCTCCAGCGACACTGAGGATCACAAATGGTCGAGAGGGTAAGGCGGCAGCGCCTGTGGTGAAGAGCAGGTCTTTTTAGCTGACAATAGAGGAGGTGCATGTGACTCCTGACGTGGTTACGAGTATGTTTTTCATTTATCATGTGCTTTCATTATTGTTTATGCTTATGTTTCATGTTGTGATGTTTAGGGACGTTCTTAGTTACAGGATTGCTTGCTTTGGCTCTTTTCGATTTGGGTGTTACCTAATTTTTTGTGACTCTTGCGCTTAGCAAAAGGTTTGATGATGCACCTGGTGAGCTAGAGTGCCCTTTGAAGGTTGATATTGTCTATGATCATCTGGTGAGAGTATCCAAGGTTCGTCGGAGTTGTCCTCTTGAGCTATTTTAGGTAAGGTATTTGATCGATTTGGTTCCTATTCCATTATGCGAGAGCAAATTCATTATGGATATGGATTGGTTGACCCCAATGGGGCATGATTGACTATGAGCCCTAGTTAGTGAGGTTTTAAGCTACAAATGGGGGAGAACTACTTATTCATGGAGAGGGCGCTCAACATGGACTAGCCCTCTATTAAGTTGCAAGAGCTAAGAGGTATCATTATCAAGGTTGTTCTGGTTTCGTGGCCTATGTGTTGGATACTAGAGAGGAAGGAATGAAGGAAGTTGATGATGTGCCAGTTGTCCGAGAGTATCCTGAGGATTTTCCTGGATTGCCTCTATTGAGGCAATTTGAGTTATTCGGATTGATTTGGTACTAGGTGTGGCTCTGATAGCCAAGGCACCCTCTCGATTATCCCCACCTTAGATATAGGAATTGTCTACATAGTTGTAGGAACTATTAGAAAAGGGATTTATTATGCCAAGTAGTTCACCCTGGGGAGAACCGATCCTGTTTGTAAAAAAGAAGGATGGATCTCACAGGATGTGCATTGACTATTGAGAGCTAAATAAGTTAATGGTGAAAAACCGTTATCCACTTTCGAGGATTGATGAATTGTTAAACCATCTACTGGGTGCATCTTGGTTTTCCAAGATCGACTTCCGTTCAAGATACCATCATATGAGGGATTGGGATGAGGATGTACAGAAGACATCTTTCATAACTTGTTATGGACATTACGAGCTCATGGTAATGCCTTTTGGGCTCACCAATGCATCAATAGTGTTCATGGATGTCATTAACATGGTTTGTAGACCAATGTTGGATCAGTTAGTGATTGTCTTTTTTTGATGATATCGTGGTCTATTCTAAGACCAAGGAGCAGCATGATGATCACTTGCAGGAGGTTCTGGAGACCTTTAGGGGGAGAGGCTATATGTCAAATTCTCTAAATGTGAGTTCTATTGCACGAGGTGCATTTCATAGGGCATCTCATAAACCAGAATGGTATATTGGTCGCTCTGACCAAGATCTAGGTCGTGATGCAGTGGGAGGTTCTGAGATCTCCATCCGAGATTCAGAGGTTCCTTGGCTTAGTAGGGTATTACCAGAGTTTCAATGAGAATTTCTCTAGGATCGCAGTTTCGTTGACCGGGTTGATAAAGAAGACAACTACCTTCCATTAGGAGCTTAAGCAGTAGGCGACATTCGAGACTCTGAGACAGAGATTGTGCGAGACCCCAATCTTGACACTGCCCAAGGGTGTTGACGACTTTTTGGTATATTATGACGCTTTAGTCATAGTTCTAGGTCCGGTGCTTATGCAGCACTATCATGTGATCACTTATGCCTTGAGGTAGTTGAAGCCACATGAGGTGAACTATCTTATTCATGATCTGGAGTTGGGGGTTGTGGTTTTCACCCTCAAGATCTGGAGACATTACCTCTATAGGGTCCGTTGTACCATTTATACGGATTAAAAGAGCTTGAGATACTTTATGGATCAACCAAATTTGAATACGAGGCAGTGTAGGTGGCTTGATGTAATGAAGGACTTAGACTATGAGATTTTATACCACCCCAGGTAGGCCAACATGGTGGCCAATGCGCTGAGTTGCAAGGTAGATAGCACACTTGTTCAGGATCTATGTTTGAGGATGATGGTGGTTACCCCCATTGCTAGATCACATTCACGAGGCTCAGGTCCAGACCATGAAGGAGGAACACCGTAATAGTGAGCGTGTTGTGGGATAGGTGTCCTCTTTCAACTATGATAGTAGGGGATTACTGGCCTTCCATTGTAGGATTTGGTTATGTATTGGGGGAGTGTGTTGCAGATACTGACGGAGGAGGCACACAATACAAAGTTCATTATTCATCCAAGTGCGACAAATATGTATAGAGACCTCGGACCTTATTATTTGTGGCCCTGCATGAAGCGGGATGTGGCATGGTATGTGGAGAGGTGCTTGACTTGCAGAAAATTCAATGTCAAGTTTCACACCCCATAACCGGAATGGCGGAAACATTCTGGGGTGGATGACGTCATGTCAAGTATCACAACATATGCAGTATAGCAATCAAAGTACAACAACCATTGCATTAATAGTAATAGTTTTACATAAGTTACATTTCATAGAGACATTACACTAATACAAGTAATGATATAGGTGCAGCTTGGTACTAACTGTCTTCACCAAAAACTCCTGGGATGTACCTGTCTATTGCTGACCTGAGAATACAAGTTATTTGAAAGCGAGTATCAACATTTTTATAAATGCTGGTGAGTTCATAAGTATTTAGTGTCATTTTATTCAAATAACTTTATAAAATTAGTAGTTTAGAATCAACGGTGTATTAGAGTTCTTTCAAGAAAATCCTATATTTTCTAAATAAAAGCAGTCTTCTACCAAGACCCGACAATGTTATGTTTTAAAGAGAATTTCCCTGAAATGTTATTATTACCAAAATACGATATTTGACTTTAAAGAAAGTAGAAGGATATCACAAGTAAAAACATTAGGGAAAATAACATATGCCTCAACAAGAAATACTGCTGACTAAGGCAAAAGAAATCATAGACTCCAGGAGAGTATCGAATGAACGACACGCCTGGCTCAGTCTAACGAAAAGAGACACAGACCCCAAATAGTATCAAATGAATGATACGTCTAGCAAGGTCTAAAAACAGTGAATACAGACCCCAGACAGTATCAAATAAATGATACGTCTAGCAAGGTCTAAAAACAGTGAATACAGTGTTAATTCCCGTTACCTTAAGGCCATGAATTATAAGGTAACCCCGAGATACTCGTAACCATAATGATAGACACTAGAGAACTTGACGCCCTGCAAGCGTCGGAAAGAATGTGACATTTGTCACCCCTTGGCTTGGTAGGCCGTGAACTGTAGCTAGCAGTCAGGTTGTGGGGGTATCAATCTCGTATAGATCTATACACACAATGCCCGCTCTCCCTACAGGAGACACTGGTTACCAACTTGACAACGGAGAAGGCCGTGTCCTAAAGATGCATCTCGTATAGTGAGTTCTGAGGTAAATAATGGGCTAATGATAGAGACTTACAAATAACTGACCGATGTAAACCTATATGTCTATACATGTATACATAATATATAATTAATGATTAAACGACCTTCGGACGGATATCCGATCCCACCAGACCACATCCCAATGAGGAAAAGGAAATAGGGCGAACTAGCCTTCCTAGGTCCTTTAAACATTATTTATATAACTATACAAGTACAGGCATACATTTAACTAAGTAGAAGCATTTAACGAAGTTGAAGTGTTTATCGAAGTACAATTGTTTCACGAAGTAGAAGCGTTAACAAGTAGAAGCATTAATAAGTAGGAGCGTTTCACGAAGTAGAAGCGTTAACAAGTAGAAGCGTTAATAAGTAGGAGTGTTTCACGAAGTAGAAGCATTAACAAAGTTATCACGAAGTAAAAGCGTATCACGAAGTAAAAGCGTTAACAAAGTAGTAGCATTTAAGTAAGTAGGAACATTAACTAAGTAGAAGTATAACGAAGCAGTAGTATCTAACAAAGTAGGAGTATAAAAACATGGGAGAAAACTTTGATGAAAAGTTTGGAAAATCTTTACACATAAGAAAATCACGACTTGGTATTCTTTTGTCAAATAAGTTTGAAAACCTTTAGAAATCCTTTCATAAACAAATTTTAAATGAAACTTTTTTAAAACATTATGGGTAAAGAAAACCTTTGTTTAAAATACTGCTGTAACTGAATCCGAAGTAAAACATACAGCGCGAGTGTCAATTTGAGAAAAGATTTGAATAAGTAAAGACGTTTTGGAAAACCATTTACAGTATCATACTTTGTAAAACAGTTGACAGTGTAATAAATCCTTGTGCATGAGGATTATCAATCACATGTGATTGATATGATAACTGGCATAATCTTATAACAGATCCGAAAATTCTTCATATCATTAAGTACTAACCCCATGAGTGATCCCTTCCTTTCTTCCCTTCTCGCAAAGGACACATACTCTCAAATAATGTTCTGACTGTTGTACAGTTGAGAGATGTCTCCTATCATGTTCCTGGAACAGCCACTACCAACAAACCGAAGTATGATGATATGCCTCCATGGCTGCTCCGACACAAAGTGGGATCAGTTGGTCTTTGGAACCTAGTCCATTTTGAAACTGGGTTGACCTTTTTCATCCTTCCAGGGTACTTTCTCCCATGACATATCCTGCTTGTCATAAACAGAAGACAATGAAATATTAGAGTCATTAGAATATTTGGGAGTTTTCACCTTTGGTACCCATCTATATCCGGGTTTAACCCATTTCTTGTTCGATCCGATGGGTGCCTCGGCACTTGCTTTAGAACTTGAAGTCGTCTGCCTAGATGACTTTGACCTAACCGGTCTTGGTTTCACAGGAGCATCTCTTGAACTAGACTTCTGGGCCAGCATTCCCTTCTTGTTCTTGGGAGTTGGATGCTTAGCCTTGTGCACATTCCAGTCATCATGGTCTAAACGTGACCTTGAGGGTTTTCTTTTGAAGTGTCTCCTCCTTGGCGCGTTCTGCCAGCCTTGTGCATAGTAAGGAACGTATGCGCGATTTGGACAATTTTGAGCAATGTGACCAGGTGTTCCACAGTTAAAACAAGTCTTTTTCTTCACTGGGAAATTGTTTATTCCTGCCCCTGGTGGTGTATCCTTGCCTTGTCTCTAGTTGTTACCACATGCACACTTGCCACAAGAACTCTGTTGCGTTGGAATTGGTGGCCTGTATTTCTCAACGACAGGTTGATCAGAAGCAGTTGAGTTCGAAGCAACAGATTCAGAGTTCAAGGAGATGTTGGTTTGTTCAATGGTTTTCTCCCTGTTCTCATCTTCTGCTACTTTACCTGCACATGAATTAGCAACATTAGTATCTTCAATATTAATAACTCCTCCTAACATAAATCCAGCTCGTTTGCCATATTGAAGATGTGCCTCCCTACCAGCTTCGTCCTGTGTCATAGGGATGGATGTGTAGTTATGATTACAAGGAGGAGGTACACTATCATACCCTAGACCCTTGTTTTGATTTTCTTTGAATTTTAATTGGGTTTCATATAAGGACTCGACTGTCTGACTTGACGCAGTATAATTTTTGAAACTGACATCTATTTTTCCACACTTAATTTTTAAAGCGTCAAGTTCTTCAGTTACAGCAGCAAGTTATCTCTTAACATAATCATAATTTTCACACTTGTTGCTATACTCTTCCTGAAGTTTCCTAAAGTCCTTGGTTTTTGCTTCTAACTCAGCCTTTAGGGGTTTCTGTCCTTTCCTGAGTTGATATCCTTCATATCTCAGGTCCTAAACTTCTCTTTTAAATACATCAATTTGTTCCCTAAGAAATTTAATCGTGGCTTCACAAGCTGGAGTACATGTAACTTCAGTGACCAGAATGTTTTCAGAACTCATTGTTTCTCTACACTTCAAAATATCAAGTTCTTGAATTACATCAGAAAGACTAAGATGATTGAGATCTTTTGTCTTCTTGATGATAGCAACATTCATATCCCACGATTTCGGAAGTGAATTCAATATCTTTTTGTTTATCTTAGATTTGGTCAAAAAGATCCCAGCAATATTCATCTCAGTAGTGAGTGTGGGAAATCGCTGCAACTGAGCTTCCAGGGTTTCTCCAGGGATATAATCGAACATGTTGAAATTTTTTCTTAAGATATCCTAACGACTCTCTTTCATGTTTTCAACTCCCTCGTAGACCTCAAAATCAATTAAAAAGCACAACTAGAAGCTAAGATAAAAATTAAACGTCAAATTTAAAATGCCTTTTTTTTTAAAGTCAACCTTAAAAGTCAAATTTAAAAAATTAAACTCAAAAGTCAAACTTAAAAGTCAAACCGAAAAGTTAAATTTAAAATTTTAAAACTTAAACGAAAAAGTCAAAGTTTAAAATCAAAGGTCAAACCTGAAAGTCAAAATCAAAATTTGAAATAAAAAGTCAAAAATAAAATAAAAACAATTTATTATTATTATTATTATTATTATTATTATTTTATTATTTATTATTTTATTATATTTTTTTATTTTGAATGAAAATAGAATTTAAAAATAAAAGAAATTGAGTTTTTGGGTTAAAAGTGTCAAAATTCGAAATTTGGTGTGAAAAAGAGGGGTTATATTTTAATTTTCGAAGGAATGTAACAAGTTATCAGCTAGCCGAGTTGGATAAGGCGCGAGGTTCTTGATTTGGAGGTCGCGTGTTCGATCCTTGCCTCCCCCAAGATTTGCGGCCTTTTTTATTAAAGCGCTGAGCCGAGCCGTTCTTGCCGAGCCGCACACGTTCGATCCACAAGCCGCCGACACGAGCCGCAAGCTCGGGAACCCTAGCCGCAAATGCGAACCCCGCCGCCGGTCGTGAACAGTTTCCGGCCGTAAACTCCGGCCGTGAACTGTTTCCGGCAGTAAGCTCCGGCCGAAAAACCTTCAACGATTACGTGAAAAACAGCGATTTTTCGACTTTGAAGCTCCAAAACTCGATCAAAAACCCTTTTTTATGAAAAACACGAAGGACAAACCCCCCCCCCCCCCTTATTTTTGCGAGATCTATCAAAAAACGCAAGAATATTTCAAAAATAAGATCAAATAATGCCCTAAAATAGGGTTTACGACCCAAGAATCTAGACTTCACGGTTGATGAATTTGACTGGTTTGCGGCCGTGAACTCAGTGTTTACGGCCGTAAGCTTGGACCTAGAACACAGAATCTTCGATTTTTGGATGAAACAATAAATCCTTTTGACTGATACAACCAGGCTCTGATACCAATTGTAAGTCCCTAAATTCGCCTGTGTATCAATCAGATCCGTTTGATGGTGCGGAATCCCAATCAAACGGATGATGTCAGATCAAATAGAAGAGAAAGAGAAGAAGAATAATATGAGTCTCTGTATGAATTGATTAGAATTAAAGTTCCAGATACAAAAGATTCATGCACACAAAATGCTCTCCAATTTCTCTCTTCTCTCTAGCCGTAAACTCCTTAGGGTTCATCAATCTCTACTCCTCATCCTAACACCTCTATTTATACTTGGAATATGGGTCGGATAACACATGGGCCGTAGATGAGTTTACGGCCGTAAACTCAGCCGTAAACTAGACCATAAATTCATAAATATTACAGAAAAATACAATTGCCCAGAAAAGTAAAGTATAAACCATATTTTAACCCAACAGACAAACACCTATCAAGTCTAAGAAGTGGTTCAATTTGGGGTGAAACTTGTGGAATTTCCGAAAGTTGTAGCGGTCTGACGGGGGTTGGACCAATCTTCGTAAAGAATCTCGGATGGTCCTAAGCTCTCGGAAGGGTAGAGCTTTTCAGTACTTAGAACATAGTGTACTTCTATGGCGATATCATCACTGGCGTGATTGCCATTACGAAGTTCCAAACGTTCTCTCTCATACTGGGAGTGTAGTCCTTCAAGTTGTTTCTAGATCATCGGATGGATTGCGTGTCTACAGGTATTTGTTTGCTGCAGAGTGTCTATCTCAATCTTGTGCAAAATGAACCTGCACTTCTGATTCTTGAGATATTTCTAACGGAAACCCTCAAGTTTGGGGAGGTAGGGTTTCACCAGTCGAGTGTTGGACTATCTCAGGAGGTGGTTCTACTATTTCTGTGCGAGATAGTATTCGTGGAACACCTAGTAGTCCAATGAATCTCTAAGACATGTCCTTTTCTCTAATGCGCTGGTTTATTTTAGTTGCAGAAAGTGTGTGCTCTTGTATAACCCATCGACTAACACCTAGACTGGTGTCAGTCTATAATCTCTTCGGGATCTGGGTTATAAGGCTTAACGCAAACTACTCTCACACTTTATTCAACTATTCTTGGCAGTGGAGGTTATCATGTGGTTCTCGGTATTCTAGTGTTCACTTCGGAGAATACAGTCTATCGTCTACAGGGCGACGGTGACTTCTTCCACGTAAGGGGGGCGGAGGGTCCTAGGCACTACTCGTCGGTAACGGGGTGGACGAAGTGCCTGAGTAGTGCGAACATCTTCTGCAACTACTCTTCCGAATATTCTGAGTTTTCTCGATCTAGGTCAAATCTAGTGAGTATAGGGTTCCATCACTCGGAACATTATTTTCCTCATCCACTCTTCTCAGAGTTTAACTTATCGTAGCTTCCAGGGTTCCGGGATATCCGCTGAGATGCTTACTTCGTGGGATTAAGCGTGAGTGGATGGTCATAGTCAATGTCCTTGACTCTTACGACTCAGATTTCTTTACCAACCGAGGGTGTTAGCTACTATGTTGGCTTAACCGGGATGACAACAAATTTCGGATTTGTGGTCATTATAGTAGCTCAACCCGCAAGGGTTCTCTTGAATCTAGCTCCTATTCTATGGAATAGGATGAAGGGCTTTGCTATGAGGTTCGTGGTAGAGCTCATACTTGACTTAACCACTAATACTTGGTGTATGCAAGCCGTATATAATTGAGGTCGGCAGGATGTTCAATTGTGCGACTCCACCCCAGACCCACAACCCAATGAGGAACAGGGAGTAGGGAGGAAGCACACATCTTAAATCTTTTTGATCTCAATTATATACCACCCTTATGCATATACTCAGTTATAGTGGTCAGTCCCATGAGTTCCATCCTCTTGATTCACGAAGCTGTTTGCGAGGTGCGAAGGGTCTCTCTATGGGATCTATGGAGTATGCTTCGGTTGGTTATCATCTTCTGGAATACTTGCAGCTTCTTTCGCTTCGGTTTCTATCTGTTTAAGAAGGGTTGGGTAACAGCGCGCGGTACCCTTCTCCTGGGTACTTCGGAAGGTTTGAAATAAGAGGGACGACTAACGGATCGCATTAGGTTTTATTATTCTCATTTTGTTTAGGTTCGGAAGAACCTTTATTTGCCGAAGTGGCTATGGAGAAAGTTCTTTTTACACAGCACTAGGGAGTTACACATGGTTGCACGAAGTCAAACCATAATTAATAGAGGCGTCGAAGTTGGCATACTTCGACATGATATAGAATGAGGATCGATAGAGTCATGTGTCGAACGGGCACACAAGTTCTAGGCATCTCAGGTTTCGTCCCGTGTATCACTGTCGCGGACCGATAGAGTCGGCGCGGAACTATAGAGGGTCCTGAGTGTTTTTGAGTAAAGTACATTTTCATGAATGGATTCTCACAAGGCATTTCTATAATCGCCTAACATATACTAGTCATGTATAATTAAGGTGGGGAGGACTGTTGACTGAGCGACTCCGCCCTAAATCCACAACCAAACGAGGAACAGGAAATGAGGCGGCCTTCACTCACTCTAGGTCTATCTATCTCAATTATGCATGGCCGTAACATATATATTTAGCCATTATAGTTTTACCTGATGAAATTTTAAATTTTATAACAGTGCTGCGACTTTCGCCTTAATGGGGAAGTAATTACCTTTAGAATTAGCCTTTTAATGTTTACGGTTAGTTATCTGAGATTGAGAGACGTACCAAAATCTACCAGGCTCCTTGATGCTTCTCCCTAAGCATTAGAGTTAGACTCCTCCCGTGTCTTTGTTGTTTCCTTCGGTTGGGCAGTCCCTTTTGAAGTGTCCCTTTTCACCACATAGGTGGCAAACTGTATTGGTCGCCACATTGCTGGTTGATGTAATAAACTCAACCGGGGTTCTGCAGACGCGAGAGGTGTGCCCCTTCCTGTTGCACCTAGCACAGAAGAGTTCCCGGCATATACCATGATGATGGTAGCTGCACTTGCTGCAGTGGGGAAGGTTTCCAAGGTATGGTCTTGTAGGTGTCGGGATGGAAAGGTTGGCAGGGGTATTTCCCTCCTCGATCTTGAGTTTTCTCTTCAGTGGATTTGGTTGAGGTTCTTGGGTGGCTGGGTATACAGAGGTTGGTTGTTGCTGTCCATTACTAGGATTGGGGTTCTCGATAGGGCTCTTGCTAACATTGACGTTGTTAGCATTCAGTTGAGCCATGACTGCTGCTATGGCTGCCGAAATTGCAGCTTGGAACATAGCTTCATCGAATAGGAGAGTCGGTTTCTTGCTGGCGGATGGGTTACGCTTCTTCGGAAGCATGGTTTTTCCTACACGGAAAAGGAACACAAGCTGATGAGAGACGAAGGTTAACCCTGGACGTATATGTCCTTACTATATTAGGCATCAATTTTTCCCGTGCCTCGGATATTGGTTGTCTGAGTGTCGACCTACATCCCTATGATGTAGTCTGGGTATTCAAGGTAGGAGTATGAGTATCGGAAAAGCCATAAGATGGGAGTCGTTCCTACTAAGTTACCTTTATACTGGGAAAGGTTCACTCTCCGGCTTGGAAAGATTTAAGAACAGTTCGGAACGAAGACCGCGGAAAGAAAGGTCCATGAAGACTTATGGCTAAACATCCTCAATAGAGGTGTGGGGATCCGCTCTAATCGTATTACTTGTAACGGGAAAAAGGCGATTTACCTAACACATAGTGTGAGTAGTGTAATCACTAACTCACTAAATTGTATTATTTTATGGGTGTATTAGCATGATGAACATGAGGAAAAGACACTTCTCGGGTTCCATGTACTGGCTCCCTCTGTCTACCTCGTATCCTTGACTGGGACCGGCATTGGTTTCCTTCGGGTAGTTACCTAGGGTTCTTTTCTCCTATAGACATATTGAATTTCTTCTCTGCCCTAACTCCGAATCCGACTCTGGGTGTCATCACTTCATGATGGATGACTGGAAATCTCGGAAGTTTAGGCGAATTTTTCACTGATGTCCCTAAAAAGATATAGACACTTGGTGATTTCAATAGTCTCGACCTAGTTCATTTATTTCCGAACCCGAAATCTTCTCAATGAACCTCTTCGGGGTCTGAATCAACTCTTTTGCCGAATACTGCAGTGGATAGGGTTTTCTACAGGGTTCGCGCGAGAATGGAAATGTCTAAAGAATCCTAAGGGATTATTAACATTTCACTGGGTGATCCATATCGAGTCCGGCTACGATTACATAGGGTATACAAATCATATATAGCTTAGATCCGATAGGCCTTCGAATACGTGATACTACTCTATATCCACATCCCAACGAGGAAAAGGAAGTAGAGCGTAACCACACATTCTTAGCCTATCGGATCCTTATTATATATAACCTTGGGAGTATACCCTCTATAATTGTAGGTATATCAATAATGATCTTTTGAGTTTTTCACACAAGGTTATCTATGGATCCTAAAATACCCCTATGGTATTTTAATTTCTTGTTTGTTTCTTATCTTTTGATTATGATTCTAGGATTAATGTGAGTCTTTTAGTATTCCAGAATACTCCCATAGTATTTTAAACTTTATGTTTGGCTCTAGCATTCCTAGTTGGTAAGTTTCAGACATGTTGCAACACCACTATCACTCCCAAGCACACGTTCATCGCATCTCGAATAAATGTAGTTGATCAGGTTACATTTATTCTAGCTTACGATTACATAACTGCCTAGGTTTGACGGTAATGCTAAACATCCGAAGACTTTTATTCTTGTTCATCTTGTGATACTTGTGTTCGAGTGTTTAGATTCTGGATGTTCTTATACTTTGGTAAAATATGGTTATATTATAAAGTATAATTTTTTCTCAGAGTGTTTTATCCCTATGTATTTATAGCCTGTATATCTTTTATGAATTGATATACTTACCTCACTATAAACAATGCTCTGATACCAATCTGTCACACCCCAAAACCGGAACGGCGGAAACGTTCTGGGGTGGATGACGTCATGTCAAGTATCACAACATATGCAGTATAGCAATCAAAGTACAAAAACCATTGCACTAATAGTAATAGTTTTACATCAGTTACATTGCATAGAGACATTACGGTAATACAAGTAATGATATAGGTGCAGCTTGGTACTAACTGTCTTCACCAAAAACTCCTGGGATGTACCTGTCTATTGCTGACCTGAGAATACAAGTTATTTGAAAGCGAGTATCAACATTTTTATAAATGCTGGTGAGTTCATAAGTATTTAGTGTCATTTTATTCAAATAACTTTATAAAATTAGTAGTTTAGAATCAACGGTGTATTAGAGTTCTTTCAAGAAAATCCTATATTTTCTAAATAAAAGCAGTCTTCTACCAAGACCCGACAGTGTTATGTTTTAAAGAGAATTTCCCTGAAATGTTATTATTACCAAAATACGGTATTTGACTTTAAAGAAAGTAGAAGGATATCACAAGTAAAAACATTAGGGAAAATAACATATGCCTTAGCAAGAAATACTGTTGACTAAGGCAAAAGAAATCATAGACTCCAGGAGAGTATCGAATGAACGACACACCTGGCTCAGTCTAACGAAAGGAGATACAGACCCCAGACAGTATCAAATGAATGACACGTCTAGCAAGGTCTAAAAACAGTGAATATAGACCCCAGACAGTATCAAATGAATGATACGTCTAGCAAGGTCTAAAAACAATGAATACAATGTTAATTCCCGTTACCTTAAGGCCATGAATTATAAGGTAACCCCGAGATACTCGTAACCATAATGATAGACACTAGAGAACTTGACGCCCTGCAAGCGTCGGAAAGAATGTGACATTTGTCACCCCTAGTCTTGGTAGGCCGTGAACTGTAGCTAGCAGTCAAGGTGTGGGGGTGTCAATACCGTATAGATCTATACACACAATGCCCGCTCTCCCTACAGGAGACTCTGGTTACCAACTTGACAACGGAGAAGTCTGTGTCCTGAAGATGCATCTCGTATAGTGAGTTCTAATGTAAATATTGGGCTAATGATAGAGACTCACAAATAACTGACCGATGTAAACCTATATGTCTATACATGTATACATAATATATAATTAATAATCAAACGATCTTCGGACGGATATCCGATCCCACCAGACCATATCCCAACGAGGAAAAGGAAAGAAGGCGAACTAGCCTTCCTAAGTCCTTTAAACATTATTTATATAACTATACAAGTACAGGCATACATTTAACTAAGTAGAAGCATTTAACGAAGTTGAAGTGTTTATCGAAGTAGAAGTGTTTCACGAAGTAGAAGCGTTAATAAGTAGGAGTGTTTCACGAAGTAGAAGCGTTAACAAGTAGAAGCGTTAATAAGTAGGAGTGTTTCACGAAGTAGAAGAGTTAACAAAGTATAAGCGTATCTCGAAGTAAAAGCATATCACGAAGTAAAAGCATATCTCGAAGTAAAAGCATATCACGAAGTAAAAGCGTTAACAAAGTAGTAGCATTTAACTAAGTAGGAACATTAACTAAGTAGAAGTATAACGAAGCAGTAGTATCTAACAAAGTAGGTGTATAAAAACATGGGAGAAAACTTTGATGAAAAGTTTGGAAAACCTTTACACTTAAGAAAATCACGACATGGTATTCTGTTGTAAAATAAGTTTGAAAACCTTTAGAAATCCTTTCATAAACAAATTTTAAATAAAACTTTGATAAAACATTATGGGTAAAGAAAACCTTTGTTTAAAATACTGATGTAACTGAATCCGAAGTAAAACATACAGCGTGAGTGTCAATTTGAGAAAAGATTTGAACAAGTAAAGACGTTTTGGAAAACCATTTACAGTATCATACTTGGTAAAACAGTTGACAGTGTAATAAATCCTTGTGCATGCGGGTTATCAATCACATGTGATTGATATGATAACTAGCATGTTTTAACTTGTATTCCCCCCCCCCCATAAAAGCATGTTAAAACATTTAAAAGGTTAATTCAGGGGTATGAACTCACCTGTTGTAAGCGGATCGAACGAAAGTGCTGGTTGGGTGCTCGGTGTCAAGTAAAGACTTGAACACACTTAGTGACCTATTAACATATGATGACATATGTTTACATAAAATTAGTAAATATAATACTAATTAAACACATATACGCATCCTAAAATGCGGAAAACACCTTGGTCAAGTGCAAGGAGTGTCCCGGGTAACATCTAAGGGTGTGTATGGCCTAGATAGGGAGTTTACTCTTCAAGAGTAAACTCTTTATAGAGTTTACGGCCCTAAGACCTTATCCCCATGAGTTTATGGTCGTAAAATCATGGTTGGTGTGTTCTTTGATGCATTAAGGTCTTATAACACTTGTGGAACTAAGCTAGGTTCAATTTTAGGGCTTATGAAGGGTTTAAGGCTTCAAAATGGACTATTTGAGGAGTTTACGGCCTATGACTACTTCTTGAGGAGTTTACGATCGTAAACACATGAGTTTACAGTAGTAAACTCATGTTGGTCCATTTCTTTTGTTGTTTGGTGGTTCTAACTCATGCATGTAAGGTTCTAGTCACTTTTAGGAGCTTAGGAAGGTGTTTAGGGCACTTAAACACCTTGGAAAGGTGTTTACGGTCTAAGAATATGTTCTTGGGGAGTTTACTACCTTAAACACATGAGTTTACGGTAGTAAACTCATTTTGTCCATGAATCCTATGTTTTGGTGGTTGTAGGTTAAGCATATGAAGTTCTAGGTCCAATTCCAAGCCATACAAAGTTTTAAGGGCACTTTAACACCCTTTGGGGGTTTTTATGGTCTAAGAATAGGTGTTTACGGTCTAAGAACCTTCTTTGACCGTAAACTCAAGTGTGACATGATTTTTTATGCTTTGGTGCATATCATGAAGGAAAATAAGCTTCTATGCACTCAAGGAAGTTCATGGAAGCTCTTGGGGGTGTTTGAGGGGTAGTTTTACACTTAAGCAAGTGTTTATGGTCCATGCATATGGGTTTACAGTCTAAGGATGTTCTTAGACCGTAAACTCATGTTTACTCCCCATTTGGTCCGATTTTGGTGTTCTAAGTCCTTTCGGGTAAGCCTCTAAGCAATTGCTAAACATGAGAAGTGGTTTGGAAGGGTTTTTGAGCATTAAAACCCCATTATGAGTGTTGACGGTCCATGAAGGTGTTCTTGGACCGTAAACTAATGTTCTTGAGGGTTTTGGGTGTTTAAGCCACGAATTCGCAAGTTAGATAAGATAAACGACAAGCTAGGAAGGTTAACTTACCGATTTGAAGCTCGGAGGGGCGATTTTTTACCAAAAGTCGTTTGTAGAAAGAGAAAGTAGAGAGAGAGAGAGAGAGAGAGAGTCTAAGGTGGGAAAAGGCTTCTAAGGAGTGTTCACCCATCCTTATATAGGGCTTGGGTGTTGTACCCGGTATACGACTACCCGATAATTATGTTTAAAAAGGTTTAAAATTTTACCCGGTTAAATGGTCGTAAATAAAAATAAACTTTTTCCAAATAAATGGAAAGATAATTTACGTGTTTTTATTTTCGCTTGACGAATATTAATTAAAATATTCCAACGGGTTTAAATCCGGTCAAAAATATTTTCGGGATAAATTTGGCTAATTTTTTTCGAAATTAATTCTGATGTTAAATCTAACGGAATTTTTTGGGTTGTCACATCAAGCATCAGCGACCTCCCGGAAAAATGGAGCCATTAAAGATCACGATGGATATCATCATGAAGTTACCACGGACAGCGCGAGGAGTGGATTCGATTTGGGTCATCATGGATCGATTAACCAGGAGTGCGCGTTTTATTCCTATTCAAGAGAGGATCTCTGTGGACAAATTGGTAGATGTTAATATCCAAGAGGTTATGGCACATCATGGAGTTCCTGTATCGGTGGTTTCAAGTAGGAATGTTCAATTCACTTCCATATTCTTGAAGAAATTCCACGATGATTTGGGTACTCGACTGCACTTCAGCACGGCTTTCCACCCTCTAACGGTTAGAGCAAGAGGACTATTTAGACACTTGAGGATATGCTTCAGGCATGCATTCTAGATTTTGGTAGGAGCTGGGATACATACATTCCATTGGCTGAGTTCTCCTACAATAATAGTTATCACACAAGCATTGACTGACCTCTTTTTGAGATGCTTTATGGGAGGAAATTTCGGGCCCCAATTTGTTGGGGCGAGGTGGTTCTGCACGCCATAAGGAGTACTGAGGTGGTACTCCAAGACCACCAAGTTAATTCAGCAGGTGCATGGGAGACTTCAGACCACATAAAGATGTCAGAAGAGCTATGCAGATAGACGTCGTTCGGATCTTGAGTTTTAGGTCAGGGATTTTGTGCTCTTGAAGGTGTCACCTTGGAAAGACGTTATCCAGTTTAGGAAGCAAGGCAAGTTGGGCCTTAGAATTATTTGTCCTTTTAGTATCCTTTCTTGGGTGTGCAAGGTTGCATAGAGACTAGATTTCCCAACTGATCTGATCCAGATCCACAGCATATTCCATGTCTCCAAGTTGTGGAAGTGTCTGATCCATGATTTCCTAGTAGTGTCATTAGATGATATTCAAGTGGATGAGCGCCTGAACTACATGGAGAGACCAATGGAGATTCTCGATAAGAATACCAAGGCCTTTTGTAATAGGTTAGTGGAGTTGGTGAATGTGCAATGGCAGCACCGAAAGGGTTCTAAGTGGACATGGGAACCTGAGGAGGAGATGAGAGAGAATTACCTCGGGCTGTTTACAGCAGCAGACTTCGTGGACAAAGTCTGATTCAAGTGGGGAGAGTTGTAACACCCGGTTTACAGATATATGTCTTCAAATTTTAAAATTATTTATTTTTTAAAATATTATCTCTACACATGGCATAGCTAGCCAATTTACACATGGTGTAACTCGTTACATGGACATAGGGGCTTAATGCTCTATGCAGGGTGTACCCCAAGTTACGTAGGGCATAACCACACAGGGTAAAAACCCTAATTTCAAAGTCTTGGACCCTATTTAAGAACCTTAATCTCTTTGAGGCCCATTTTTTCAACAGCCTCCACCCTCCTGAGTGTAACAACCCAATTTTCGCGTCCAAATATTCCGTTCTTAAAACATTACTTTAGAAAACATTAATAATTAAAAACATTGTTTGATCAAACCACGTCACAACATATACCATGTCTAAAATCCAAATCATACAACCAATCAAATATCAGAGTATAAATCCCAGAGAAATCTCGTAAATGCGGAAACCAGTGTGTGTGCATGATGTGCCGCTACCGCACCAGCTCCTTCCCCTTCGATGAAGAGGTACCTGAAACCAAAACTGTAAATTGTAAGCACAAAGCTTAGTGAGTTCCCCCATAATACCTCATACCATGCAAGCATATAACAAACAACATTCAGCTAGGAGTTACGGGCCTCGCCCACACTCGGGAAGATACGGGCCATGCCCACACTTCACTAGCTGGGAGATACGGGCCTCGCCTACACTTGTGAAGATACGGGCCCTACCCACACTTCGCTAGCCGGGAGATACGGGCCTCGCCCACACTTATGAAGATACGGGCCCTGCCCACACTTCGCTAGCCGGGAGGTACGGGCCTCGCCCACACTCTACTATCTGGGAGATACGGGCCTAGCCCACACTCCACTCTCGGAGAGATACGGGCCTTGCCCACACTCAACCGCTAACTCATAACATACAAGTATCACACAGACAACAAGTATAAACAACTCTATCATACCGACACATATATCATACTTGACTAAACCAAGAGATACGGGCTCGGCCCACACTCTAGTACTAACATCTCGTCTACATGGGTCGGCCTTGGTGCCTTAGACCCGTTCCTACTGGAAAGGAAACTCACCTCGAAATAGTTGTTGGTCTGTGTGGGAATTGACTGGCTGCTGCTGCTGCTGCTCCGGAAATCCTCTGGCTATAATTCCCACAAAACACTCAATCAAACACCGCTAACTGACCCTCGGGTAAATTGACCATTTTACCCTTGATCAAGTAAAAAGTCAAAGCCGGAGTCATCTTTCAGTTGACCCGACTCGCCGAGTTGGCTCCCCAACTCGCCGAGTCATTATCCAATCAACTGTCCTGCAACCCATCTCTACTCGTCGAGTTGGGCGTTGACTCGACGAGTTCTCCTTCTAAACCGATATCCAAGTCCTTCATCCTACTCGCCGAGTTGTATGAAAAACTCGCCGAGTTCATCTTCATCCGAAGAACAATTTATGCTGTGACTCGTTGAGTTGATGAACAACTCGCCTAGTCTGATCTTGATCTAAGAAGATTGCCTTGAACTCGCCGAGTCAGGGCGTTGACTCGCCGAGTTTCTTCATGGGTGAGTTCGGCTACCAACTCACCGAGTCCACCCAGGACTCACTACTTCAACTCGACACAACGAAAAGGGGACAAACTCGGAGACTCACGACCAGACTCGCCGAGTCAGATGAGCGACTCGCCGAGTCTGCTTCATGCAAAAGCCATAAACGCGATTTTGCTCGAATCCAGTCCAGGCCAATCATAGATCTGGGCTCCTAGGGTCTGGTTTACACGTAAAGTTTCCAACTTTATGTGTAGATCATCACCAATAAAGGTTCTAAGGCTTAAAGTGCACCAAAATGGGTAGATCTAGGGCTTGTGTGCAATATGACTCCATAAAGGCAGTAGATCCAAGCTCCAGGGACTGAATGGGGTCTAGATCTAAAGGCTAACAACTTGAATCAACCAACAATGCACACCCAAGCTTGGGACGTGGTTCAAGAGGGACTTTAATGGAGTAATAAGCATAGAAATAGAGGGAAAACGAGTTATACCTCAAGGAAATTACTGAGAGAACATAGAGATGCTTGGCTTCCTTCCCTTCCTCTTGACTTACTCCTCTTCCTTCTCAAAATCTTCAAGGAAACACACTAATAAGCCTTAAACTCACAATAACAAGGGCTAGGACGTATGGAGGGCTTCTGAAGGTGAAGGGGGCGGAGTTGGGGCGCAAATGGTCGTTTAAATAGGGTGCAAACCCGTGGAAATTAGTGTTTTATCGGACAGCGCGGACTCGCCGAGTCCATAATATGGACTCGCCGAGTCACCAACTTAACCGCATCCCAAGTCTCGTCTCTACTCGGCGAGTCGGGCCTCCAACTCGCCGAGTCCCAGGCCAATAATACAAAATACACAGATAATCTTACATACCAGGAACCAGGTGCTATATTGAGCTTATAGAATGAAATCATAATCCCTTAGATAAACTTTTGAGCCTTTTGGTGTGTTTTGGTGCATCTTGCAGAAGGAGAAGGTCAAGCTTGAAGATTTGTTGAAGCAAAGTTTGTGGATCCAGAACCCACAGTTTATTTCTAAACTTCATCAGGTATAAGGCTCGAATCTTGCTCATCTATGTGTTGGATCTCATTAGATCCTTGTTCTACACTTTCTTTTGTCCCATGATCATGAGTCTTTCGAGTAGAAGTTACTCCAGACCATATGGTTGTTAGTTTCTATTGTTTCTAAGGTTTTTAGACATAAAAATGGAATCTTAGTTGCTACCTTTCATCCATGCAAGAGATTTTGGACATTAGAAGAGGTTAAGAAGCTAGGGTTTGACTTTCAGCTTCATATAGCCATGCAAATGCATAAAGTCATCAACTTTATCATTTAACATGATTAAGAGCATAAAATGGAAAGCACTTAACTATTCAGTACATGGGGCGTAATATGAGCTACTCCCAGTCTAGCTCATTTTTGGATAATTTTCGAGATTAACCTCTACAACATGCATAGAGTGATATGTACACAGCGTGTAATTCAACTAGGGGTTGACCGTTGACTTTTTGACCTGTTTAACTTTTGGTCAACTGAGAGGGGTTGAGGACTTGGAAGGGAAAAATGGTATTTTTCCCGAATGAGGGTTTATTGTGGTATCTGGACTTGCTAAGTTAAAAAATTATCCTGATTGCTAATTAGGTTTGGTTTTGGTTATGTTTTGTAAGAAAGATTTCCACACTAGTAGCCCGAGTATGAGATCTATTCATTAACCGATTGAGGTGAGTCTTTTCACTTTACTCGTGGCTCGAAGGCACCAAATCGTCCTACTAGATTATGTTTGTAGGGTGATAGTAGTCTTTGTGACACTTGCTGATATGCCTATATGTGCTTGTTGTCTTTGTAACTCTTGCATGTGTATGTATATTTTATATATATCATTATGGGCAGGGCTGTTATGTTGTGGGTGGGGGCCGTATGCGATTTGGGTGGGACCTGTTATGTTGTGGGTAGGGCCCATATACGATTTCGGTGGGGCCTGTTATGTTGTGGGTGGGGCACGTTTATACATATGTGGTATGTGATAATTTGGTGAAACTTACTAAGCTTTGTGCTTAGGGTTAGTGGCTCAATGTTTTTAGGTACCTCCTGTTTGAAAGGGAAGGGCCCGAATTTATCGTACCACATCAACCAATTTTCTCCATTTTATGATTTTGTATTGTACTCTAATAACTTTTGATACATTTTCATTACACTATAATTGGGTATTTGAAATGAATGTATGACTATTTTGGTTGACTTAAATAAAATTTTTCTTAGTATTTTTGGGATGTTAACATTGTGTCTCCCTCTAAAAACAATCCCTTGGCTTTTTAATGCGTCATTTAAATAAAAGGAAAAACTTCCCAAAAAACTAGCCACCACGCCATGGCTAACTATTTACCACGTTGTGGTCAGAGCTTCCTAATCATAATGAACAAGGAATTCATCTTTGATCGAGAATCTTCTTGGTGCCATGGTGTAGGGAAGAACTTATATGTCGTGATGATCCTCCTGATACAAGTTTTTGAAGCTTCTTTTATTTTTAAGTCATATTCCAACCTTCAACTTCCATCTTTGTAGAGTTTTGGCCCCTTTTCTTGCAAAATCCTTCTTTTAGCAACAAAAATAGAATTTATACTAATAAGTACCAAATATATCTATATTTGTCCAAATTATAGCCCAAATGTGTTAAAATAATGCATACATAAATGTATAAATATGGCAATATCAATACTTTAGAAGAACTAGGAGAATATATGTGAGATAATCAGTTAAGAATAAGATCTTTGTGTAATAGGTAAACAAGATGCAACTTCAAAACAAATATATGTAAATCGATTTAGAATAAGATCTACACTTCATTGTTTTCAAGACATCTAAGATATGGACTTGTTATAGATTTTAGATTTTTTATACAAGATATTTTCAGTTATATTGAACCTGGCGGCTTTAATTAAAGGCTTCTTGGGCATTTATTGTTTTTAGAAATGTATACATGTTGGAAGAACTGAAAGATCAGTGGGATCCAAGATTCTTTAGGATTGAGATCCTGAGGTCCAATATTTAGGACAGGTGTAACCTCTTCTTGGGTGTCTTCTATCATCGGTTTCAGAATGTGAGATATAGGGATTTCGGCATCTGGATGGTTCTTGAATGTTGAACCAAGATTGGCTAGTGCATATGCTTCTGTGTTATCCTCCTTAGGTACTTATCTGATGTCAAAATCTTTGAACTTGGATGCCAAGTTTTTTACCAACTTGAAGTATAGGGCTAGTTTTTCACTGCATATTATCCATTAAACTAGTTAGTAACTAATAACAAATCTACATTTACCTAAAGATTATCGATGCCAAGATCTTGATCAAATTGTAAACCCGAGATTAGTGCTTCATATTATGCCTTATTGTTAGTTGCTTGAAAATCACAACTCACTGCATGGGGCATGATGTCCCCTTGTGACAATTTTAGTACGATTCCATGATCCCTTAGAGTTAGATTCTTCATCTTTGAATAGAGTCCACTTCTTTTTTATTTTGTATCTTGTAGCCAATAAACTTCTTTTTCGGCTCCATGTTGAAAATTTCCACTGAAATCAGCCACAAAATCTTCTAATGCTTATGATTTTATGGCAGATATTGGTTCATAACTTAAGTCATGTGTGCTTAATTTCATAGACCATTTAGCCATTATTCCTGACATCTCAGGTTTTCTCATCAATTTTTTAATCGAATAGTTAGTTTTTACATAACAGATAATGGATAAGAATAGTTTTTCAAGATGTGAGTATTATGTCTTAGCATCCAAAAAAACTCTTACTTACGTAATATACATGATCTTGAATACCGTCTTCTCCTTGACCAAGATTGTGCTTGCTGCATTCTTGGATACGGCTAAGTACAGGAACAATGATTCTCTATCTTCAGGCTTTGCCAGAAAAAGAGCTGAAGATAGATTTTTCTTCATCTCTTGGAATGCCTTTTCATGATACGACTTCCATTCAAAACTTTTGTTCTTCCTTAAGACGTCATAAAAGGGTTTACATCTTTCAGATGCTTTGGATATAAACTTGTTTAAGGTTGCAACTCTACCTGTCAGTCTTTGGACATTTTTAGTAGAAGATAGGGATTGTAAATTCAATACAGCCCTAATTTGCTCTGGGCTAGCTCAAATTCCCCTCTTTGTTACCATGTAGCCCAAGAATTTTCTTGTTGTGACACCAAAATGGCATTTCGAAGGCTTAAGCTTCATGTTCAATTGGTCCATGATGTTGAATGCCTTCGTAAGATCTTGGATATGGTCTTCGGCTTTATTGGACTTACTACCACGTCATCTATGAAGACTTCCATGGTTTTTCCAAGTGATGTTTGAATATTTTGTTGACTAATATTTGGTATGTAGCACCTGCATTTTCTAAACCAAAAGGCATTGCAATGTAATACATGTTGGGTTATGAAGGTTGTATCTTCTTTATCTAAAGGCACCATTAGCATTTGTTGAAATCCTGTTGAAGTGTCCATGAATATGAGAATTTCATGACCTGCAGTTGTGTGTACCAAAGAATCTATGTGTGGGAGAGATAATGGATCTTTAGGACATGCTTTATTAAGATCTGTAACATCCAAACAATGAGGTATTTCTAAATTTAACCCTATTATGCGGAAATATTTCAATTTTTACCCTTGGAATGAGTTTTGCTTGCAAAATGGGCCATAGTGGCATTGTTGTAATTTTGGGTGAAACACGCGTACGCAGGGCGTACAAGCATGGTACGTCTGGCGTAACGCTTGTAACAACGTAAATTTTCAAAACAATTTTTCATTTTTAAATCATATCTTCAATCATCAAAACAATATCAAACAAACTGTATCCAATGTCATCATAACAAACAAATCCCAGAATCTCAAAAGATCTCAATTACATAAATCCTCTCAGTGTGTACGGATCATGTCAGCGCCTTCCCACGGTCCTCGCTAGTACCTGAAACACACAACACAACATCTGTAAGCATAAATGCTTAGTGAGTTCCCCAAAATACCACATACAACACATATGCCTTTCCAGGCCATAACTCTGTGGGACCTTCCGGTCCAAGTGTCTCAGGGGACTTCCGTCCCGAATCCCGGTAGACCTTCCGGTCCTACCCGTATTGACCTTTCGGTCTGTAACCTCCTGACCTTCCAGTCCATGTCATCTTGACCTTCCGTTCCATATCATCTTGACCTTCCGGTCCTTATCATACATACCATACATAACGCATACATATCCCATATCAGCACATAACACATACATCTCATAGCATATAAGATCTTCCGGTCACACATAGGTACCCTTCCAGGTACAGTATAGTGAGAAGAGTCACCTCGGGTATCTCGGATAATCTCTCACACGAGAACACTAATCTAGCCCCCGCCTAATCACATAAACAATACTAATAAATATTGGCTCTCAAAGGCTAGATTAAATCCATTCCTACAATCCCACAGAAGAGTAAAAGACCTTTTTACCCCTCCCTGACCCAAAAGTCCAAATGTTGACCAAAACCCTAAAAGTCAACGAAAGTCAACCCTCCGGGTTACGCTGCGCGTACCAAATCTGTGCGTTGGGCGTACCCGGCGACTTCACAGAATCAGGGAAAGCGACCCCTTACGCTGCGCGTACTAGGATTACTCCCCGCGTAACTCCCAATTTCAGACTCCTTTTGATTTTGGGTTTTAAATGGTTAAGAAACATGTCCAACTTTCAGATCTGACTGTCCCTAAGCCTCTTAATGCATAAATTCGGTGACTTTAAGCCCTTGCATGGCTGTAAAAGTCACCAACACCCATATCATTCCATTTCCAACACTTAAAATCCCATAACTCAAGCATGACTCCATAATAACGACCAAGTTGGGATTTTTATGGATCTACAACACATATATCACTGAAATGGGACAGATATAGGTCCATGGAGTCCCTTATGTTCATAAAGTCTCCACCTTTGGGACTTTAACCCTAAAAATGGACCATGCAACACCAAACCAAAATAAAGAGGAAAGTTCTGAGCTTTTTACCTCTAAGTGAAGCTCCTCCCTCTGAAGAACTCAGATCCAAGCTTCAACTTCAATCCCTAGCCTCCAAAAGCACCTCCCCTTCTTCTTCACTAACACATAAAGGCACAATTAGCTCAAAACACTCACACACAAGCTTTAGGACGAAGGAAATGCTCTCTTAGGGTTTTACTCTCTGATATGGTGGCTGAGGATAAGCCCTTAGCATTCCTTTTATAGTACACAAGCCACAAATTAGCGTTTGTATATGGGCTCGCTACGCCCAGCGTAACCCTGGGTACGCCCAACGTACCTAGGCGAGTCCGCGTCCAACATAAGCACATGAGTACACGCAATGTACTCTCCAGTACGCCCAACATACTCATTTACAACATTTTCCACTCAAGGGCTCATTTTGACAACTTGACAAAAGAGAAGGGTTAAATAGTTGTACCTAAATTTCGAGATGTTACAAGGCCTCTTAATGGAAACGACGTCGTTTTGAGTACGTTGGGCGTACTCCTAGAGTACGATAGGCGTACTCTGTCTGGAAGAAACCCCTAATCTTGAGGGTTTGGACCTTATTTATTGATCCTTAAGTCCCATATCCTCTACCCATTTCCAGCCTCCATCATTTGATACATTTTCTCACAAAACCTAGCCCCCTTTATTGCATTTTGAGACCTTTGAGTGTGTTTTTGTGTGTTCCAAAGGAGGAAAAGGTGGTGGTGAACCTTAAAAATTAGAAGCAAGCTTGGATCCAGAAGTTTTGCATCATTCTCTATCTCCATAAGGTAAAAATGTTTGGTTTTGAGCATTCTAACACTCCTATGGTGTACATGCAACCCTATAAACCTTGGAACTATGATTTCACTATTATACATGCAAATAAGATCTTTCTAAGGCTTTAATCCTAACTAGCATATTATGAAGTTCTTATACTACAAAGTACTAGTTAGATGACATACCTTTTTGATGTAGCTTGATGTCTTCAAGCTTTAAGAGCTTAGCCCTAATAGTGTGGAAGCCTCAAGTGGAATCACAAATCACCAAAACACCTTGGAAGACTTTAGAGAATATGGATACTTGGTTCTCTGTAGTGAAATCGGCTAGCCCTTCATAGTGTACCCACACTAGTGCCAATTTCACCAACCAAAGACATCTTTATATAGTATGGAGACTAGGGTTGAACCCATGACCTTTCATTTCATATAATCCATGGGTTAAAGACTCCATGGAATATCCATGAAAGCTTAGCCCAACCTAAATGAACTTGGCCTATTCCATATATATATAAGAGTCCATATTTAATTAGTTCATTTTGATCACTTAATTAATTCTAAATTAAGTCTTGATCAATACTAATTAAATAATATGATTCCTTATTAATATATTAATATAAATCATAAATATACTATTCTCAAAAGACTATCCATATAAGTTGTGTCGGTGAAGTGCAACCCAAATGGACCATGCCGGGTCGGGTCAAGTACATACCAAATATAGTTATGGACTTAGACATTAATCCAACAGTCTCCCACTTGGATAAGTCTAAAACTATTATTGAGTATGACTTCAAAACCTAACTTGCAATCGTAGCTCTTAAAGCCGCTGTCGAACTCTGATCTTGTCAACGAACTTGTCCATTAGATAAGGGATCATATATTCCTCCATTCTAGATATCATATGGACTGAGACATGGATTATAATCATTCTCTCTGTCCATTTTTTGTTTCCCGATTTCCAATTCATGATGACTGACTAATTGAACAAATCAAATCAGTCCTGGCCCGGCCGAGCACTTCCATTTGTCATCATCAAATCATCGAGGGGCCCACAGATATCACTCTTATCCCGAACTTATAATTGAATCCAATATGGTCTCAGAACTTATGAATATAAATAAAACACCTTTTATTCTGGAAGTCAAAACATGCAAAATGAAACACCATAACTATCAACTTTGTTCTTGAATTTAAAACAATAGTTGTCCCATGCTCCAAGCATGTACACTATGTTTTCTAAACACTAGTCATGCCATACACCAAGTATGCATACTATGTTTGTCTATGATCTTTACTTTGTGAAATAGATCAACTGAACATAACTCCAATGATCCTTTTTCACAGTCCCAAATCCTTACTGCAAATGCAAGAATTCCAAATTCATGCCATTTACTGAAATCTGTTAGATTCTAAACTTATATGCATTGATCTTCTTGTAATGATTATGCACAAATTCACAAAGACTAGGCTCCAATCATTACAGAGTATTCCAAAGGAGATCAGCTCCTTGGAAACATCCTTCTTGCATTAAGTTTCCTAATCTCACACAGACTGAATAATTTCTAACTTTGAAACATTTCCAGATTCATTTTGACTATCACTTCTGAACAAGAGTTGCCTCCTTACAGATTATGTCAATATGGTCCTTCCAGAATTATCACTATACTTCCAACTGTCCTTGAGCACCCAATCTTTGGTAAACCTTATATCATCCTTGACAATTGTTTAATCCTTTTAGTCATATCCAATTCTAGACCTTTTCCCTTCTTAATGCCCCAGGCATTTGAAAAATTTTAGAAAGGATGAATATAGCACATGTAATTGATCCTATATCCGAAGCATATGGGAAACGATTCATGATGTCTCACATAAAGACTAAACCAGTCTTTTGCTATACCATTTCAATTTGCCAAGTTCTCATAATTCAGATTATGAAAAGGGATGCCGTAATCATAATCGAATTTTAGAACACAAATAATGGACCCATATATAGAATTTCCTTATGTTGAGCTATTCCAACATGAAATTCATATATATATATATATATATATATATATATATATATATATATATATATATATATATCCTTGACTAAATGATTAAAGCCTCATGATCTAAGCTTATAGATTTGAGATAAAGTATAATTTCCTCTCCCTTAATTATAGCAAAACAACTCTTTCCCAATTGAAACCTTTGTTTTCTATAATTAACATTGCTAACTTGCAATCTTTATCATAATTATCATGCTCCCACTAACATGATGATTATTCGCATAACACTTATGCTCCCACTAGCTTTGACATGTACTCAGAAATCAGCTGACTTTCTTACCAAAGTTCAGATTTCTGATACTAGATTGTTTTGATAAAACTTTATCAAAATCATACACCTCGCCTTAGATAGCACACTTGTGTGTCTGAACAATTTTAAGAACTATGAAAAGGGATGCCGTAATCATAGTCTCGATTGTTTAGACCTTTTCCACTTCTCACAAGTCCAGGTTAGTGTGCCGATAAACCACACACGCTCCACTAACGACTTTGAGAATGCAAATATCACAATTGCTATCTAGCTAAAATCTACCTAGTGAAAGAGTTTCCTCACCATCATTTTCATGAATCGGAGAGAAACCTTATGACACTTAGATTTACTGGTGTATGTGTTCTTATCCATGTGAATTGTCAAAACCATAGTCACAAGACAAGGATAATGACAAATCCAAACTCATATGGACTGAACTCAATCTTGATTTCTTGCCACCTGGCAGCTCAAGGGCCTGCCATTGCTTCCAAGTTGTTGTGCAACCAATTGAGAACTCTAAGAACTCATATGCAAAGCCAACTTTAATTGGAATAGGCACAGAATATGTCAACATGATAGGTTATAAACCTCAAGTCGTGTGCTAGTGAAGAACTTCAGGTTTTATTCTTGATTAGTTCTTGAGACATTCAAGACCTTTAAGACTCCCACTGTCCTCTTGACCTATAAGACTCCCTTGTTAAACATCCACGAGATAGTGCAGATTCTAATCAAGACAAACACTTCACACAATTGGCCTTAGGTTGTCTTTGTTTTATCCAAAACATCACAACTTACCAATTTCAAATGTACAAGAGTAGGAAACTTTTACTCTTACATTTGACAAGTGTTTTAAACCTTCTTTAAGACATGTCACTCGAATTACAATCTTGGAGTATGACTCCAAGACTTGTATTGGAACGAAGTATGACTCATCTTCTTGATTTAACCATTTCAACAATTCAAGATTCCTCATCTTAGTCATAGGAATGCACTAAGATTTCCTTAGAGAACTAATTGTGATATGGTTTCTTAATCATTAAAATGATCACAAAACTGATACTAAAGTACTCTCCCATCTTTTTAGATTTGAGAAACTTTTATCTTTCTGCCTAAGTTGATTCTTCTTATTTGCTCTGCCTTACATTGGAACCATTTTCCAATGTCTCAGAGTTACACTTAAGCTTGTAAGTATAATCATATTTACTGATCTTTTGTAAACTATGACGAATAGTTTAATCAATATTTTTTGTGGTGGACTTGACTAGTGCACAAGAATGTGTACTCGATCCCTTAGTGCTTCACTTGACTCACACATCCATGTGAACAAGTAATTAGTCTTAATTTTCCAATACTTGAAAGTTCTCATTCATCATGCTATACAACTTGCATGATTCCAAGTTCCGGTCCAATTGAAACTTGGGTGATGAGAATCTTTCCTTATTTGGCAAATCTAGACATTACCACAAATGAAAGAATCAATTTCATATTTCCACTCTTGCTATTAATGGAATCTTATAAGCAACAATTTTTCCTCAAATGCCATTATAAGGATATTTTAAAATAAATAAAATCAAAAATTTTCATTTATTTTAAAACTTTGTGGAAAAACTTATCCTTACAATCCATATGAAAACTTGTTGTTATCTATTCCTAAGCAATATCTCATAACTCCTAAGAAGTAGCTCAAGAATCCGATCTTCAAACTGCGCGATAGAAATCCATCTACGCGATCAGATTCAGCATATTCTTTCTTTAAGTTTCTTCCCTTTTCTTTGATTCTTAAAACATCAGCATGTGACCCAGTCACATCATGTATCAAGAATCTCAGAATAGAAACTTAGCAGAGTTAGATAGTGGACATTACCTGAAATAGAGTCAAACTTATTGACTTTAACATCCTTAGGTAAATTTGGCAGCTTCTCAACTAATGCCCCTTCCTTTGGCAATATAAACATATGGACCCTTTGGTAATGGTATGCAGGACTATCACAGACTTAGGTTTTCTCTTTACCATTTGGTGAACCGAGTTGACTATGGTCGATCCCTTTCCACTGGGAAGAGAGAGCTTTACTAGATATCCAATGTCATCATTGTCAATGTCCATAAAGTTTTAGGAAGTTGATCTTAACAAATAGATAAGATCATTAAGGGTCTTGTCATAGTCTGTTTCATAGGTGTTCCAAAAGAACTCACTATGTGACTTAGAAAGTAGTTGAACCACGAACTTTCTCAAGACTTTGACACCCAACTCTCCCGGCTTGTCAATATGTGACTACATCTCCAAGATGTGATCACACCTAGACCTTGCCTTGCCAACAGGGCTTGAGTGACCTTGAACTTGTGGGTTAGGGAGAATAACTGGAGGAGGTGAAAGAAGTATGATTTCCGAAGGACATCATCTTCATTTAGGAAAGCTTGTTTCAAGAGATTTGAGAAGATCATAGATGTCTAAACCAGACACCTTATGGAAGATATTCAAGATAGTTGATTTAAAGTCCTTAATATGACACCCAATATGAAATATTAAGGCTACGACCCAACAAACTATTTTATAAATTAGAAGAGGGATGCCATAATCCAAGCTATAAAATATTTGAAGGTAGGTGAACGACGATTCACCAATTTCCACCAAGATAAACGAAATGTATTATTAGGTTTTAATTGGATTTGAAACTCCTAGATCTTTTGAGATTCATTGAACTTTTCAATGGCATGTTTCAATCTCGAGTGTGCCCTTCAGGTTTTGTGACTGGGATGCCGAGGATCACAAAACAAGGTGTGAAGTAACCATGCAAATTACTTGGTACCCTTAAGTGTTTATCTCTCAATCGATGCGTCGGTTAACCACACACGCTCCACCGATACTATGATAAACATTAAGTTACCCTTTGCCTACCTTTTCTAATACGAGTTAGTGTGCCGGTTAACCACACACGCTCCACTAACCGAATTAAACAAAGTGAAAAGTGTAATTTCATGGATTAGCACCTTATTCACATTTTCCTAAGTAACTAAGATTGGGTATTATTAAGAGTTTAGTTACTTAGTATTTATCATTAATACTTTTAATGAAGGGAGAATTCTAGTCCTGTGAAACCCGTTCGGCTAAAGACCCTCCACCGGTCAAGGAAGCGGTGGGTGAGAGTAGACACCCATTAAACTGCCATTTTATAAGGCAGTAACCTTATACCCCCCTTATAGATTGGCTTCGTGAATGAGGCCTACTAATGGTAAGACTGACTTTACTCTTATACATATATATATATATATATATATATATATATATATATATTAACTTATAATATTATAAAGTATAAGGATTGAATTTTAACTTTTAAAATTATAAGGGCTAACTTGGAATTAAAGTGTTCATAAGAGAAAACTTTACAAATTCCAAAACATGAGGGCAAGTTTTGAAACTATTCAACACTAATTAATTCCATAACTTATGTGTTTAAAGTAGCTTTAATCCAAAAACTCTTCAAGTTTCATAACTTGAGGACAAGTTATGGAAGACTTTAAACTCATAAAAGAATTAACTTATCTTTATCTTATAACTTATGGAATTAATTAAGGTTACACATTTTTTTTATTTATTATTTAATGAAGAGACTCTTGGTCCTCCATAACTTGAGGACAAGTTATCGAGTCATAAAACCATTTAATTAGAACTAGACTCTTCATTTTGTAACCTTTGCCAACTATTATGAGTTTTATGAAACTTAAATGTGACTTTTCATATAACTTGAGGACAAGTTACAAAAATACATTTTAGAATCAAATCCTAGATTAATTTGGATTGAAAACAACTATTTCACTCAACTTTCTATTAATCTAAGCAACTCATAAGAACAAGATAACTCAAATCAAACTTTCTCATGTAATTAGTCTAAACCTTAAACTAATACAAAAAATGAATCTATTGACAATTATCTTTGAAATTGGATTAGCATGAACATTACCACATCACAAACAAGTTTATAAGTCCAAAAACATCTTAGGGTAATGTTCCTAGTCCAATTCCAGCCAAAAAAGTCGAATTTATGTTGTCTGGGGGTCCAACTCGTCGAGTGCATGAACCAACTCGGCGAGTTGGATCGATTTGATCACTTTTTCTGCATGGACTCGCCAAGTCTCCTGATGGACTCGCCGAGTCTGATGATCAGACAGCAAAAAACTTCGTTTTTTAAGCAGTTTTGCAAGTATAACAAGAAAATAAGCCTATGCTCTGATACCACTATTGGGTTTTGAGCATTCTAACACTCCTATGGTGTACATGCAACCCTATAAACCTTGGATCTATGTTTTCTCTATTATACATGCAAATAAGATCTTTCCAAGGCTTTAATCCTAACTAGCATATTCTGAAGTTCTTATACTACAAAGTACTAGTTAGATGACATACCTTTTTGATGTAGCTTGATGTCTTCAAGCTTTAAGAGCTTAGCCCCAATAGTGTGGAAGCCTCAATTGGAATCACAAATCACCAAAACACATTGGAAGACTTTAGAGAATATAGATACTTGGTTCTCTCTAGTGAAATCGGCTAGCCCTTCATAGTGTACCCACACTAGTGCCAATTTCACCAACCAAAGACATCTTTATATAGTATGGAGACTAGGGTTAAACCCATGACCTTTCATTTCATATGATCCATGGGTTAAAGACTCCATGGACTATCCATGAAAGCTTAGCCCAACCTAAATGAACTTAGCCCATTCCATATATATAAGAGTCCATATTTAATTAGTTCATTTTGATCACTTAATTAATTCTAAATTAAGTCTTGATCAATACTAATTAAATAATATGATTCCTTATTAATATATTAGAACTTATAATATATTAATATAAATCATAAATATACTATTTTCAAAAGACTATCCATATAAATTGTGTCGGTGAAGTGCAACCCAAATGGACCATGTCGGGTCGGGTCAAGTACATACCAAATATAGTTATGGACTTAGACATTAATCCAACAAAAAAAGTTTCTAACTTGATGATTAAGTTGCTAGATTTAGCTTGCATGATGATAATATGAGCTTTTGTCCCCAATTATGGCCTTTCTTGTGTATGGCATGTTATAGTACGTTTAGGTTGTCCTTTTGGGCGTGTTTCCATGTCTTGAGTCATAAAAATATGATCTTGGCCCCTGAGATTCTTTAATACAAGCTACTAAGAGCTTTAGTGGTTAAGATAACTTAGGGTTTTATTGATGGGTTTGATTTAGACATGTAGAATCATAATGTTGGAAACTTTATGGTTTGGGATGCCATTTCGGACTAAGACTGAGGTTTGGAGGTAGTGGATTAAGGAAATAAATCCTTATAATGAAGTTATTAAGCCATCGTGTATGCTCGACGTAGCTTGTTGTATGTCAAGGGTACGTCTAAGGGAGCCCCGATCTGGATCATGTGTATGCAGGGAGTACGAGCCGAGTACCCCCAGTGTACTCGGTCTGTTGAATAGGTCAGTTGTAGAGCCGGTATATGGAGCAGTTTATTGTTCGGCCTTCATCTGACTGTGAGGTGAGTCTTCCTCATTTTACTTATGGATTGAAAGCACCAAGGCCTGCCCATTCGATTGGATATCCTGTTATATGATAGTATGTTATTATGTTGTAGAGATCTGTTAGATCGATATCCTGGTATATAGGATGTTAGAATGCGGTAGTGATTTATAGATTTGCCTGTTTTTCTGTTGACTGGTTATATGTTTCTTTGTTATGTATATGTCGACATGTTATGTTTGTTTGGTTGAGGTGGTCCTACTTTGTGCTGAAGGCCAAGATACATAGGTCGGTCCGGATAGACTTTAGGCCCTGCAAGGCGGTCTATTCAGGCAAAAGGCCCGGAGAGCAATTCGGATAGGTTGTAGGCCCTGCGAGGCAGTCCAGTCATGCCGAAGGCCCGTAGAGTAGTCCGGATAGGCTGTAGGACCTATGAGGCGGTCCAGTCAGGTTGAAGGCTGATTTATACATGTTGTTTGTTATGTTTATGTGGTGGTACTTTGGGGGAACTCACTAAGCTTTGGCTTACGGTTTTAGTTTATTTTTTCAGGTACTTCTAATGATCACGGAAAGGCGAAGGCATAACCGTACACATCCTCCTGCTTTATGGCGTTATGATTTTGGGATACTCTAATATTGATAAACATTCTGAAAATTATGAGTTTACAAACATTTTATGATTTTAGGTTGTGTTGAAAAGTTTAAAATTGTTGTGATTTTTTAGATGTTACAAGTCGATATCAGAGCCCTGGTTTGAGAGAATTGGATAAGCATTTATTCGATGCTATACTCAAACTAAGGATCACCAAAGGTTTTAAAATGATTTTCAAAATTGTTTTCAAAAGTAACCAAGGAAGGATGTGATGTGTACGATCAGTTGGAGCCAGTAAGTATACCCCAAGTTACAACACAGTTAACTATTATTATGTTATGTAGAACAGCATGCTAGTGATAGGATAGGGGTCTTTAGGAATTGATAGATGTCACACCCCCAAACCAAGGATGGAGGAAACATCCGGGGGTGGAGGACTTCATGTATAGTATCATAACAACAATGGCAGTAGTGATGAAAGTAAACACAACCAACATATATATAATTGAAAGAGTTACACCATTATATGAATTACATGTTTCAAAATCAATTACAATATGTTGACAAAATATGAAATGTTGACGCCTTAACGTCCCATCCTCAAAATGCACTTGATTTCCTGTTTAGTGATTTCCTGAGAATACAAGTCGTTTGAAAAAGTGTCAACACAAAGTTTGGTGAGTTCATAAGCATTTGTAGACGGTTTATGAAAAGCTTTTTCTTGTAAAAGTAGTGTTTGTTCTAGAAAATCCAAGAATAAACAAGTATTTTCCATACTTAATGATATAACTGTGGTTTTAAATCGGCATAAAACCCTTTTTGTTTTGAGGGAAACACCCCGTAATGAATGACGTGTAGTCTTAAATACCAAGACCGAAAGTGTACAGTAATATTCGTACTTATTGAGATAGAAAGTGATTTTAAATTGTCATAAAACCCCTTTTTGATTAAGAAAATTCCCGTAAACTTTATGAGTTGTTAACTTCCTAAGTGAGTCGCTATAACCATACTATGACTGAATGAACCTGCCACGACGTTTCTCAGACGTCGCAAAACTGATATGACATTTGTCACCATAGACCTGCCGGTCTAGCTGTTACATGCAGCTCAGGTGTGGGGTGTCTAACCCAATATAGATCTATACACAACTATCACATTCTCCCTACAAGAGACTCTGGATATAGCTACCAGGAATTTAGATCCCGCACTCGGACGTATGGAGAGAGAATGTCTCACAATTTAAGTTAACAAGTTTACGTGTGGTGTGCGTGAATGTAAAACCTTTTTGTATAAATGTACCCTTTTTGTATGAGTGTGTTACATGATGTATCATAAACTATACCTATTATAGTTTATCAAAACAAGGGTAGAAGTGGTAATGTACATAAACTATACTTAACATAGTTTCTTCAAATGTTTGTATGTAATAGATGTACTTTGATTATAACAATTTGTTATTTCTATGCTTTCTCTAGAAAAACCTATTTGTTAACTGATGTATGTCTACATACCTAGACAATATTGTCATATATTGCAACAACATATAATCACATAAAGATATACACCTTGCTCAACATGTTACAAGGTGAAATGAAATTGATAGTATTTTTCTGTTGATAACATTTTCTATCCTTGTTCTTAGAAAGTTTGTAGAAAAATCATCAAAGGTCCAAATCTAAATCCAAAAATTCTGAGAGTTTGGAAAATGATTCTAGTTTCTCCATAATTTTTTTCATGATTTTTAATGACCTCTAACTTGTGTGAATAAGTCCATAATCACAGACTGGTCCGGATTGATGTTTGAGATGATAGGCAGTTTTGTAAAAATCACCATAAATTGTAGAACAATCGTATGGAGATGTGAAAGTAGTATTTTTAAGCTAAGAACGTGAACTATTTGCACCTATTACAGTTTTGAAAACTAAAATGTTTAAGTTGTCCAAAACAGTCCGTGAATGGAGTCCAACTTTTCTGATGAAAGCTGTTAGAAAAGTTTAGTTATGTCCTTGGTGTTTTAACCTGTATTCCCCCCTAAAAACTTGATAAAACATGAAAATGTAGGGCTATGAACTCACCTTGAGTGATTTCAGTGGGTGAAGGTTGAAGAAGAGAAGTGTTCAACTCAAGAACACTTGAAGGTTTACTTTGAGGATTCAAGAACCTATCACAATATTGATGGAGTTTGTGTAAGCAACCAATGATTTTTGTGGAATGAAGTGTAATTATCACAAGGAGGATGAATTATAATTACCAAGAGTGGGAGAATACTTGATTATCAGCCTTCCAATCTCGAATTTAAGAGAGAAAGTTTGAGAGAAAAGTGGAGTTGGAACTTTGGTTAAATGAGAGCAAATGAGAGAAGTAAGGAGAGAGGATGGGTTGTTCCAGCTCTTTGAACGTGGGAGAGGCTGAAATTCAGTGGAAAGGACATTGAAGTGACCTAGGTAAGGTGGGGATGCGTGGCTGGTCATAGAGTGGGTGTGGGGGTGGTTGCTTGTGTCATAAGGTAAAGCAAAGTCAACACTCCACCTCAATTATTCACCCACTAGATTTTATTCCATTAATAAAGATTTTCATAAAAATATGTTTAAATTATAATTATTTAGGGTCTCATATGTTAAAATATGATTTTGGAGAAAATCCCGCGTTAAAATAATGAAAATCGGGCAAAAATGGCAAAAATACGAATTTCTAGCCCAAATTGCGAAGGTTCGGCTCCTAAGGAGCTTAGAACCGAGGCCGAAGTTCGGTTGCTCTATGGGACTGAAAGTGGAGAAAGACCGAGAGGGGAAGGAGAAAAGAACCGAAGGTGCGAAGGTGGGAAGGGAGAAGGCGAGGCTTGGTCTCGGTCTCGGCTGCTTAGGGTTTCGGTCTCTAAGAGGTTTCGGCCTCTAAGAGGAGTTTCGGCTCCTCAAGGCTGTTTTTCGCGTTTTTACCCCGTTTCAAGTCGTTTTTTACCTGGTTAAGGGTCGGGATGGCCCGAATGACTATAAAAAGTTCTGGGAACTATTGAGAGAGATTTGGGAGATATTAAAAATAGAGAGAGCTAGAGTGAAAACAATTGAGAGAGGTTTCGTTTGTGATATTTTTGAGTGTTCGACTTTGCACCGCAAGGTACGTAAACCCCGGTAAGCCATGATTTAGTGTCTTACACACTCCCGATGAGTGTGAAATGGCGTGTTATCACTTTGGTTCTATGTTTAGCATTGTTAAGGCTACGAAAAATTAAACACCCAAATTTTCCAAATGATGTTTTCTCATTAAAATAGCGCATTGAATAGTAATTACATAACGTGAACCCTAATACACAAGGGTTAATCAATTCGATCGGCTTGACTTGTTGAATTTGACTTGACTCGAAATTGACGATTGTCACATCATCCCCCCGTTAGAGGGAATTTTGTCCCGAAATTTAAATTTTGACTGGGACTTCAAGGGTTTGGGAAGAGATGTGGGTATTTTTGTTTCATTTGATCTTCGCGTTCCCAAGTGAACTCAGGTCCTCGTTTCGCGTTCCAACGGACCTTCACAATGGGAATACGACTTTGTTTCATTCTGTTGATCTTCCGATCCATGATTTCGACTGGTTCTTCCACGAAGTGGAGGTTTTCGTTAACTTCGATTTCGTCGAGTGGTATTACGAGTGTCTCATCAGATAGACACTTCTTCAAGTTGGATACGTGTAAGGTAGGGTGTACATTATTAAGTTCTTGTGGTAATCGGAGTTTGTGTGCCACTGGTCCAATCCTGGCAAGGATCTCGAATGGACCGATGTACCTTGGATTTAGTTTCCCACATTTACCAAATCGTATCATTCCTTTCCAAGGGGAAACTTTTAGTAGTACTCGATCACCGACCTGGAATTCCAAGGGTTTGCGTCTCTTGTTCGCGTAACTCTTTTGTCGATCACGAGACGCCATCAGTCTTTCCCGAATTTGAACAATCTTTTTTGTGGTCTCTCTTATAATTTCAGTACCAGTAAGGGTCCTATTAGGGACTTGTCCCCTAGCTAGTTGAGTGTCCCCTACTTCTGCCCAACACAGGGGTGATCGGCACTTGCGTCCATAAAGAGCTTCGAATGGAGCGACTTTAATGCTAGTGTGATAGTTGTTATTGTAGGAGAATTCAATCAGCGGTAAATAGGTATCCCATGCCTTACCAAAGTCTATCACACAGGCTCTCAACATGTCTTCTAATGTCTGTATGGTTCGCTCACTCTGCTCGTCGGTTTGTGGGTGGTATGTCGTACTCATGTCAAGCCTAGTTCCCAGAGATTTTTGTAGAGACTACCAAAATCGCGAGGTGAATCTACTATCTCGGTCGGAGATAATGGATATTGGTACACCATGCAGTCATACAATCTCCTTAATGTACGTCCTGGTTAACTTCTCCATCTTGTCGGTTTCCTTTATTGGCAGGAAGTGCGTAGACTTGGTTAATCTGTCTACGATTACCCATATGGTATCAATCCCACCTGACGTCTTAGGCAGCTTGGTTATGAAGTCCATGGTTATCCGTTCCCACTTCCACTCGGGTATATCAGGCTGTTGTAGTAGTCCTGAGGGTTTCTGGTACTCCACTTTGACCTTGGCGCAAGTCAGACACTTGCCCACATAAGTCACAATCTCGGCTTTCATGTTTGGTCACCAATATAACTTTTTGAGGTCTAGATACATCTTATCTGACCCAGGATGAATGGAGTATCGAGTCTTGTGTGCTTCATTCATGACGATGTCTCGGAACCCACTGAACTTCGGTGTCCAGATTCGGTTCATGAGATAACGGGCAATGTCATCCTTGACTTCCAAGTTCTTATCCATCCCCCTTAATGCCTCGTTTGCTACATTTTCTGGTTTCAAGGCTTCTAGCTGAGCATCCTTCATCTGCATGGCTAGGTGGGAATGGATGGTTATGGTTAAAGATTTTACTTGGCGGCCCGAATATTCCTTCCTGCTTAGAGCATCGGCCACTACATTGGCCTTGCCCGGGTGGTAGCGAATTTCACACTCGTAGTCGTTCAGCAGCTCTACCCATCTTCTTTGTCGCATGTTAAGTTCTTTTTGATTGAGAATATGCTGAAGACTCTTGTAATCAGTGAAGATAGTGCACTTTGTGCGGTAGAGGTAGTGCCTCCAGATCTTTAAGGCGAACACTACTGCTCCTAGCTCAAGGTCGTGGGTAGTATAATTAACTTCGTGTATCTTAAGTTGCCTTGATGTGTAAGCAATGACCTTCCCTCTTTGCATGAGTACACATCCAAGACCTTGATTCGAAGCATCACAGTACACAACGAAGTCTTCGGTTCCTTCTGGGAGAGACAAAACTGGCGCGCTGCATAGGGCTTGTTTTAACGTTTGGAAAGAAACCATTTGTTTATCTTCCCACTTGAACACCAAACCTTTCTGAGTCAAGGTGGTGAGTGGTTTGGCGATTTTAGAGAAGTTTTGTATGAATCTTCGGTAGTATCCAGCGAGTCTTAAGAATTGTCGGATTTCTGTCGGCGTTGAGGGTGCTGCCCAGCTTTCGATCGATTTGATCTTTGAGGGATCCATATGTATCCCTTTCTTATGTGGCCAAGGAATCCCACTTCTCGGAGCCAAAATTCTCACTTTGAAAACTTAGCATAAAGCTTCTCAGCTCTTAGAGTCTCCAGTATTAGTCGCAGGTGTTGCCTGTGCTCTTCTTTGCTCCATGAATAGACCAAGATATCATCGATGAACACGATCACGAATATATCTAGGAAGGGTCGACACACTCAGTTCATCAGATCCATGAACACCGCAGGCGCGTTTGTTAATCCGAATGGCATTACTACAAATTCATAGTGTCCATAGCGAGTTCTGAATGTCATCTTGGGGATATCTTCTTCTTGAACTCGCAATTGATGGTAACCCGACCTCAAGTCGATTTTTGAAAAGTAGCTTGCTCCTTGAAGTTGGTCGAAAAGGTCGTCGATTCGGGGTAGGGGATATCGATTCTTGATGGTAAGTTTGTTTAACTCCCTATAATCGATGCACATGTGAAAAGATCCATCCTTCTTTTTCACAAATAGAACTGGTGCTCCCTAGGGTGAAAAGCACGGTCTGATGAATCCCTTGCTTAATAGCTCGCTCAATTGACTAGACAGCTCTTGCATTTCTGCCGGTCCAAGGCGATATGGTGCTTTGTGTCACACCCCAAAACCGAGACGGCAGAATACGTTCTGCGATGGAGGACGTCATGTTCAGTATCATAACAATGCATAATAGTGTAACAAGCAACCACATCCATTGCATTAATATAATAATTATAATACAAGTGTGTTCTGGACATTTATGTATACACCAAAAGTATAAACAAAATAAAAGATGAGTCTTATATGTGCTCCATCTTCCAAGAGCTACACCAGCACCTGTTTATTTTTGACCTGGGAATACAAGTTATTTTGAAAACGAGTATCAGCATAAAGCTGGTGAGTTCATAAGTATTTAGTGTCATTGTTTGTATAAAAGTGTATGCAGATCGCATAGTATGACATTCATTAACAAGGTTTGAAGATGGTTTGATCCCTAGAAAATCTCATATTTTCCAGCAAACGTAGACTTTTACCAAGACTTAGGTCTTTGTAAATTCGTTTCTTTGAAAATGTAATAGTTTTCTTATGAAAGTATCAGAAATGATAAATACAGTTTTAAACTTGTTCATTATAGAGAAATAACAGAGTTTCACTCCAGCAGCATCCCTGCCGGTTAAGTATATTAGTGAATGCAACTCTGGATAATATTAATTGTATGCACACCTCGGGATGTGTGTTGAATTGAATGTAAGCTCGTATGTAACCATACTGAGTGATAGTAGTGTAGTGGCTGACCCTCCAGGTCACCAATATTGTAATAGTGTTTTGTCATCCCTGGGCCTAAGAGGCTCAGACTGTAGCTAACAGTCGGGATGGGGGAAATATATGTCCTGTATAGATCTATACACGTAGTGGTCGCTCTCCCTCCAGGAGATGATGGCTATCCGACGATCGCATAACGATAGGTCGTATAGAGAGATAGTGCATCACATTCTGTTGTAGTATTTTTCTTTCGTACGGTATATAGTGTTCTCTTAGTGTACTTTGTACTGTTCTCTTGATTTAGTTTATAGTATTTCTTCTTATAGTGGGTAGTATTTCCTTAGTACAGTGTATAGTGTTCTCTTCGTATCGTGTATTGTACATATAGTCTTGTAATTGTACTGACCATAGTGTGTATCATAGGAATATCATAAATGAGTGGTAATCCTTCACTATACCTATTATAGTTAAATTTAGTACTTAATTTAGTGTCTTCGATATGTAGAAGTATCGAACTAGAGTGAAAACTCCTATGTCTAACACAGATATACAAGATATATAACTAAGTATTCAACGACAGTCGGACAAATAATCTAACACCCTAAGTCCACAATCAAACAAGAACAGGAAATAAGGTCAGTTATCAGTTCTAAATCCTTCAATACTTACTTATATAAATATATTGATGTAGACATGATTTAAAAATAATTTAAGGTTTGAAAATATTGAAAAATTGTTTTAAGACAAATTGATTTGTGAAAATGAGGTCGATAAACATTTGAAATAACTTTAGTGACCAGGTACTTTGAAAATGTAGAAAATCCATTTGTTAATAAGTTTTAAATCACGTGTGATTGGTACTGTAATGTGTTGAATTCAACTTCTATCCCCCCCATAAAAGCATTTAAAACATTTGAAAGGTTAATTAAGGGGTATGAACTTACTGCTTATTGTAGGGTTCGAGTATGCGATTCGTATGAGTGTCGAGTGTCAACGGATGCTCTGAACGCACGTAGCCCCTATTAATTATATGGTGACACATATATAAGTTAGAGCTAAGGTGTTTCATGACTAAACATGATGGGAAATCCCTCCTAAGGGCTTGGAATCACTAAGACTAAGTGTCCCATGTTCTATACCCAATGATCTATGCAAGTTTAAGGCCAAATATGGGTATTAAGGTGTGTGTATGGCCATAAAGGTGAGTGTGCGGCTGGGGTATGCGGCCAGACTTGTGAGTGAGGCTGCACACTAGAGTGTGTTGCCGTACAGGGTGTGTGCGCGACCGTACATAGGGGTGTGCGGCTGTACACTCCTTGCTTGAGTCCCATGTGTCGATTGTGTGGCCTTACTCTCACTTTGGAGGGTATTATGTGTGTGTGCGGCCACCTGATGAAGGTGTGCGGCCGAACTCCTTCATAGGATGAAGAACATGAAGAACATTATGAGTTTGAGGCTTGGATTCAAGTGTTTTACCTCTATGACAAGCTAAATGATGGTGTTCTTCACGTTTTGGAGGCCTTCTAGGTGTTCTTGGGTGGTTTTCTAGAGAGAGAAAGTATAGAGAGAGAAATGATGCAGCCAAAAGTGAATGGAAGGGGGTCCTCCACTTTATATAGGGTTGAGTGTGAGGCTGGAGGGGTTTGCTGCTGGGTGTGCGGTTGGCTTGGCCGCACACACTAGTGTGCGGCTGCACACACCTCTCTTGGTGTGTTTGGCTGGATTTTGTGATGCAACACCCTTCCTAATCCTTCCTAAGGTCCATATCTATGATATATTAAGCCTAAAACACTAGCGCGAACTCAATATACTATTAAAAGATGCTAAATTTAAGTGAATTATAGATATATGGATCGATTGCTCAGTTTAAAAGTGTCGGGTTGTCACATCCTTCCCCCGTTAGGGGAATTTCGTCCCGAAATTATAGTTCAACCACTAAGCTATTACATATTAACTAAGCAAAAAGATGAGGATATTTATGTTTCATTTGATCCTCGCGCTCCCAAGTGAACTCCGGTCCTCGCTTGAGATTCCAGCGAACCTTTACAATTGGGATGCGGCTTTGTTTCGTTCGCTTGAGTTCTCGATCCATAATTTGCACAGGTTCTTCCACGAAGTTGAGACTCTCGTTAATTTCAATCTCGTCGAGTGGGATTACAAGAGTCTCATCGGACAGGCACTTTTTCATGTTCGAGACGTGGAAGGTAGGATGTATGTTACTGAGCTCGTGAGGTAGGTTGAGTTTGTAAGCTACGGGGCCTATTCTGGCGAGAATCTCGAAAGGCCCTATGTACCTTGGGTTCAGCTTTCCAGGCTTTCCAAAGCGTATGGTGCCCTTCCAGGGTGAGACTTTCAAAAGGACTCGGTCTCTCACCTGGAATTCCAAAGGTTTTCTTCGTTTGTTTGCGTAGATTTTCTGTCAATCCCTAGCGGCTTTTAATCGTTCGCGAATATGTACAATCTTCTCGGTCGTTTCTCGAATGACCTCCGGACCCGTGAGAGCGCTGTCAGGAACTCGTCCTTTGGCTAACTGAGTGTCACCCACCTCGGCCCAGCACAGAGGGGATCTGCACTTTCGGCTGTAGAGGGCTTCCAACGGGGTTGCCTTGATGCTCGTGTGATAACTGTTATTGTAAGAAAACTCTACAAGGGGTAAGTGGGTATCCCATGCCATACCAAAGTCGATCACACAGGCTCATAGCATATTTTCCATGGTTTGGATAGTCCTCTCACTCTGTCCGTCGGTCTGTGGATGGTAGGCTGTACTCATATCCAACCTCGTTCCTAAGGCACTCTGTAGTGATTGCCAGAATCTCGAAGTGAACCTACTATCTCTATCGGAGATTATAGATATAGGAACACCATGCAGTCGTACAATTTCCTTAATGTATGTTCTTGTGAGTTTCTCCATCTTATCTGTCTCTTTGATGGGTAGGAAGTGCGCTGACTTGGTCACTCTGTCGACAATGACCCATATGGTATCCAGTCCACCCGTTGTCTTGGGTAGCTTAGTTATGAAATCCATAGTAATCCGTTCCCACTTCTACTCCGGTATCTCCGGTTGCTGTAGAAGACCTGATGGCTTATGGTATTTGACCTTGACCTTCGTGCAAGTAAGACATTTACTCACAAAGGTAGCAATCTCTGCTTTCATGTTAGGCCACCAGTATAACTTTTTGAGGTCCAGCTACATCTTATCCGAACCTGGGTGAACGGAATATCGTGTGTTGTGTGCTTCCTTCATGACCAAGTCTCTGAAACCACCGTGGCGCAGCATCCATATTCGGTCCATGAGATAATAGGCTCCGTCACTCTTGACCTCTAAGTTCTTATCCATTCCACGTAGGGATTCTCCCGCCACATTCTCAGGATTTAAAGCTTCGAGCTGCGCCTCCTTAATCTGTGCGGATAGATGCGAATGGATAGTCATTGTTAACGACTTGACCCTTCGACCAGAATACTCTTTTCTACTTAGGGCGTCTGCTACTACATTGGCTTTTCCTGGGTGATAACGAATCTCGCAGTTGTAATCATTGAGTAGTTTGACCCACTGTCATTGTCTCATATTGAGCTCCTTCTGGTTCAATATGTGTTGGATACTTTTGTGATCAGTATATATCGTGCTCTTCATACCGTACAGGTAGTGTCTCAAGATCTTTAGAGCGAATATGACCGATCCTAACTCGAGGTCGTGCGTGGTGTAGTTAATCTCGTGTGTCTTCAGCTGTCTCGAAGCATAGGTGATGACCTTTCCTCGTTGCATCGAAACACAACCGAGCCCCTGATTGCACGCATCACAGTAGACCATGAAATCATCTGTCCCCTCGGGAAGGGATAGTATCGGTGCGGTGCATAGGGCTCGTTTCAGAGTATGGAATGCCTTCTCTTGTTTCTCTCCCCAATCAAAGGCCACACCCTTCTCGGTTAACGTTGTAAGAGGTTTCGCGATCTGGGAGAAGTTCTGAATGAACCTGCGATAGTAGCCAGCGAGGCCTAGAAATTGACAAATTTCTGTAGGCGTCTTCGGTGCTGACCAGTTCTCGATAGCTTTAATCTTGGATGGGTGCACGTGGATTCCTTCCTCACTAACCACGTGTCCTAAGAGTTCGACTCTTCGGATCCAAAATTCGCACTTAGAGAACTTCGCGTATAACTTCTCCGATCGTAGGGTTTCTAGATCTCATCGCAGGTGTTCGCAATGCTCTTCCTGACTTCGAGAGTAAAACAGTATGTCATCAATGAAGACGATGACGAACTGATCCAAGTAAGGGCGACACACTCTATTCATTAAGTCGATGAATACTGCGGGCTTGTTGGTCAGTCCGAATGGCATCACTAAGAACTCGTAATGTCTGTAACGAGTTCGGAAGGCAGTTTTCGGAACATCCTCTTCGAGTACTCTCAACTGATGATACCCGGACCTATGATCAATCTTGGAAAAGTAACTCGCCCCTTGTAGTTGATCAAATAGATCGTCGATACGCGGAAGAGGGTAACGCTTTTTGATTGTGAGTTTGTTGAGTTCTCTGTAATCGATGCACATACGAAATGAACCGTCCTTCTTTACGAACAAGACTGGTGCTCCCCAGGGTGAGAAGCTTGGTCTTATAATGCCTGATAACCTAGGGTTCTTCCTTATATGAAATTGACATCATTATTGTAGTTGCTTAGTGTATGCATCAAAATTGTACATAACTAAGATTTTATACCCTGAGAATGTTTGATTTAGCTTTATTTCATGTTCCTTGTTTGGTTGTAGGCTTAGGGTAGAATCAAATATTCGAGTTTCTACATGAGTGTTGCAGGGTTGGTGGAAGTTTCAAGGATGAGTTATGTCAGTCCGGTCGACCAATCGAGGGATGTCTATCTTTTCTCTATGAAGTGAGAATAAGGTGTATGTGTATTCTAGTGAGTGTTGTTAGGGTTGTTGTGATGATCTTCTGAGATAAATATGGGTAGGTGCGGAAGGTAGTATGGGACCATACTATTGGAAGCACATGACCTGTACACATAGCAGGGAAGTCACAACCCCTAGGATTTTGTTGGGGAATGGTTCCTGTGGTATGATATTGGTGTTATCTAATATATCTCTGGTTTATTTCTGGTATTGTGGTTACAAGGTGATTTGAGTCCAGATCTGGATCAAGAACGGGTAGCCAGAGTTGATTGAGGATCGGGTTAGGGAGATGATTCATGATGAGGTTGTTTCCATTGTCCGGGGGCAGATACCGGAGTTGTTTGGGTCTATCAAGATCACCATGATGGATTTTTTGACGACCGATACGCTACACGTTCAGAGGTTGTTGCTGATGTAGCCACTGCATTCGTCACTGTAACAGGGATTGGCATTGGGAGAGCTTTCCAGTACTGGGACTTCAACAATACGAAGCCCCCGATGTTTGATAGGGTTTAGGATCCGATCATTGCCATGAGGTGGCTGTCAGATATGGAGGTATGCTCCTTTACTTGTTCTTGCCCAGCTAACTAGAGGGTCAAGTGCGTTTTGAACCTTCTTAGGTCCAAAGTGAAGGATTGGTGGACATTGATTACTAGTCTATGTTCTCTGATATATTCCATGCGAGATATGTTCCACGGGTGGAACCGAAGAGATTGGCCCAGGAGTATTTGGACCCACGGCAGGGTACCAAGTCGGTGACAAAGATCACCAACTTTTTCACAGAGAGAGCCACATTTTTCCCTGAGTTTTCTACTTCTGAGCAAGCTCATATGACCTGGTACTTGAGCATGCTCAAGACGGACATCCTTCAGTTTATGTCTACTCAGCGCTATGGTTCGCTCCTTGATTTTCATGAGGTCACGAGGCGGTGTGAGATTAAGATAGAGCTCCAGACGATGGAGCAGAGGTAGTCCCTTGCACAGTCGCAGCTTGTGTCAAACCGGTTTAAGGCCACTGACATGAGATCTATGAGTCATAGGGGCCGCACTTGTAATAAGTGTGGCAAGTTCATGCAGGTCCTTCTCGATTCCTTTTTGAATTCCACAAATGTGGCAAGGAGGGACACTATGTGAGGGATTATCGCTAGCCGGTCCCATATTCGAGTACCAGGGTTTGCTATGACTGTGATCAAGTTGGCCATGAAAAGGTCAAATGTCTATTGCTTGCCGCCAAGTAGGCACAGGCCATGGCGCTATCCACTCTGAGGATCACCAATGGGTGTTAGGGGAGGACGGGGCCCCCAAGGACTCGAGGATGTGCTTTTCAGCTCACTTCCAAGGAGGCCAGGGCAGCACCAGACGTCGTGACTGGTATATTCCTGTTTATTGTTCTGTCGATTATTTTATGGTGTGATTATGTTTATACTCTTGATAGGTACATTCGTAGTGAATTATTTTCATGCTCTTGAGTTATTTCACTTGGGCGCGGGTCGCTCCTTTGTGTCTCAATCTTTTATTAGGGATTTTGGAATGCCCCTTTACAATTTGGAGTGTTCGTTGTGGGTTTCTATCACTAACGAACATGGGGTTTCTGCATCCTGAGTGTATCAGGGTTATGTATTGGAGATTTCCGAGGTGCCTTACCCTATTGGTTTGATCCCTATCCCCATGTGGGATATGTGCATGACAGTAGGAATGGATTGGCTAACCAGGTTTGGAGCTATGATCGATCACGAGGGTCAGCGAGTGATAGTTCGAACCCCAAGTGTGGGAGATTTTGGTGCTATGATCGATTGCGAGGGTCAGCGAGTGATAGTTTGAACCCCAGGTGTGGGAGAACTAGTTATCTATAGAGAGGGTATCAGGGTTGGTTCATGGTTTTTTTGGCATCTAGGGTTCGGCAGTGGGAGGTTCTGAAATCTCCTTCAGAGATCTGGAGTTTCTTGGGTTTGGCAGATACTATTGTAGATTTATCCAGGACTTCTCCAAGATTAAAGAACCCCTCACTCGTCAGACAAGGAAGGGAGTGGATTTCTGATAGGGCCTTAAGCAGTAGGTTGCTTTTGAGACATTGCGGTAAAGGTTATGTGAGTCCCCGGTATTGACCATTACATAGGGTGTTGAGGATTTCATGGTACTTTGTGATGCATCCATCACTGGTTTGGGGGCGATCCTTATACAGAGAGGGCGAGTAATTGCATATGCTTCTCGAGAGCTGAAGTCGTATGAGGCACGATATCCTACTCATGAATTGGAGTTGAGGGCAGTGTTGCTTTCCCTTAAGATTTGGAGACATTGTCTTTATGGGGTCCATTGTACTATCTACATGGATCACAAGAGTTTGTAATATCTTATGGACCAGATGAGCCTGAACATGACGCAGCATAGGTGGCTATGCATGGTCAAGGATTATCACGTCGAGATCGTTTACCATCCAAGTAAAGCGAATGTGGTACCAGATGCCTTGAGTTACAAGTCGGTTGGATCCTCAACGGGAGAGATGTATACAAGGATATCCATTGATTCCCCACTTTTAGATTTGATCAGAGGAGCTCAGGAAGATGGGGTCAACATGGAGAACTAGAAATAGAAGAGGATCAGAGGTGAAATCGATTGATTTGTCACTGATAGTTGGGGGTTTTTGACCTAGTGTGGTCGATTTTGGATTCTAGTTTCTAGTGGGATCATGTAGATAGTGTTGCAAAAGGCTCATAAGTCTCGTTTTTCAATACACCTGGGAGCCACCAAGATGTATCGGGATTTGAGATTGAGTTATGGGTGGTCGTGTATGAAGAGGGAGATATCGTGGTACGTTGAGAAGTACTTGATCTGTAGGATGGTCAAGGCCGAGAATCTGTGGTCGCATGGCAAGCTGCAGCCTTTGGAGGTTCCCATGTGGAAGTGGGAATAGATCACCATGGATTTTATCACCAAGTTACCGAAGACTACCAAGGGTTTCGATGCTATATGGGTCATCATGGTTCGATTGACCAAGAGTGCTCACTTTTTGGCCATCCGGGAGATCTCTTTGGTCGAAAAATTAGTCGATGTGTATGTTTTGGAGATTGTTTCTCATCATGGGGTTCCGGTCTCCATTGTTTTAGACTGAAGTGTTTGGTTCACTTCCCGATTTTGGAAAAAGTTCCACAAGGAAATGGGCACAAGGCTACATTTCAGCACTGCTAATCATCTGTAGACTGACGAGCAGACCATCCAGACACTTGAGGATATGTTATAGGTTTGTGTCATATATTTTGGTGGGATTTGGGATTTCTACTACCTCTTGAGGATTTTCCTTACAACAACAGCGATTACTCCAGTATTGGTGTCCCGCCTTCTAAGCTCTTGTATAGTTTGAGTGCCCTAGTATGTTGGGGAGTGGTTGGTTACAGAGTCATGGGAAGGAATGAGGTAGTCCTTTAGACTATGGAGCTCATTCAGCAGATCAGACAGAGACTGCAGACCGCTCAGATTCAGCAAAAGAGTTATGTCGACCAGCACCGATCAGAGTTGCAATTTCAGATCGGTGATATCGTTTTGTTGAAGGTCTCACCTTAGAAGGGTGTGATAAGCTTCAGGAAGAGAGGGAAATTGGTCCCCCGGTATATTAGGTCGTTCCGTGTGATCGCTAGGGTAGGTAGGGTGGCCTACCGATTGGATTTGTTGAGTGAGCTCAACTAGATCCACAGCACTTTCCATGTTTCACAATTAAGGAAGTGTGTGTTGGACGATAAGGTTGTGGTCCCCTTGGATGATATTCAGGTTGATGAGTTCTTGAATTATGTTGAGAGGCCGGTATCATTACTAGAAAGGAAGATGAAGATTATGTGCAACAAGGAGATACCTTTGGTAAAGGTTCAGTGGAAATATCAGAGAGGCTCCGAATGGACCTGGGAGCCGGAGGCGGAGATGCGGGAGTATTATCCAGAGTTGTTCGAGACGGCGAATTCGAGGACAAAGTCTAGTTCAAGTGGGGGAGAATTGTAACATCCTGATGATGAGGTATTTCTAAATTTAACCCTAGTATATGGAAATATTTCAATTTTTACCCTTGTAATTAGTTTTGGTTGCAAAATGGCCCGTAGTGGCATTGTTGTAATTTTGGGCGAAACACGCGTACGATGGGCGTACAAGCATGGTAAGCTGGACGTAAGGCCTCTTACTGGAAACGATGTCATTTTGAGTATGTTGGGCGTACTTTTAAAGTACGTTGGGTGTATTCTGTCTGGAAGAAAACACTAATCTAGAGGTTTTGGACCCTATTTATTGATCCTTAAGTCCCATTTCCAGCCTCCATCGTTTTATACGTTTCCTTACAAAACTGAAGGGTCTAATTAATGGTTTGGTCTAGCCTTTCACTGTGATAGGTTCTTTTGAGTCTATATGCATTTTTGGTACTTTGTTAGGTGTTTACGGCCATGGTATGAGTTTACGGCTGTAAGCTGTTTATGGCCGTAGGCCCAGAGTCGGCCCAGGTCCAGTATATATAGAGGTCATGTATATCATTTAATGGTTGTTGATGCCATAGAGTTCACGGTTGCTTTAAACAAGTTGTACCAGACGTTTTTCGTTAATAGAAGCGTATGCAAGCTTGTTCTGATTTTTGTTTCTACATCATTCTTATTATTATTGATTGTTTTGTTTGCTTGATCATTGGTAAGATCCGTTTCAAGACCTTACAATTGGTATCAGAGCGAAACCAGTGTCAAAGCATCTCACAATCGAGCTCTTGGCCATATTCCTCACTGTTTGAGATTGGAGTTGGTGTTTGCTGCGAGGGGGAATCAAGTTTAATCCAAAAACGTGATTTCTTGAATATCTGGGAGTTTACTGCCAAGAGTTTACGGCCGCAAGATCAAGAATTTTCTTGGACCGTAAACTCATTTCTTAGATTGTAAAACAAGCATCTTCAACAACCGCAAGCTTAGATTCATAAACCGTATTCAGAAATGCAAACTCGAACGTAAACCAAGTTTACGGCCGCAAACCCATTCCTGACCGTAAACTCTTGTATTAACCGGAAACTCAAAATTTTTAAAAATAATTTTTTTAAAAAATTAATAATATATGGATTTACAAAGTCAAACACATCACCATGAGCTGGACTCTGTCATGGGCACAACTACTCGCATTCCAAGATTCTTGTCTGCAGATGGTTTTCCTGAGTGGAAATACCAGATAGAGAAGTACATTAAAATGAAGGACTTCAAAATTTGGAGAAGCATCATCAAGAATCCCGTCAGAATAACCACAACTGTTGTAGGGCAAGTAGTTAACAAAGCGGTTGAGAATTACACTGATGAAGATTTTGAGAAGGTTGAGGAGCATGAACGGGCTTTGGCCACTCTGACCATGGCCCTGTCTCCAAATATAGCTCAAGGTTTTAGGGAGTATACTTCAGCAAAGGCTTTGTGGGAAGCCCTAATTGAGGTATATGAAGGGAATGAAGATATGAAGGAGAGTCGCCAAGACATGCTGCGCCAAAAATTCAACATGTTCAATTACGTTCCTAGTGAGACCCTGGAGGCACAGCTACAACGATTCACAACTCTCACCACTGAGATGAGCATAGTCGGAATCTTCTTGACAAAGTCTGAAATAAACAAGAAGCTATTAAATGCTCTTCCAAAGTCATGGGACAAGAATGTAGCTGTTATCAAGAAGACCAAAGACCTAAATCGCCTTACTCTTGCTGAAGTGATGGCGATCATCAAGGCTTGTGATATTGATGATAAACAGCGGGAGATAAACCATGTGAATTCGTATTCAGCTGCAAATCTTGGAATTTCATCTAACAATGCTCTTTTATCTCTCACTTTTCCCTCTACAGGTCAACCTTTGGTTGTTCAGCAAGTTCAGACTCAATCTTTTTCCACTTCATCAGCTACTTCACTTCCGGCTGCATCATCCATGCCTCTTCCTCAGAACCCATCATTTGCTGCTTCTCAAGTTGCTTCTTCCTCTAATGGGGCTTCATCCTCAAGTGCAAAGGAGTGTGATGAAAATCTTGCTCTCGCCACAAGACTTGTTAATTGCTATAATGCTCTTGTAGCTGGAGATCTTCCTCCATAATTGTCGTTTGCTGATCTGGATCAGATTCATCCAGAAGACGTGGAAGAAATGGATATTATATGGCAAATTGCCATGGTAGTGTTCAGGGCGAAGCAGTTTGCTAAGAAGACCTTGAAGAACAACTGGGTTATTAGTGTCGATAAGAAAGTAGGGTTCAACAAAGGAAAGCTATGTTGTTTCTATTGTCACGAGCCAGGTCATTTTACTCGTGAGTTCCCGATGCCGGATCGAAGATTAAACAACGACAGGACAATGGTTGCCATGGGAAACAATCGGGGAGGTGCTCAGGTCAACAGCAAGAAGGCTATGGTTGCTCAGTCATTTGACTGGGTGGACCAGATGCAGGCCTTGAATATTTCAAAACCTAAAAATACTCACCTAGCCCAAGTTAAAGATGAAGCTTCCGTGGAGAGTATTGCTGCTGAAGAAAAGATGATGGAGCTTCAGTTTGCGTTGATGGTATCTTCTACTTCTGAACCGAAGAAAAATGAGGCAAGTTTGCCTTCATGCTCACAAGCTTGTATTGATTATGTTAAAATTCTTCATGAAGAAATACAAACATTATGTAGAGAAATAGAGGACCTTTTATATGAGGGTTATCAACTTAGAAAAGGACAAAACCCCCTTAACGCCCAGTTAGAAACTAAAATAAAGGACTTCAGAAGACTTCAGGAAGACTACAGTAATAAATGTGAAAATTATGACTACATAAAAATACAAAACGCTGAGTTAATTACTGAACTTGAAACATTTAAGGGAAAATTTGAAACTACTTATTTTGATTTTAAAAAATTTGATGTATCAAGTGAGGTAGTTGCCAACATTATAGACTACTGCATGCAATTTAAAAATAATCAGTCAAAGGGTCTAGGTTATGATAAAGTGCCTCCTCCTTTCAACCATTCATATCAGTTTCAACCTTTGTCCAAGGAGGAGATTGCCAATGAACCATCCATGGTTTATGGCAAGCCATCTGGTTTTGTTTAGGGAGGATTTATTAATGTTGAAAGCACTAACATTTCTACTTCTCCAGTAGATAAATCCTTAAATCAGTCAAAGCATGAAGTTGAAGGATCTGTTTCTGAAAATAAAACTGAGTCTGAACCTGAAGTTTTATTTTTAAATAAAGACTTTAATTTTTCTGATGTATAAAGTGACAATGTTTTTTGTGATTTTCTGCACCTTCTGATACTCGTTTAAATGTTTTTAAAGTGTTTGATGAGACGGTTGATAATTCTGATGTTCGTAATGATATTAAAGAAAATACACCATGTCCACAAGTTTCTCCATCTGATACACCCTCACTTATCTCACACCCTACTTCTTGTTCTTGTTCATGTGAGAAAAGCAAGGGTGTCGGTATGGAAAGCAAATCTGAAAAGAGCAGTACAGGTTTTAACAATAACAAACAAATTTGTTTCAATTGTGGTATTGGTGGTCATATAGCTAGGAATTATCCTAATAGAATGTTTGTACATTATATATCACCAAGAGGAGAGAACGAATTTAGAGGAAGGTCTTTAACTAGAAAGTCCTCTAGAACTCGTTCTCGGAATGATGATTGGAAGGACGATCGTGGTAGAAAATGGGCAGTTTTTCAAAAGAATAAAAAGGTCTTTCATAACAAAGTCCCAAACAATTTGCCAAAACTGAACATAGCTAAGCCAAGATCGGTTTCGTCAAGGAGCAGTTATGGGTCTTCAACCAATTCAGGTAGAAAGCCCAAGTGCTCAAGGCAAACTGATAAAAATCCTATTTCAAAACCATCAAGGACTGTTAGAAAACCTAATTACCAATGGTTGCCCAAAATAAGTTCCAATCCATCATTAGTATCCTCTAGAAAATTAGTAAATAATGATAAATCTGAAGAGGTAATGGGTCCACCTAGGAAAGTGATGACCTGGGTCCTTAAATCTGAATGATCCCGCACATTTTGCAGGGACAGTTGCGGGGGAATGTCATCAGACCTTGGTTCGTCGACAGCGGCTGCTCCCGGCATATGACAGGAGATATCTCCCAACTGAACAACATTCAATCTTTTAATGGGGGATATATTTCCTTTGCGGGTGGAGAAGGTGGCAAGATCACTCAGAGAGGAACCGTTACAAATGGAGTGTTAAGTTTCGAGAATGTCAACTTTCTCCCGGGTTAAAGCATAGCTTGTTGAGTGTGTGTCAAATATGTGACAAAGGCTATTCTACACATTTCACTGACAAGGAATGTATGATTCTCAAGCCAGACTTTGTCATCCCAGAAGAGTGGATTCTTGTCAAATCTAAGAGGGATGGAAATGCTTACATTATTGATATGAATAGCAATCTTCCAGAACAAGTTATGTGCCTCTTTTCAAAGATCTCAGATCAAAATGCAACGTTGTGGCACCGAAGACTCGGTCATGCTAACGCCAAAAACCTAAATCGTCTTGCAAAGAATGAGATGGTTCGTGGTTTACCTATCAGAGATTTCATAACGTTTGAAAAGTTTGTGTCATGTGCCCAGGGTAAACATCACAGAAAACCACACCTGCCAAAACAGGTTAACTCAATCAGTCAGCTGCTCCAATTATTACATATGGACTTGTTCGGTCCAGTCAACGTCCTTAGCATCAATAGAAGTTCATACTTTCTGGTTGTGATTGATGATTTCTCTTGTTTTACGCGGGTCTTCTTAGTATCCACTAAAGCTGGAGTTGCAGAACTGATAAAGGAGTTCATAGTGCTAATTGAGAACCAAACCAACAATCGGGTGAAGGCGCTTCGTACCGACAACGGAACAGAGTTCAATAATTCTATTCTTAATCATTTTTGCGCTGAAAAGGGGATTATGCGTCAATACAGCTCCGCTCACACACCTCAACAAAATGGTGTTGCTGAAAGGAGAAATAGAACCTTAAAAGACGCTGCAAGGACGATGATTTGTGACTCCAAGTTACCAGTTTTCTTTTGGGATGAGGCGATTAACACTGCTTGCTATGTTCAGAATCGTGTGTTGATCAACAAAGCTCAGATGAAGACTCTGTATGAGATTCTATATGGTCACAAGCCTTTAGTCAGTCGTTTCTGTGTATTTGGCTGCCCTTGCACCCTTCTTCACCTAGAGTCCAACCCAAAGTTTAATGCCAAAGCTGATGATTGTTACTTCATAAGGTATGCTACACGCACCGCATATAGGGTCTACAATAAGAAGACGAAGCAGATTATGGAATCCTATGACGTGTGCTGGTTAGAGGAAAATGAAATGGATACTCGAGTGGGTCCGGATTGATTATTTGAGTACACATCGCTTTTCAAGTCTATAAATGTGTCTTCAGATAGTTCATCTGGGTCTTCCTCTGGTTCGAAGAATGTTTCTGAAGATGAAGACGAAGAAGTTGTCTACAGACCCCCAACGGTTTCCTCTTCACCATTTGAGGGGGAGTCCTATGCTTCTCCTGAGGGGGAGTTATCTATACCAACTGATAGTCCAAAATCTCCAGTTTAGAATGATACTCCTGATGCTGAGGCTACACCACTCACTCCTGTTAAAAGAGAGTTCATGTCTAGAGATGCTTCCGCTGTCACTTCAACTTTTATGGAACTACTCTTTCCTAAAGACATTTCTAATTTGTTTATAGCAGAGTCATCCGGTGTGGAACAATCAGCAAATGAAGGAGGTGTCAAGATTCACAATCTTCCCATCTTGCTTAATGATATCAGCCAGGAGATACCCTCTAGGATTCAATGTGGTCATCCGATCGAGAACATCATTGGTCAGCTGGGCGATGGCGTTAAAACCAGAAGTCCGAGTGGAGATGTCAATACATGTCTCTACTCTTGCTTTATCTCTCAAATAGAGCCCAAGAATGTTGAAATGGCTCAGAATGAGCCCATCTGGGTAGATGTTATGCATGAAGAATTAAATCAATTTGAAAAACTCGGGGTTTGGAAATTGGTTGAGTTACGAAAGGGCAAAAAGTCTCTTGACACACGCTGGGTCTATCGAAACATGCAGGATGATTCAGGGGTTATAGTGGGAAATAAAGCAAGATTGGTGGTTCGCGGGTTTCAACAAGTCGAGGGTCTTGATTATACTGAGGTTTATGCTCCATTAGCTCGCTTGAAGGCTATTCATATTTTCCTTGCATATGTCTCTTATATGAACTTCACGGTTTATCAAATGGACGTCAAGACTGCCTTCTTGTATGGCAAGGTGAAGGAAGAAATCTATGTTGATCAGCCCCCTGGGTTTGTTAACTCGAAGTTTCCTAATCATGTCTACAAGTTGGATAAGGCATTGTATGGGTTACAACAAGCTCCTCGAGCATGGTATGCGACTCGAACAAAGCACTTGCTTGAGCATGGATACTCTCGTGGCACAATCGATCAAACTTTGTTTATCAAGCATGTTGGTAATGATCAGATTCTGGTTCAAATCTACGTTGACGACATTATTTTCGGGTCTACTAGTCCGTAGCTATGCAAGGAGTTTGAAGGTGTTATGAAAAAGCGGTTCGAGATGAGTTTGTTGGGAGAAATGACCATGTTTCTGGGGCTTCAGGTCAAACAAAATTCAACCGGAATCTTGCTACATCAAGCCAAGTATGTGGAGGATATTCTTGAGAAGTTTGGGTTTCTAGACGCTAAGCCTGCATCGACGCCGATGGCTGAAAAACCTCTTCTGACTCCAGATGCTGATGGCGAATCCGTAGATCAGACACACTACAGATCGATGATCGGATCGTTGATGTATCTTACTGCAAGTCAACCAGACTTCATGTTTGCAATTTGTCAATGCGCACGTTATCAGGCTAATCCTAAATTTTCACATCTTATTGCTGTCAAAAGAATTTTTCGGTATATTAAAGGCAGCCTAAAATTGGGTCTTTGGTATCCGAAAAATTCTGAATTTGATTTATATGCTTTTGCTGACAGTAATTATGGAGGCTGTGAGCTTGACAGGAAATCTACTTCAGGAGGGTGTCGATATCTTGGAGATCAGTTGGTGTCATGGCAGTGCAAGAAGCAACACACTATGTTGGAGATCTGCATGTTGCTCTCAAGTCATCTGAATCCAACATCGGCTGTTGGATTACAGTTTGAATTATCTAGAAACCCCTATCTACTGTGATAATGAGGTTGCGATTCAAATTGCTAAAAATCCTGTCCAACACTCAAAAACCAAGCACATTGATATCAAAATTCATTTTATCAGAGACTGTTATGAACGTTCACTTATCTGGCTGGAACAGGTTCCCATTGCAAATAATGTGGCAGATCTGTTCACCAAGCCTTTTAACAAAGCTCGATTCGATGTGCTTATGGGATTTTTGAAAATGATTTGTTTTGAGGATTAATTTTATTTTTCTATTTTTTTTAAGTTATTTTTAACTTCATTTTTCTTAATTCTCATTTTCAATTTTATCTTTGGTTAGCTTAGTTTAAATTTGCGCATTTTAGTGCTTTCATTCTCACCCATTAACAAATTTAGGGGAGAAATAATCCAAAATCCAAAAACAATAAAAAGTCCAGAAAATAAAAAAAAAAATATGTTGCTAATAGTCTTGTTTGTAGGTGTTGTGACGGGAAGTGATATTATCAAGTGATAACGGGCAATTTGAATCTGCGTAACGTACCAAAATAAAATTGTCTACGCTATGTGTTCGATGCGTCGGTAGGCACGAAAGATGTTAAATGGACTTGACTAGGAAGATTTGAACTTAAGAAATTCAAGGACTTGACAAATATTGAACTAGTTAGATCCGTTTAGCCTGACAATACGACGCTCGGATAGGTTGAGCAGGGAGATATACATGAGAATCTACTGGTCACACTAAAAGAACCCGTATCTAGAACTGTGGATTAACTTTTCATCGATGTGCGGATTTTGTCCTTAATTCCGGTATTGATGGGGTGAGTGGGGAATTCCGATAAATTAGGTCTGTAGAAGGTTATTTTCTTTCTTTCTGTCTGTTCGTGATCGAGAGATCCGACCTGGACCGTAACATATGCAATTCTATCTCTCTGCATCTTCTTTCTATGCAATTCTTTCTATCTGTTAGCCATATACTATGTCCTCTGCGTGAACTTACAATCTGACCTGGTACACAGTATATGCATCATTCTTTTCTCAATCCCTTTAAAACTTCAGTTAGTCATATGTTTCATCCTCTGCGTGATTGTAAGAGATCCGACCTGGGTGTATAGCATATGCATTCTACATATATCTTCTCTCTTAATAATTGTCTGCTCACCCGATGTAAGGAGTATTCTGAAAATTCTTGATTACTGGAGCATATCAGGAAGCAGGAAACATGTTCTAGTACAATTAAAACTGAACAAATACAGATTGTCTGTAGATCTCGCTGCTCAATTTAGGTGGACAACAATATCCCTTGTAGCCGTCAGCTAAATGGTACCTAGGAAATATATCTAAGAATATAGGATCAAAATGTCTTCTCATTCTTAGTTTGTTCAAAATTGTCACAAATTTTTCGTGTTTAAGTGGACCACAATACCGACGATCGACCAGACATAGACATGAAGATAAAGGTACCGATAAGTAGACTAAGGTTGTCTGAAAACTTTGATCCCTAAGTCACAAAAATCATATTCAGTGTTTGTTTAGATAAAGTTTAGTCTATTTCGTTTTAAGTTTTGTTTTTCCTTTTATTTTATTTTGTAATTATCAAAATTTAAAACTTTAAATTTTGAAAATTGTTTTGTTTTTAATTTTAATTTTAATTTTATTAATTCTATTTTTGTGTATGTAAAAATTTTAGAAATGTTTAATTTTTAATTTTATTTTTATTTGTTATTTTATTTTTATTTTTAAGTTTATTTTTATTTTTATTTTCATTTCTATTTTTATTTTTATTTTGTTTTTATTTTGTTTTATTTTTAGTCTTATTTTAATTTTTAAATCCTCAAAGTATTATTTTTGAAAAATTTTGAAAATATTGGATTGTGCCTTACACAGTGTGGACAGCAGGTAACTGGTCAAAGGAATATAAAGGGGTTTACAGCCGAAAACCCCTTCACTTTTCTTATTCTGGCCGCAAACTCCCTTCTACTCTCTCTCATCTTCGAAATTTTTCTTGTTTGTTTTCATGAAATTGCTCCGTTCATCTCATAGGTAAGAAAATTCCGACCAAGGATATGCAATTGCTTCTTGAAATCGACGAGTTTTGAGCCTGAAATCGACAAAAAAGGATTCTTCGTAGTTTATGGCCCAAGCTTACGGTCCAAGCTTACGGATAGGAGCTTACGGTAGTAAACTCCGTTTGCGGCCCTGAGCTTACGGTCACGAGTTTATGGCTGTAAACTCCTATTTGACCGTTAACTCCTGGTTGACTTTGAACTTAAATGTTGGACAAGATAATTCATTTTTGGCCTAAATTTACATTAATTAAAATATTATTTGCTCAAATATTTTTTTCTTTTTTTCACTTAGTATGTTTTAGTGCAGATCAAATGGCAGGCTTAAAGTTCGCAGACATGCACAATCTGACAATTGTACTGGCAGATCCTCCAGTGGCCCATGGAGAATTCAAGTCAATGATTCATGGACTGAGAGAATGTTGTTTGGCCTCTGCCATCATCATGAACACCATTGTTTATCAGAAAATTATAAGAGAGTTCTGGCAGACTGCCAAAATGAAAAAGAGACGATGATGGAGCAGTGACTATAGATGCAGTCGTTAAAGGATGCAAGGATGTGATCGATGATCAGTTCATTAGAGAGACATTGTTCATCAATGACCTACTAAGTTTTCCCACTGAAATTGGAATTAAAGATGCTCAGAAAATTTTGAAGAAGATGGGGTATGAAGGCGATTCTCCTCCTACAATGAGAAAGCTTTTGCCACCCTATTGGAGATTCCTAGCCCATGTGTTCGTGAGCTGCATCTCCGGCAGGAGGTCGGGTGCGGATGAAATATCCCTGAGAAACACTGGAGCTATTGTTTCTCTTGCTGCATGGATTGGCTTCAACTTTTCGAGGTTTATCCTGGACGAGTTTGTGGTCAACATCAATGCCATCACACGATATACCTTCTTGATGTATCCTAGATTTATTCAGCTCTTCATCAACAAACAATTTCCTGACATGGTAAAGGAAGGAGATACACTTGATATGAAGTCCTTGGGCCCTCACACTATTGGGCTCATTAAAAAAATCGCAAAGGAAAGGTTATCTTTCAAGGACTATATCCACTGGTGTCACACCCCAAAAACCAAGAACGGCGGAAACGTTCAGGGGTGGAGGACGTCATGTGAAGTATCATAACAATGTAAAGTAGTAAACAAGCAACAACATCATCCATTGCATTAAAAGTAAAGTTTTAATGCATGTGTGTTCTTTGATAGTAAAATGACACCAAAGTATGTAATCAAAATAAAAGACGAGTCTTGTCTGTACTCCGTCTTCTCAAAACCTGGCCATCGTACCCGTCTACTGGTGACCTGAGAATACAAGTTATTTTGAAAGCGAGTATCAGCATAAAGCTGGTGAATTCATAAGTATTTAAGTGTCATTGTCTTGTTTTGGAAAGTTGTTATGAAAGCCATGTAAATCTTTGAATGAAACATTTCATATAAGTATGAAAACCCTAGAAAATCCCATATTTCCTATTATTATAAGAGTAGACTTCTACCAAGACCCGAATGTTTTGACAGTAGTCTTCTACCAAGACCTGTATGTTTTGAAAGTAGCCTTCTACCAAGACCTGTATGTTTTGAAAGTAGTCTTCTACCAAGACCTGTATGTTTGAAAGTAGTCTTCTACCAAGACCTGTATGTTTTGCTATAACAAAGATAGTTTTTCCTCTTTTTGACTATTACTAACAGTACCTAGTCAATCTCATCGTTTATGTGAATGTATCACAAAATAAACTAATAGGAAAAATATAGCCATGTAAGTGTTATCCTTTTTTATTAGGATCAACTCGACATCGCGACTACTGAAATGTATTAACCTTGAACATCCGTAGATTGTTCATTTTCCTCTGTATCTGGCAGCAGGTTTAAGGAATGGTTAGTCCCGTAAAGGTACCCTTAATATAAGTATCAACCGTAGGCATCCGTAGATGTTCATTACCTCTGTTGCTAACAAGTGGGTGCCGGAATGGTTAGTCCCGTCTAGTTATCCTTTAGCACTACGATAGGCAGAACAAATTTACACGTATAGTATGTACTAGTAACTCATCATATAGAATCTAGGTACAAGTATCCATGTAAGTGTATACAAGTAAATGTATTTATGTAAATGTATTCATGTAAGCGTATCTATGTAGACGTATTCGTGTAACATGTAATGTATAGTATAGACTCATGAATGAACTGACTCTGGTGTAATTCCTTGTAATAGGAATAATGTTTTGTATCTCCTAAGTATCCCTATAATAGTTAAGTGGAAGGTAATTCATTATCCAAGAAGGTTTATACACCCTTGCTACACAAGAGTGTGGGAACTGAATGAAGGATGAAAGCTATCATATCAATACATATATAAGCACATAAGTGTATAGATATAGTTTTGATAAAGAAGATGAAAATGGTTTTGTAAGACATTTAAGAGTTTTGAACAATAATTAATAATGACTTGATGTCATTTTAATAAAAATTTCAAAAGTAATACATTTGATAACAAAGTACTTTTAAGATAGAAAACCATTTCATGCATCACATTTTGAAGTATGTGAAATCTGCTGGATGAAAACACAGTTATAAATCACATATGATTGATTCATTAACATGTTGTTTTCTACTTGTATCCCCCCCCCCCCAATTAAAGCATTTAAAATCATTTAAAACATTGATTAAGGGGTATGAACTCACCTGTAGATGGTGGTTTGGATGAACTAAACGATGTAGGATTTCTAAGTGTCAAGTGAAGACTTGAACACACCCAAAGATCCTAGTTAACATATAATCACACATATATGTACTCAATTAGTCTTAAACTACTAATTGAAATGTTAAGACATCCTAGAACATGCTAAACACATTATATAAGTGTTATAAGCCCTAAGGATTGCATCTAAGTTGTTGTAGGACAAGGTTAGTGGGTTTAGGGTTCCAAAGGACCCCATTCTTGAGTTTACTCCCCAAGAACCATAACACAAGGAGTTTATGATCGTAAACCCTTGAGTTTATGGTCGTAATCTCTTAAGCCCTTGATCATTTGATATTTTGAAGCCTTACATGTCCCTTAGAAGTATTTCTACTTGATGGTTTAGTCCTTGGAAGAGATTAGGGCACCCTTCAACTCCTTTGAGGAGTTCACGGCCCTAGAACCAATTCCTTTAGGGTTTGCGGCCGTAATCTCTCATGGACATGGTGTTTTTGTGCTTTCAAGTCCTACACACATTAGGGTACGAGTCTAGGCTAGTTTCACAAGGTAAGGAAGGGACTAGGGCACTCTTTTGGCCCTTAAACAAGGCTTTACGGTCCAAGGTGTTCCTGGGCCGTAAACTCTTTGATCTTGTTGTTTTCTTATGATTTATTGGTTATTAGACACATAACAAGCCCTATTATACTCTTAGATAGAAGCACTCACGATTTGGGACGAAAGGCCGAAGATCCATGAGAGAGAATTTGGCTTTTCTCTAGTTGGAAATGGAACAAATGAATAAATATGGCTAAGGACCATATATATACCCCTGGGGTTTTGGACCGCAAACTCCATGTTTGGGTCGGAAATTTCCAATTTCTTGTAGTATGAAAGTTTATTGTTGCACAATAAACCTAAGAGCATCCCCTCTCCTGGCATCTCCTAAAGTGTTAATCATAAAATGTTCAAACTTATCCCAAATAGTCTGAAAATTAACAGTAACTGTTCTGACTTCTATTGAATTGATATGTTGTACAGATGGAAATTCCAGGTTGTCACATCTGGTTAAATTCGGACGATTTGTTGAGCCGAATGAGGCGTCCGAGTCCCACGGATCTTCTGATAAGATATCTTCGGAGCATACTTCATCAGAAAGGGTGATCTCAGAAGGAGATGTGGTCACTGTATCAGATCAGGAAGGGGAAGCGACAGATGCTCCTAATGTGTCTTAAGCTAACGAGCATGACCTACGAACAGTCCAAGTCGAAGGTGACTACAATGAAGGGTCTTCCAAGAATGCAACTGAGACTGATCAGTATGAGGACCTTGACCTTACAGGTTTTGATAGAGATGAGATTCCAGCCAACTTTGGAAGCAATGATGCCTTTTTGTCGAATGTCAACCTCAACACTTTGCTTGATAATATCAGTGATGTTGCTCACCCAGCAACGGAGATAAGGGACTCTGAAGACGTTCTCGAGTCAACACCCATTTCTACAGATCAAGTGGTTGATTCTACAGCTCCAATGGTGACAGTGTCAGGGATTCCTCCCCTTAACATTGCCTCACCTACAATTGAACCACTTCAGGGTGATGATACAACAGACCAGACCTTATAGCCTCCATCTAAGAGAAGAAGACGTAATCCTAGGTTTGGGCCTTTGGATTCTGACTTCTCTCATGGCATGCCGACTACACCAACAACTACCCCTGCCATCATATCGACAGAACCTTTTGTGGAGGTCCTAGCACCACCTTTGAGGTTGGTGGCTCCTCTGCTCCACTAGGATTCTCTACTCCTAGGGCAGATCTTGATGATGCCTCTGTGCGGTTAGCTATTCATCTTGCCCAGGAACAAACTGATGTACCTTCCTCTAAAGCTAAAGGAGTTGCTTTTAGAGAAGGTCATTCGGGAGAAGATGACTTTGTGGTTGATGAACTTCAAAAGAGAGTCAATGTGCTTGACCAGAAGAATATAGAGCTCAGCTTTTAAGTCGAAGATCTTTTGAGCGAGAATGCGAATCTGAAAGTTCAAGTTTATGATCTTCAGGATGATCGGGCAAAAAAGACAAAGCAAATCTCTGAGCTTCAAGCCCATTTTAATCTCCTGACCTCTAGTTATTTTGATTTAAATAAGAAGCTTGAATAAGATCTTGGTGTCAAATATAAAACATCTGCAAATGAGTACAGGATCAATTTACATACTCAAGCTCATCCTGTTGCCATGCCAACGGTTCAAACTTCACGGGTCGTAGATCGTTTTGAAGAAGAGCCCGCTCATGCTCCACGTGTTGTAGAAATTATACGTGATAGACAAGCTAAAGCTGCTCCAAAGGGTCAACTCATGTTTAAGAGGAGTTCTGACAAAAATGCACCAGGGAATCAACCAGCAATCACCGTTACGAATCTTGAGGTCGTACGCTTTAGAGATACGTACGGTGATCAGTCAGGGATCATTTCTTGGGGATTTCATGATACCCTAAACATGTGGATAATGCAGAGAAAGAGTGGCAACACGGAGCTCTACAAAGATTGTCATGATTTCAATTCGTGGACTAGGGTGGATCTATCAGAGCTATCCCAATCTCCTTTTTCAAATCCCTCAGATAATCAACAGGAAACTCAGTTTAAACATTTTCTAGAAGACCAGGTGAAAAAGGGTTTTCCTTCGATGAAGACGATTGAGTCTGTTATAAATCATTATCCTGATGTCATAGATCCCAAGACTGATCATCCACTTCGGGTGGTGAAGTAGCCTGCAACCAATCAGGTCAAACAAATCCATGTGCTTCAAAGTTACCCAGATGGATCACAAAGCTCCATGCTTTATTGGGTTTTCGACGAGACTACAGTTTCTGTTGTTATCAAACTTAAAGATGGATGCATCCGTCTTTATGATCGAAGGGATTTGTTCCAGTTCAGGAAGTGGGATATGCACCATCTGAGTCTTCATCAAATTATAGTTGCTAAGGAGATTTTTGAGCTAGCCGCGAAGGAATACATGTCTATGGTTGCTGAGATCATCAATAAATGCATGTGGAACGGGGCAATGGGACAGGCAAATGTGATGGTGATTGACAAAGATAACTCCAATCTAGCACCAAACCGAGGGGGAGATTGAAGGGTCTAATTAATGGTTTGGTCTAGGCTTTCACTGTGATAGGTTCTTTTGAGTCTGTATGCGTTTTTGGTAGTTTGTTATGTGTTTAGGGCATGGTATGAGTTTATGGTCGTAAGCTGTTTACGGCCGTAAGCTGCTACGGCCGTAAACCCAGAGTCAGCCCAGGTCCACTATATATAGAGGTCGTGTAGGTCATTTAATGGTTGTTGATGCCATAGAGTTCACGGTTGCTGTAATGTAACGTCCCAAAAATCACGACTGAAAATTTTCTTTAAACATTACTAAAACCATATTTATAAAACCCATGTCATAATTCATAACATACATTCAGAGTATTAATTCAAAACATATCCTCATTATCAGAGTAAAACATCCCAGGTTGTCTAATTAATGGTGTGTGCCATGCAATCACCTCGAGCTCTTCCCTCCGCTATCGGAAGTACCTGAAAACAAAACTGAAAACCGTAAGCACGAAGCTTAGTGAGTTCCCCTAACCTACCACATACCCTGCATATACACATACTGCACATACTAGGCCACGCCCGCTATTCTGGGCCTCGCCCGCTACAATAGCCCCGCCGCTCCAGGCCCCGCCTGGCTTCGAGCCCCGCTCAGATATAGATCTGTTTCTCTTAGGCCCCGCCTGTCTCTGGGACCCGCCCGCTAACCATATAATACAATTAGCATATAACACATAACTGAACATACCCTACTGTAATCATGTCCTTAGGCCTCGCCTGTCTTGGGCCTCGCCCCTATCCTATCACTAGTGAGTCATGGAACCCCGTCCAAGCTCCTACTGTAAGTGAGATATGGGCCCACGCCCACACTCACTCCATACCTATCCCAGGCCTCGCCCATGGTCTGCTACTAATGAGATATGGAACACCATCAATACTCTACTATTGGTGAGATACGAGACCTCGCCCACACTCACCTTCCTACCAGGCACATACATGCATCACACAGACAACAAGCATACTCTATCAAGCAAACCATTCCTTGGGCACCCGCTCGACATCGGACCTTGGTCCTGAATATCATAATAGCAAACAGTGCCTAGGACTAACCCCCGGGTCTTCCTACTCATAGCTACATGGGTCGGCATTGTGGCCTTAGACTCATTCACACAAAAGGGAAACTCACCTGCACTGAGGAACTCTTGTTGATAATCCTTTGACTGTTGACCGACAACTCTCTGAACCACTGCTCCACTAGCTCCCCGAGCTACCAATATCAATATACATAACACTTAGATCCAAACAAAACTCTTAGAAGCCATCTAAGTCCACTCTTGCCACAGTCAAAGTCCTGGTCAAAGTCAACCCTCCTGACTGTCTCTACTCGCCGAGTCAACCCATTGACTCGTCGAGTCCTTATACTCAGAAACTCTCACAATACTCCTCAACTCACCGAGTCACTCCGCCGACTCGTCGAGTTCAACGATCTCTGAGTCCCATCCTCTCCAACTCACTGAGTCACCACTCAACTCACCGATTTAAGTCTTAACCAGAAAAGGTTGAGGTTCTGCGATCCAACTCATTGAGTCCATGGAAATATTCAACAGACTCGCCGAGTTGTTCTTCCAACTCGTCAAGTTCCTGCCTATCTTCATCCAACTTGCCGAGTCCACCCATGTGACTCGCCGAGTAGCTTTAGTTCTTAATCCATACAGTGGCTTTTCGAGCCATGCAGGGGCTCCATCTTGTAGATCCACTCTTCCAAAGTCTATTCCTCACGTAAAGTTGCAAACTTTACGTCAAACCAAGGAGCTATAGGCATAAAACACTCTAGGGCTAGGGTTTGGGGCAAACACGCTTAACCAACACACCAAAAACTGATACTTTATGGATCTCTAGGCTAAGACACACCTAGATCTGAAGTAGCAACCTCAGATCTGGACTTCTAACTCAAAAAGGCTCCTTATCATACCAAAATGGCCCCAAAACATCATCCATGAGAAGATCTAGAAGCAACAAAGGCAAGGTGACAGATTTTTACCTTCAAACTGATACTCACAAGAAAAGGGTTGGATCCTCCAGCTCCTTAATGGTCAAATCCTCCAAACCTTCCTCTTGCAGAAGCCCCAAACTCACTTTCTTCCTTCTCTCACTCAACTAGGGTTTGGAATCGTATATAGCAGCTTCTGGCCAACAAGGGGGACTAAAGAGAGGACTTTAGGTCCTTTAAATAGGGTGCAAACCCTCGGATTAGGGCTTTCCTCGATCAGACCAAACTCGCCGAGTCCACTTTCTGACTCGTAGAGTCGGTCACTTATTCCATAACCCGGATCCTGCTCCGACTAGTCGAGTTCACCTATGGACTCGACGAGTTGACCACTAGACTTAGGGTTTTCCTTTCCTTTCTTAGTCTTTCTGATTCTGGGCGTTACATGTAAACAAGTTGTACCAGATGTTTTTCGTTAATAGAAGCGTGTGCAAGCTTGTTCTGATTTTTTTTTCTACTTCATTCTTATTATTATTGATTGTTTTGTTTGCTTGATCACTGGTAAGATCCGTTTCAGGACCTTACAAAAACCTAACCCCCTTTATTGCATTTTGAGACCTTTGAGTGTGTTTTTGTGTGTTCCAAAGGAAGAAAAAGTGGTGGTGAACCTTAAAAGCTAGAAGCAAGCTTGGATCTAGACGTTTAGCATCATTCTCCATCTCCATAAGGTAAAAATTTTCCACCTTGATGATTAAGTTGCTAGATCTAGCTTGCATGATGATAACATGAGCTTTTGTCCCCAAATATGGCCTTCCTTGTGTATGGAAAGGTATAGTACATATGGGTTGTCCTTTTGGACGTGTTTCCATGTCTTGAGTTATAAAAATATGTTCTTGGCCCCAGAGATTCTTTCATGCAAGCCACTAAGAGCTTTAGCGGTTAAGATAAGTTAGGGTTTTGTTGTTGGGTTTGATTTAGACATGTAGAACCATAATGTTGGAAACTTTAAGGTTTGGGATGCTATTTGGGACTAAGACTAAGTTTTAGACGTAGTGGCTAAAGGAAATAAGTACTTATAATGAAGTTATTAAGCCATCGCGTATGATGGGCGTAGCTTGTCGTATGTCAGGCGTACGCCTAAGGAAGCCCCGATCTGGATCGTGAGTATGTTGGGCGTACGAGCCGAGTACGCTGGGCATACTCGATCTGTGTTGACTTTTCTTAACTTTGACTTTCACTTTGATCAAGGTTGACCAAGTTTGACTTAAGGGTATTTTGGGTATTTTGATCTTTAGTTGAGCCTTGGTCTTTATCTATAGAATAGGTGGCCTGTAGAGCTGGTATTTGGAGCGGTTTATCGTATAGCCTTCGTCAGACTGTGAGGTGAGTCTTCCTCACTGTACCTGTGGGTAGAAGGCACCAAGGCCAGCCCATTGGACTGGATATCATGTTATATGATTGTATGTTATTATGTTGTAGAGATCTATTAGATCATTATCTTAGTATATAGGACATTAGCATGCAGTAGTGATCTGTAGATATGCCTATTTGTTTGTTGACTTGTTATATGTTTATATGTTATGTATATGTCGACATGTTATGTTTGGTTGGGTTGAGGCGGTCCTGCTTTGTGCTGAATGCCAAGTTACCTGGGGCAGTATGGATAGACTATAGGCCCTATGAGGTGATTCAGTCAAGCCGAAGGCCCGGAGAGCAGTCCTGATAGGTTGTAACCCTGCGTGTTTGTCCAATTATGTCGAAGGCTCGAAGAGTGGTCCAGATAGGCTGTAGGCCCTGCGAGGCGGTCCGGTCAAACTAAAGTCTCATTATGTATGTTGTTGTTTGTTATGTTTATGTAGTTATACTTGTTAGATAAGGTGTCTAATTCCATAACTATTTCTGATATGTACTTGACCCGGTTTGGCATGGTCCATTTGGTTTGCATGGCATCATGCATTTGGATTGACTAAAATGAGAAAAATAACACTTAAGGTTTATAAATATATTATAAGTTCTAATATATTAATAATATTATTTAATTAGTATTGATCAAAAATTAATTTGCAATTAATTAAGTGATCAAAAGGAGACTAATTAAATATATGGGTTGATTGTGTAAATCATCCACACTTATATAATGGGCTAATGCTTCATGGATTTTCAAGTTGGGCTAAAACCCATAGGATGCTCCATGGTGTTTATAGAACCCATGGGTCATGGAAATGAAAAGTCATGACAATTAGGGTTTACATGGTGTAACCCTAATTGTCACACACTATATAAGCTTCATGTTCTTCACCAAAATTGGTCACTAAAATATACAAGTGAGGGCTAACCAATTTCTAAGTGTTCTTCATTTCTCTCTAAGTTATTATAAGTGCATTTGGTGTTGTGTGAGACATTTGAGGCATCACACTTGAGGTGCTAGGCTCACAAGGTTTTCAAGGAATCCAAACTACTATAAGGTATGTTTTCTTGCTTACTTTTATGTTTAAAAGTTCCCCATGTATGCTAGATAGGATATAAACCTTGGAAATCAAATTTTCATGTATCATACTAAAACATAGATCCAAGGTTTCTAGAGTTGCATGTACACTTTAGGAGTGTTAGAATGCTCAAAACCCAACAGTGGTATCAGGGCCTAGGCTTGTTTGCTTGATATTTGATGCAAAATTGTGGAAAAATCTGAAAATCTTGCTGTCTGGAAAGTGGACTCGCCGATTCCATGGGGGGACTCGACGAGTCCAAGCACAAAATCATCCTACTCGTCGAGTAGGTTCTTGCACTCGACGAGTAGGAGCCTCTAACTGCAGATTTTCGCCTTTTGCTACTAGAAATGGACTAGAAACATTACCCTAAACTGCTTTGGTGTTTTAAAACTTGTTTTAGATGGTGTAATGGTTGATCTAATCCATTTACAATGGCTAATATCAAATTTTCATGTTTATATGTGCTCATATGTTCTTGAAATTTTGATAGGAATATTCATTTTCTTATAAGTTCTTGATAGATCATATGAATTACTTGTTAAATTAGTTTAATGTTTAACACATGATCATTATGTTTTTTAATGGAATCCATAATTTGTCCTCAAGTTATGGATTACCAAAAGTATTTCTTTTAAAGTCTATTAAACAAATACATAGGTTACATAAAATGAAAAATCACTCATTTTATTACATCATTAACTCATAAGTTATGAAAGATGAAAAGTTTTGTAAAGTCACAAAACTTTCCCTCAAGTTTTGGAACATGTAAAGTCACTTTAAAAACTTTAGGTCCAACCCATAGAATTTTAAAAGTAAAAATTCAACCACTTATACTTTATAATATGATAAGTTAATAATATATATGTATAAGATAAATTCGTTTTACCGTTAGTAGGCCTCATTCATGAAGCCGGTCTATAAGGGGGTATAAGGTTGTTGCCTACAAAATGGCAGTTTAATGGGTGTCCACTCTCACCCACCGCTTCCTTGACTGGTGGAGGGTCGTTAGCCGAATGGGTAGGACAATGACTTCAAATCCTCATTAAAAGTATAATGATACCGAAGTAACTAAATGTTTTATAAATTCCCAATCTTAGTTACTTTAGGAAAATGTGAATAAGGTGCTAACCCATGAAATTACACTTTGCACTTTGTTTAAGTCATTAGTGGAGCGTGTGTGGTTAAACGGCACACTAACTTGGAGTTAACAAGGTAAGCAAAGGGTAACTTAATGTTTATCATAGTATCGATGGAGTGTGTGTGGTTAACCGGCACATCGATTGAGGGGTAAATATTAAGGGTACCAAGTAATTTACATGTTCACACCTTGTTTTATGATCCTCGTCATCCCAGTCACAAAAATTGAAGGGCACACTTGAGATTGAAACATCCCATTGAAAAGTTCAATGAATCTCAAAGAATCTAGGAGTTTCAAAACCAATTAAAACCTAATGATTTATTTCGTTTTCATGGTGGAAATTGGTGAATCGTCATTCACCTACCTTCAAATATTTTATAGCTTGGATTACGGCATCCCTCTTATAAGTTATAAAATATTGTGTTGGGACCTAGCCTTAATATTACATTTGGGTGCTTTATTAAGGACTATCTTTATATCTAATCTAAACTTGTCTTTCTTCCTTTTTTAGATGTCTTCAAACAATGTTGCTTCTGGTTCAAACCCTATCGGCTCTTTCTCTCTCATGAACCTTTGTGGGAGAGTCATCTTCGATGGTTCCAACTTTATGGATTGGATCTGGAACATCAGGATGGTTACTCGTTACGAAGACAAGGAATATGTCCTCAACAAGGAGCTGAAGGAAATTGATGAGTCGTCTGCTACTCCAAAGGAGATTGTTGACTTTAGGGCACATGGGAGGGATGCCACGAAAGTGGCATGTATCATGTTGGCCACTATGACAGCCGAGCTTCAAAAGTCCTATGGGGACCATTACCCTTTTGAGATGCACCAGGACTTGATGGACCGCTAACATGAAAATGTTCGCCAAGAGAGGTATGACATCATCTGCTCCATGATAACAAGCCGAATGAAGGATGGTGAACCCATCACCGGCCACTTGCAGAAAATGCAAAGGCATGTGGACCGGTTGTTGAAGCTAAATGTGAACTTCCATGAGGAGTTGGAAATTGATATCATTTTTCACTCCTTAATTTCTTATTTTGACCAATTCCGAATGACATACCACATGAACAAGGAGGAAGTTACACTCAGCAAACTTCAAGGACTCTTGAAGACTGTCGAAAGTGGTCTTAAGGGTAAGTCGGTTGTTACCACTCCTACTCCTATCGCGGCCCCGGTCTTGGCAATCGGGCAAGGCAAAGGGAAGAAGAGGAAGAGCCCCTCGAAGGGTACCAAGGGAAAGTCCCTTGAAGGCGCCTCTTCAAGTGGAACCAAGAAAGGTTCGGTCACTCCTTCTGCTAACCCTAAATAGGCTGAATGCTTCTATTGCCACAAAAACTTGCACTGGAAGCGAAACTACCCAAAGTATATGAAAGATGTGAAGGATGGGAAAGTGAAACCCAACTATGCAAGTATTTACACTATATTGTCTAATAACTCACCCCATTCTAATTCTTGGGTCCTTGATACCGGTTGTGGTATTCATATTAGTTCTGACTTGCAGGGACTAAGAAGAAGTGAGGATGTGGAGCATGGGAACATAAGCTTAATCATGGAGAATAGGAAAGCATCACCTGTCACCAATATTGGAGTTTATACTTTGTTGCTAAGTAATGGGTTAACATTAGATTTGAATAAATGTTGCTACTCATCTGAAATGGCGAGGAATATTATTTCTTTTCATGCTTTGTACAAACAAGGGTTTACCTTTTCTTTTGATAATGAATATGGTAGTATTAATGCTTTCTTTAATAATGTTCTTTATTTTAAGGCATTACCTTGTGATGGTGTGTATGAAGTTGTGTCTATTGTAGATAACCTAGGAAATAATGTATTGTGTATTGATTCTTCCACTAACTTGGATAAAGCATCATTGTGGCATTTTCGTCTTGGACATGTAAGAAAGAAACGCATAGGCCAACTCCAAAAGGATGGAGTCTTGGAGTCATTTGACCTAAAGTCGGATGATAGTTGTGAGTCTTGTCTACTTGGAAAAATGAAAAAATCACCCTTTACTGGTACTTGTGCTAGGGGTGAAGGTTTGTTGAATCTGGTGCACACTGATGTGTGTGGACCCTTCAGAACCGCCACAAGGGATCCTAACCACTTGTATGTGACTTTTACTAATGATTTTAGTAGATATGGATATGTCTACTTAATCAAGCATAAGTCAGAAAACTTTGAAAAGTTCAAAGAGTTTAAGCAGGAAGTGGAGAATCAATTGGGAAGGAACATTAAGATGCTTCGATCCTATCGAGGCGGTGAGTATCTTAGTACAGAGTTCCTTAACTATCTTAAGGAATGTGGGATTGTCTCACAATTGACACCTCCCAGGACAACACAGCTTAATGGTGTGGCTGAGAGGCGTAATCCGACCTTGTTGGACATGGTTCATTCCATGATGAGTCGAGCTTCTCATTTTGGGGGTATGCCTTAGAGACTGCCGCCCATATTCTTAATCTAGTCCTTACCGAAAAGGTTGCCAAAACACCTCATGAGATGTGGACCGGAAAAGTTCCTAATCTTGACCACATCAAGATTTGGGGTTTCGGGGCTTTCGTGAGGCGCAAGACTATCGATAAGCTCGAACCCCGAAGTGAGAGGTGTATTTTCATCGGCTACCCATAGAAATCCTTCGGTTACCTCTTCTACAGACCCAGTGATGTAACATCCTGTTTCCCGGGTATATTATTTTATTTAATTATTTTGGAGTTTGTGGAGGAACTCGGCGAGTTGGAGCAAAGACTCGTCGAGTAGGGTCGCGGATGTTCATCCGGGTTCACGTCCGGACACGGCGAGTCCATTCATGGACTCGGCGAGTCCACGTTGTTTAATGAAACCCTAATCCCCCGGGTTTGGAGCCTATTTAAGGGCACTTATAGCCTCCCATTGCGGCTACCAGTCCCTTGAGAGAACCCTAAGTGAGCCAAATCGTTGTGAAGGAGAAGAAGTCACTTTTGATCCTTGTACCTTTGGTTTAGCAAGAAGGAGGTGACCAAGAGCAAAGAGGAGGTGCGATTCTAGCAGTTCCAGAGTTTAGAGACTTCATTTTGAGGTAATAGTTCGAACCTCCTTCAGATTTGGTGTTGATCATTAGAGTTAGGGTTTTCTAACCCCTTTGGAGAGTGATTATGTGGAGCAAATGATCCCTCTTCGAGTTTGTACCTTGGATCTGGACTCAAAGAGGTACAGAGACCTTAATCCTTGGAGCTTTATGGATAAGTTTGGGGTTATTGGACTTAGGTTGCCATTTTTGGGACTAAATCTCCTTTTGATGCCTTATTGTTGTTATACAAGCATCAAGTTTCGTACTTTACGTGACGTTTATGCTTGGGGAGGCCAGATCTATGGTTTGGGGAAACAGATCTGACCTCAGGAGGTCAGTAGAGATTGTGCACGGCATGAACTCACCGAGTTGTTCTTGAGACTCGGCAAGTAGGGTTAGGGTTTCACGTAAATTTCTCAGTGAGTAGACTTGCCGAGTTGGGGGAGGACTCAGTGAGTCAGGAGGGGGTTAGAGGACTGGAGTTCAAGGCGGTACTCGCCGAGTTGTTCTTGAGTCTCGGCGAGTTGAGTCGGGGTGGCCCCACGATTCGTGCCTGGTATGACCCGTCGAGCATAGGGAGGGACTCGGTGTACCAAGAGGGACAAAGAGTTAGAGGACATGAGTGAACTCGCCGAGTCACCAGAGTGCACTCGACGAGTAGGGTCAAAGTGTGACCGTTGGCTTTTGTTTCCTTTTAGGGTTTGGTCAACATTGGAGTACTTGTGTCAAGAGGGGGGTAAAATAGTCTTTTACCCTTCTGAGGGTGCCAATGGCAAGTTGAGTCTAGTCTCAAGAGTTATATTTATAAGAGTATTTACTTTATGTGAATAGGCGGAGGCTAGGCAATATTTCTACCGAATCAGAAATTTACCGAGACGCCTGAGGTGAGTCTTCTCACTATACTTTACCTAGTGTGGTAACAGAGTTGTGTGACAGAGTATTCTAGAGTTATATGCCAGTGTATTTGTATGATATTACGTGTTGTGATTTATTGTGATATGTGATATGCATGATTCAGAGTTTACAGAGTTAGGACCAGTGGGTCCACAGAGTTATGGGACCAAGAGGGTCCCACAGAGATATTCGACCAGAGGGTCAACAGAGTTACAGCCTTGAGTGGCTGATATGTGTTTATGTGGTATTTTGGGGAACTCACTGAGCTTATGCTTACAGTGTTACGTGTTATGTGTTTCAGGTACCAGTGATGACCGCGGGAAGGCGCCGGCTTGATTCGTGCACACACATGGGATTTTATGTATTTTGATCTTGGGAGATGTTTTGTGAAACAAAGACATGATACTATGACATTTTATGAATGAATGAGTTTGTAAAAAAATGTGTTTGAAAATGCGAAAAATTGTTTTAATTCTTACGGTGTTACATGTGATAATGTGGTCTTTGTAGCAAGGAGGGGAATCTTGAGAGAGAGAGAGAGAGAGAGTTCATAAGCCAAGGAAACAGTAGGAGGCAATTTGACCTTGAAGAAATACAAGAGTCAAGTGGTGAAGGAACCTCAAACCCTAGCAATCAACTTGAGGAGGAAAATCCTATTGATACGATTAACGAGTCTGTACCTCTGAGGCGTTCCATGAGAGTTAGGAATGCACCTAGGCATTACTATGGTTTCCATATTACTACGGAAGGTGATACACTTATCAGTGATAACACACTGATTGGTGTGGATGAACCTAACAGCTACACGGAAGCCATGGTAGACCTTGAGGCTACTAAATGGAAAGAGGCTATGGACAGCGAGATATAGTCTATGTATGACAATCAAGTTTGGAACTTGGTTGACAATGTACCAGGTCGTAAGACAGTTGGGTGCAAATGGATCTTCAAGAAGAAGACTGACATGGATGGTAATGTACACACTTAATAGATGTGACTGGTTACAAAGGGTTTTTCTCAGACTTCGAGAGCTGATTATGATGAGACCTTTTCACCAGTAGCAAAGATTAAGTCCATTAGGGTTATGTTAGCCATTGTTGCATTTCATGATTATGAAATATGGAAAATGGATGTCAAAACCACTTTCCTTAATAGAAAGTTGGCTGAGGATGTTTACATGAGTCAGCCAGAGGGTTTTGTCAGCACAGAATACCCTAATAAAGTGTGTAATCTTAAGAAATCCGTTTATGGATTAAACAAGCACCTCTCAGTGGAATCTTGTTTCGATGAGAAAGTCAAAGAGTTTGGATTTTCGAGAAGTGAAGATAAAATCTTGTGTATATGTCAAGGCTAGTGGGAGTGTAGTTAGCTTTTTGGTATTGTATGTGGATGACATACTACTCATGGGAAATGACATCCCAACTTTGCAGGAAGTAAAGTCCTGGCTTGGGAAATGTTTCGCTATGAAGGACCTTGGAGAAGCTGCCTATATCCTAGGGATAAGGATTTTGAGAGACAGACGTAAAAGGCTAGTTGGACTTAGTCAGAGTACCTACTTGGATAAGGTGCTGAATAGGTTCAACATGTAGAATTCCAAGAAAGGAAATTTACTGATCCAGAGTAACGCAAGACTGAGTAAGACTCAGAGTCCGAGTACAGAGGATGAGATAGTTGAGATGAGTCGAGTTTCGTATGCTTCTGTTGTAGGCTCGATCATGTATGCTATGACTTGTACTCATCCGGATGTGGCCTTCGCATTGATCATTGTCAGCAGATATCAGTGGAACCCTGGAAAGGCTCACTGGACTGCAGTGAAGAACATTCTCAAGTACCTTCGGAGGACTAAGGATTGTGTCCTTATCCTCGGTGGGAGTGATGACTTGAGAGTAGTAGGGTATAGTGATGCTAGCTTCCAGACTGATAGGGATAATTTCCGCTCTCAGTCAGGTTGGGTCTTTACCTTAAACGAAGGAGCAATTACTTGGAAAAGTTCCAAGCAGGACACAATGGCTGATTCAACTTGCGAATCAGAGTATATAGCGGCAAGCGAGGCAGCAAAGGAGACTATATGGCTAAAGAACTTCATTAGAGACCTTGGAGTTGTACCAGCAATAAAGGAGCCTATGGAAATTTTATGTGATAGTGAGAGTGTTGTTGCCTTAGCCAAGGAACCAAGGGATCACGGGAGATCCAGACACATCGCCAGAAAATATCATTTCATCAAACATCATATAGAATAAGGACTCCTTATGGCAAAGAGGGTGTCATCGGATGAGAACCAAGTAGATCCCCTCACGAAGGGACTGGGTAGGGTTACGCATCTCCAACATGCGAGACACATAGGGCTGAAGGATGATACTAGTTTTAGTAGTTAGATAGCTTTGAAATTTGTAAAGTGTAATTGACATTTGATGATAAATAAAAGTTGTTGTTTATTTATAAGTATAAGTGTTGCTATCTTTTGTCAATCGTTTACTATAATTTCATTTTGCATGTTTTGACTCCCAGAATAATAATGTTATGGTATATCAAATTACTCAAATTCTCCACAGTCATTCATATGTTGGAAGTAGATATGAATCTAGTCTGTCATGATTTGGCTTGTAGATGTCTAAGTTTTAGGACATAGCAAGAGGTGTTACAACACTCATGAGTGCTCATAAGTTCTGAGTATTGGATTCAGCCCACGCTCACTTGTATCACTTCATGGAATTTATCTCGAGCGATCGTGAGACGGTAATATCATATAAGTCTTCAAACCTAGAGATATGACTTGTTTCCTATGAGTTGGTTATGCATTGATTGTACAAAAATGCATTGGTAACTCGATGTTATAAATCGTGCCTTCGGTTATAATTCAACAAGTAGTAGAGCAAGCATATGAGTCGAAGTTTATCTGTTCCTTCTTGGATTAGAAGCGATATCTAGGCCCCTCGATGATTGTGTTTTAACCTATGTATTGGGCCCGGTGAGAACTCAATTGATGTGCTCAATTAAGTTCTTTTTCAAACAAATCGGAAATCGGGAAACCACTACAGGACAAAAAATAAGACATTGTTCCATGTATTTTTCCAGTTGATATCTAGAACAAAGGATTATATGATCACTTATCTTAAATGGTGTATCATCATCATCTCAGTTCCGAGAGACCTTGAAAGAGATACTATTGCTAATTAGTTCCTGAAGTCATACTTGCAGTTATAGTTATTAGACTCATCCAAGTGGACTGTTGGAAAAGGTGTCTAAGTCCATAACTATTTCTAGTATGTGACAACCCAAAGTTTATTCCGTTGTATTACCCCGTTTCCGTTAACGGAATATTCCATTTTATAAAAGTTCCGTTAATTTGGAGTCGTCAAATAAATAAATAGTTATTTATTTATTTATATTTCATGTGATCATTATCATAGAAAAACAAATATAACTCGTAAATCTCATTCCATTTAATGGAATAAAGTTATATTAATACGACCATTTAACCCGGGTAAAAAGTTTAAACCTCGTTAAGCTTTAGCATCGGGTAGTTGTATACCGAGTGCAACACCCGAGACCTATATAAGGAAGGTGGAACACTTCCTAGAACTCTTTTACCACTCAAGCTCCACTCTCTCTCTCTTCTCTCTCTCTAACTCGTCTTCGACTCCAAAACAACAAATTTCCGCCTCCAAAACGTAAGTCCTCTTATCCTAACTTGTTCTAGACATCATTGAATTGTGTTTTAACCCAAAAATCACTCATGAAAGTTGGAAAAAGGGAGTTTACGGCCTAAGAACCTCCTTAGGCCGTAAACACCTAAAATGGTGCCAAATATCCCGATTTTCCTTCTTTCGAGCTTAGATGCTAGTTATGGAATTTACCTTGGAGTGTTTCAGCCTCAAAACAATAATTTTTAGGTTGTAAAAGAGGGTTTACAGCCCAAGCACATGCTTAGGCCGTAAACACCCTCTAACCATGCAAAAATGCCCAAAAACACTTCCAAATCTTGTTTAAGCTTGAGATATGACTTAGGGGATTTCCATTTCGAGTTTGGAGCAATTAAACATCATCATTTGAGGGGCAAACTAGAGTTTACGGCCCAAGCATATGCTTAGACCGTAAACTCCCCCAAACCATGTCAAATGAGAGTTTAAGTCCCCTAAATGGCCCTATACCTTCACTAGAAATTGTTGGGGTTGAAACAAGGACCTTAAAATCAAAGATTGGAGGGTGCACAAGAGTTCACGGCCCAAGACATGGAGCTTACGGTCGTAAACTCCCAAAGAGTGGCCTTTGGGCCGTAAACTCCAAGGGAGTAAACTCTTGGACCCTTAGGCACCCCTTTGGCCTTGTATAATTCCCTAGAACCACTTCTAAATCCATATGAGACTTGAAAGATATCAAAAACACTCCTCCCATGAGTTTACGGCTGTAAACTCATGGGGGATGTGGCCTCCCAACCGTGAACTCACATAAAGTGAGTTTTAGGAGAGAAAACTCCCTATCTAGGCCATACACACCCTTAGATGTTACCTGGGACACTCCAAGCACTTAATCAAAGTGTTTTCCGCACTTTAGGATGTGTATACTTGTTTAATTGGTATTATATGTACTAATTGTACGTAAACATATGTTATCATATGTTAATAGGTCACTAAGTGTGTCCAAGTCCTTACTTGACACCGAGCACCCAACCGGCACCTTCGTCGGATCCACATAACTTTGACCAGTCTTGGTAGAAGACTGCTTTTAATTAGAAAATATAGGATTTTCTAGAAAGGACTCTATTTCATTGTATACTTGAAAACTACTACTTATATAAAGTTATTTGTATAAAATGTCACTAAATACTTATGAACTCACCAGCATTTGTAAAAATGTTGATACTCGCTTTTCAAATAACTTGTATTCTCAGGTTAGCATTAGACAGGTACATTTCAGGAACTTCTGTTGAAGATGGTTTTGTGCCAAGCTGCATCTATACTAGTTTCTGTATTACTTGATGATTCTATACAATGTAAACTATGTAAAATTATTACTATTAATGCAATGGTTGTTATACTTTGATTACTATACTACATATGTTGTGATACTTGACATGACGTCATACACCCCAGAACATTTCCGCCGTTCTGGTTTTGGGGTGTGATAGATTGGTATCAGAGCATTGTTTATAGTGAGCAAAGTATATGAATTCATAAAAGATATACAGCCTATAAATACATAGGGATAAAACACTCTGACCAAGAATTATACTTTAAAATATAACCATATTTTACCAAAGTATAAGAACATCCACAATCTAAACACTCGAACACAAGTATCACAAGAAGAACAAGAATAAAAGTCTTCGGATGTTGAGCATTACTATCAAACCTGGGCATTTATGTAATCGTAAGTTGGAATAAATGTAACTGATCAACTACATTTATTCGAGATGCAATGAACGTGTGATTGGGGGTGATAGTGGTGTTGCAACAGGTATGAAACTTACCAGCTAGGAATGCTAGAGCCAAACATAAAGTTTTAAAATACTATGGGAGTATTTTGGAATACTAAAAGAATCACATTAATCCCAGAATCATAATCAGAAGATAAGAAACAAACAAGAATTAAAATACCATAGGGGTATTTTAGGATCCATAACTAACCTTGTGTGAAGAACTAAAAAGATCCTTATTGATATACCTACAATTACAGAGAGTATACTCACAAGGTTATATATAGTAAGGATCCCATGGGCTAAGAATGTGTGGTTTCGCTCTACTTCCTTTTCCTGTTTGGATGTGGATACCGAGTAGTATCACATATTCGAAGGCCTATCGGATCTAAGATATATATAATTTGTATACCCTGTGTAATCGTGGCAGGACTCGATATGGATCACCCAGTGAAATGTTAATAATCTCTTAGGATTCTTTAGACATTTCCATTCTCTCACGAACCATGTAGAAAACCCTATCCACTTCAGTACTCGGCAGAAGAGTTGATTCCGACCCTGAAGAAGTTCATTGAGAAGATTTCCAGTTCGGAAATAAATGAACTAGGTCGAGACTATTGAATTCACCAAGTGCCTATATCTTTTAGGGACATCGGTGAGAGATTCGCCTAAACTTCCGAGATTTCCAGTCATCCATCATGAAGTGATGACACCCAGAGTCGGATTCGAAAGTAAGGCGGTGTAGAAATTCAATATGTCTATAGGAGAAAAGAACCCTAGGTTACTACCCGAAGAAAGCCAACGTCGGTCCCGGTCAGGGATACGAGAAAGACAGAGGGAGCGAGTACATGGAACCCGAGAAGTGTCTCTTCCTCGTGTTCGTCACGCTAATACACCCATAAAATAATACAATTTAGTGAGTTAGTGGTTACACTACTCACGCTATGTGTTAGGTAAATCGCCTTTTCCCGTTGCAAGTAATACGATTAGAGCAGATCCCCACACCTCAATTGAGGTTGTTTAGCCATAAGTCTTCATGAGCCTTTCTTTCCGCGGTATTCGTTCCGAACTGTTCTCAAATCTTTCCAGGACGGAGAGTGAAACCTTTCCCAGTATAAAGGTAACTTAGTAGGAACGACTCGCATCTTATGGCTTTTTCCGATACTCATACTCCTACCTTGCATACCATGACTACATCATAGGGATGTAGGTCGACACTCAGACAACCAATATCCAAGGCACGGGAAAAATTTAGGCCTGACATAGTAAGGATTGATACGTCCAGGGTTAACCTTCGTCTCTCATCCATTGAGTTCTTTTCCGTATAGAAAAAAAAACCATGCCTCCGAACAAGCGTAACCAATCCACTAGCAAGAAACCGACTCTCCTATTCGATAAAGCTACTTTCCAGGCTGCAGTCTCAGCGGCCGTACCAACTGTCATGGCTCAACTAAATGCTAACAATGCCAATGTTAGCAAGAGCCCTATCGGAAATTCCGATCCTAGTAGTGGACAGCAGCAACCAACCCCTGTGTACGCAGCCACCCAAGAACCTCAGCCAACTCCACTAAAGAGAAAACTCAAGATCGAGGAGGGCAGTACCTCGGCTCAAGGTCCTTCCTGTAACACCGTAAATTTCAAAACAATTTTTCATTTAAAATAATCGTTTAATTCTTAGAAACACTTGTTTAAAATCTCATTTATAAACGAATTAAAAACATAACTCCTTTTTCACTTGCATAGAAAACCAGGATCCTCCAAAACATGACTCTTTCTCTGGTGTGTACAATCAAGCCGGTGCCGTCCCGTGATACTAAAAGAAACCTGAAAAACAAACATAACACAAAACACTATAAGCACGAAGCTTAGTGAGTTCCCCAAAATACCACACATAACACATATTAGCCACTCGAGGCTATAACTCTATGGGTCCGTGCACCCAAACTCTGTGAACCCTCATGTTCTAACTCTGGGAACCTTCCAGTTCCAACTCTATAAACATGCACAGCATAAATCACATAGAAATAATGCAGTACAACACATCACGTACATATAGCATACAAATACTCTGATCACATAACTCTGGTTACCTACTCAAGGTAAAGTATAATGAGAAGACTCACCTGGCAAGCAGAAAGCAGATATCTCCACACTTGAATCTCGAACTCGCCACCGCCTAACACGTAAGGCAAATACTCTCATGACTAAAACTCTCGAGACTATAATCAACCCTCTCATGGCACCCTCTTAAGGGTAAAAGATTATTTTACCCCTCACTTGGCCCAAAGGCCACATTGCTGACCAAACTCTAAAGTCAACGGTCAACTATTGGTCAAGGACAAGGTCAAAGTCAACCCCTGATTGACCCTACTCGTCGAGTCAACCCTATGACTCGCCGAGTTCCCATACTCAGAACTTCACTCAATCCGCGACTCAACTCGCCGAGTCACCCCGAGACTCGCCGAGTCCCACAACTCTGAGTCCACTCGCGCACAACTCACCGGGTCATCCCTTGACTCGCCGATTCTCGACTCAACCAGAAAATATTGGGACTCTTCGACAAGACTCGCCGAGTCCAAGAACAGACTCGCCGAGTCTAAGGCTATCATCAACCTACTCGCCGAGTTGTTCATACAACTCGTCGAGTTCCAGGCCATCTTCATCCAACTCACCGAGTTGTTCTTCCAACTCCTCGAGTCCCAGCTCATCTTCAAGCAACTCGTCGAGTCCACTCATGTGACTCGCCGAGTACCACCGGTCTGAATCCATTCAGAAACACTCCAGGCCATGCAATTGATCCAAAACATAGATCTAGCCTCCTACAACTCATCCATCACGTAAAGTGGAAAACTTTACGTGAATCCAAAGAGATCTATGCATTTTGCACATTAGGGCTAAGGTTTGGGACAAGATAGCTTCATCCAACACTCAATACAGGGACTTTCCCTCATCCCAACTCTTCTCCATTCCAGATCTAAGGTAGCAACCTCAGATCTAACCTCTAGACTCCAATATAACCCAAGATAAGCTTCCTTCAAACCCCAAAATAAAGAAACAAGACAACAACAGCCTAAGAACGAGATATTACCTCAAAAGAACGCCCCAATCTGCAAGGAAACTCGAATCCAAGCAAAGCCCCTTGCTCCACACCTTCAAACTCCCAATCTTTCTTCAACAAATGCTTCTCCAAGCTCCAATCCTCTCAACAATGGTGTTTCCTCACGAAATCACGGCCTCTAGAACTCAAGGGATGATAAGGAGGCTGTGAAGGAAATATAATGATCTTTATATAGGGCTCAACCCCAAGAATTAGGGTTTTCTCCACTCAGCGCCTACTCGCCGAGTCCACCACATTGACTCGCCGAGTCGGCTACTTAACACGCGACCAAATCGCGACTCTACTCGCCGAGTCCATCCATGGACTCGCCGAGTCACTCTTTCCCAAATTACTCTTTTAGCCCTTCAACTCTACTCTTGATATTTTGGGATGTTACAATTCTCCCCCACTTAAATTAGGCTTCGTCCTCGAAGCCTACAGCAATTCAACTCCGAAGCTACTCCCATAACACGCCACCTGGCCTCAACCAAACCAGGTCCCTCAAGGCATACCCATCGAAACTCGAACACACTTTCCCTTTCCTTACGGTGTCCTGACCACTGTCTCGAGCCGGGCACTGGCTGTACCCTCTGATAATCACACTCAACAACCGAGGATTACCCATGATGCATCACTGCCCCAAATCTCAACAATCACTCGACCCATAAGAGCTAGAAAACCATGAACCATCGGATCCCCGATCCGAATCCCACTCTACCCATTCCGTGACGACGGAAAGACCCATTCTCAATCTCAGAGCAACTCCCACGAGTTATCCTCTTGCAATCACATACACATGTTGAACTAGCTCCAACACCCTCAGGTTGGAAAACCCGATACACTGATGATATCCTCAAACATCCCCCCAAGATGAACCACTGATACATACCCAATACCCTGATCAGAATCACACTGAGAGTCCAGGATTCTCTCCCTGTATCCCTTTCGAGCCTCCTGGCTCTACACCCACGGAATCCCTTCCGCGTCCTCAGCAAACATCCCATCATGATGTCATTCCATACCACTGTCACAGACACAGTGTTCAACCCCCATACTCCAAATCATCCATTCTCACTACTACCTTCACTTCCGTGAACCAACACTTTCCCCCCCCCCCCCAGGGGTTACATACCTTTCTCTTCCCTTACCCAGGGAAATCCACTTGACAACCTTGCCACTACTCCATGTATCGTACATGCTCTGGATCTGCTCGCAAGGACTCTCGGGTCCATGCGCTACCTCTCCTCAGCAAATGAGGGTCCGACACCTCCTCCCATACAACAGCTCAAAGGGTGGCATACCAATGCACTAATGATGGCTGTTGATATAGGATAACTCAACCAAGGATAAATACGTGCCGCAACTCCCTCCGAAATCTAATACACATGCCCGAAGCATGACTTCGAGCGTCTGAATCGCTCACTCGCTCTGAAGTGTCCTCAGACAACCTCATGATAAGCTCTAGCTCATTTCTCATATCCCTCTTCGAGACTGAGCACCAGGTCAGCCTTTGACTCCACAGCTGAGCCTCCAAAGGTCACCCATAACATGATCCAAATATCTCACTAACTTTTTCCCCGTGATCACTATCCCTGCCCAGTGACACGCAAGTCACGAAATTCTCCTTTCCTCATGCGGGAAAAAATACAATCCAACCGAGGATCGTCTCAACTCTGATCTCTGGTTTCTTCTGCGCATATGCCTTGCGCATCTCACCGCATTTCTCGACAGAGACGGAGACCCCAGTCTCGCCCCCGGTTCAACACCCAGGCTCCAAAAACTCAATACTAGGGCTACTCAAGCCCAAAACTCTTCCACATCATACAGTGATCGGATAACATTCCATCATCACATTCTCTTGCCATCTAGTAAGTACTACAGCTCCCCGCAGTATCACGACACCCTCTGACTAGTGAGTACTACGGCTCCCCGCAGTATCACAACACCCTCTGACTAGTGAGTACTACGGCTCCCCGCAGTATCACAACACCCTCTGACTAGTGAGTACTACGGCTCCCCGCAGTATCACAACACCCTCTGACTAGTGACTACTACGGATCCCCGCAGTATCGCAACACCCTCTGACCCCACTAGCTCATGCTCCGCAGACTATCATAGGCAGCTACCCATACTCGACTCGAATATGCATCACAGACTCTAGAGGCAATCGACATAACAAATGCCCACCCTTGCGAATATCCACTCTCTTAAATAATCTCCCTGGATGCCCATACTCGAAGGGCTCCCACTAGATCCATAGTTACCTGACATGCCACAATTCGTCTCTACTCAAGATTCGCGAGTAACTCCGAAATAAAGATATCATACCCGGATACCTCGGAATACCCCAACAGAACATCACAAGTTCCTGCCACAACCACTGATCTCCTGCCCCAAGCATCATATAGATACAAGAATACATTTCCTCTGAACCCCATAATTAGATCTACATTTTTCCCAAATTGCAAGTTCGGTGTATCCAATTTCTCAATTAGAATACGAGAAAACGCTAACGCTACTAAATACGTTGATAATTCTCCGAACCCTTTTTCCACCGCTCAAAATCCAAACAAGGATACACATACCGACCCGGGAGTTGGCTGCCCAATCATTCTCTATCTACTTGCAACAACACTGACCACCAAACACCTGTCGTGGAGACATTCATCCTTCTCAACAAGTACTTCCCGCATTAACTCACTCTGACCCCTTTCCTCGATCACTGACATCTTTGGTCTCATGACTTCTTACCGCAGATCTCTATACTCCACTTATAACTTCTCTTGACAAATCTCTGCTTTCTTACATACTGTACCCGATTCTCCCCCACTTAGGGTTCGAACCATCACCAAATCACACACAACCAACCCACAACTATTTTCACCAGCGAAAACGCACCTGCCCCCGGAGAGTGCTACACAACGCCCGATAATCCCCCCCTTAAGGAAATCAATCGACCTCATATACTCTGAACCTCTGATGAACTCCTCAAAAACTTCTCGTCACGACTGCTTCTAGTCATTCCAAATCTCGTACCAATCTAGTACCAACAACTCAACTGCTCAATAACATCCCTGGCTCATAGACTGAACCACAAAATCATCGAGCCCCTTAACTCAACTCATCAACCATCGCTCCAACACCGGGATCATCCCAAGAACAGGGACCCACTCCCATATTCAACACCTAACATAGATACAAAACTCTCTGCACTGCTAAACTCGACTAAACTCCCCACTGATACCACTACAATGCATCCTACTATACTCAAATAGGTGTAGTGTGGTCCTCGACTATCTCAGTCCCAACTGACTATCTGCTCATGATAAATCACTGCCTCGCGGCACACATGCTACCTGATACTCTGGTGGGAAATCATCATCAATGACGACCTGCAGGGTTTACCCCCAAACCCAAAACTCAAACATCATACTTCTCATATTTTGCACACGAACATAATGAGTACCACCCAGATCATAGAAGGTGACATCTCCTTTATCGACTGATCGCTCAACTCAGATCGAAATTTTCCCTTCTCACTGACTCCTTACTAAAATACTCTGAGAGGCTCTCGATCTCCCCCTCAAGGGACGCCTCTTCGAACTCAATCATAACCGGATAGCCGGAGAACCACAAGCATCACTCCCTACAACCATGGTATTCATTCCATGACATCTCTTCTCAATATGCTCCGGCGTATGTTACTCGAACCATTACATCACTCCTCAATCCGCCCCGATGTATGGTATTCGAACCATAACATCACTCCTCAATCCGCTCCAATGTATGGTACTCGAACCATAACATCACTCCTCAATCCGCTCCGATGTATGGTACTCGAACCATAACATCACTCCTCAATCCGCTCCGATGTATGGTACTCGAACCATAACATCACTCCTCAATCCGCTCCGATGTATGGTACTCGAACCATAACATCTCTCCTCAATCCGCTTCGATGTATGGTACTCGAACCATAACATCACTCCTCAATCCGCTCCGATGTATGGTACTCGAACCATAACATCACTCCTCAATCCGCTCCGATGTATGGTACTCGAACCATAACATCACTTCTCATTCCGCTCCGATGTATGGTACTCGAACCATAACATCTCTCCTCAATCCGCTCCTTAGAACCTTCAGAATGCTCCCTGTATCAAGTATGGGTCCTCTGCTTTCAGTAGTACGGGCCCATACTACCTGCCACATCTACCCATACTTTCCACACGGACCATCACAGAGCTCCTAAGTAGCTGCTCGACCTGATCTTTCACCAATCCCCTCGCGCGTGTTCGCTCCCCAGCGAAATTCTCTACTCTACCAGCGCACTCATCTGGCTAGGGTTACTCCCTAGGCTCTTCCTTGGTCCTCCCACTTCTTTGCTATCAGCTGCTGAAGAGCTCCTAATGATGCCAGCCACCTACCTCCTGAATATCGTCATATTCTCTTGGTAGCTGACTCCCATCATCGAGAGTTCCACAAAGCACAAACCAAGTAGCATTCGAGCATCGAAGAATACATAGAACTCACTAGCGGTGACAACTCCACTTCTCGGCTCATCCTCGAAAGTACCACCGGACTCTGCAACTCTACCCCTCATGGGTTCTAACTGGACACTCTCACTCATCACATACTCAAAAGCATAACACATATAACAACAAGTCCTAGGCTAAGGTATCACAAATCAGGCCACTCTAGTCCTAAGATATGAAATATCTAGCCTGTCTCTAGCATGCAATAATATCTCATAAAGTGCATCATAAATATCTCATAACACAAAAGTAAGGGTATTTTGGGAAATCACCGTTCGGGCTCTGGCTGATTGTACACACTGCTCTTTCTTACTTTCTCTTTGAACTCTTATTCACTTTTAGAAATTCATTTCTTTTTGAAAACTTTTCTTACTTCCTCAGCTTGAGTCCAGATTTACCCGAAGGCGCATCCGAATCCCTCAAACCAAGGCTCTGATACCAACTTGTAACACCGTAAATTTCAAAACAATTTTTCATTTAAAATAATCGTTTAATTCTTAGAAACACTTGTTTAAAATCTCATTTATAAACGAATTACAAAACATAACTCCTTTTTCACTTGCATAGAAAACTAGGATCCTCCAAAACATGACTCTTTCTCTGGTGTGTACAATCAAGTCGGTGCCGTCCCGTGATACTGAAAGAAACCTGAAAAACAAACATAACACAAAACATTGTAAGCACAAAGCTTAGTGAGTTCCCCAAAATACCACACATAACACATATTAGCCACTCGAGGCTATAACTCTATGGGTCCGTGCACCCAAACTCTGTGAACCCTCAGGTTCTAACTCTGGGAACCTTCCGGTTCCAACTCTATAAACATGCACAGCATAAATCACATAGAAATAATGCAATACAACACATCACGTACATATAGCATACAAATACTCTGATCACATAACTCTGGTTAACTACTCAAGGTAAAGTATAGTGAGAAGACTCACCTGGCAATCAGAAAGCAGATATCTCCACACTTGAATCTCGAACTCGCCACCGCCTAACACGTAAGGCAAATACTCTCATGACTAAAACTCTCGAGACTAGAATCAACCCTCTCATGGCACCCTCTTAAGGGTAAAAGATTATTTTACCCTTCACTTGGCCCAAAGGCCACATTGCTGACCAAACTCTAAAGTCAACGGTCAACTATTGGTCAAGGACAAGGTCAAAGTCAACCCCTGACTGACCCTACTCGCCGAGTCAACCCTATGACTCGCCGAGTTCCCATACTCATAACTTCACTCAATCCGCGACTCAACTCGCCGAGTCACCCCGAGACTCGCCGAGTCCCACAACTCTGAGTCCACTCGCGCACAACTCACCGGGTCATCCCTTGACTCGCCGATTCTCGACTCAACCAGAAAATATTGGGACTCTTCGACAAGACTCGCCGAGTCCAAGAACAGACTCGCCGAGTCTAAGGCTATCTTCAACCTACTCGCCGAGTTGTTCATACAACTCGCCGAGTTCCAGGCCATCTTCATCCAACTTACCAAGTTGTTCATCCAACTCCTCGAGTCCCAGCTCATCTTCAAGCAACTCGTCGAGTCCACTCATGTGACTCGCCGAGTACCACCGGTTTGAATCCATTCAGAAACACTCCAGGCCATGCAATTGATCCAAAACATAGATCTAGCCTCCTACAACTCATCCATCACGTAAAGTGGCAAACTTTACGTGAATCCAAAGAGATCTATGCATTTTGCACATTAGGGCTAAGGTTTGGGACAAGATAGCTTCATCCAACACTCAATACAGGGACTTTCCTGCATCCCAATTCTTCTCCATTCTAGATCTGAGGTAGCAACCTCAGATCTAACCTCTAGACTCCAATATAACCCAAGATAAGCTTCCCTCAAACCCCAAAATGAAGAAACAAGACAACAACAGCCTAAGAACGAGATATTACCTCAAAAGAACGCCCCAATCTACAAGGAAACTCGAATCCAAGCAAAGCCCCTTGCTCCACACCTTCAAACTCCCAATCTTTCTTCAACAAATGCTTCTCCAAGCTCCAATCCTCTCAACAATGGTGTTTCCTCACGAAATCACGGCCTCTAGAACTCAAGGGATGATAAGGAGGCTGTGAAGGAAATATAATGATCTTTATATAGGGCTCAACCCCGAGAATTAGGGTTTTCTCCACTCAGCGCCTACTCGCCGAGTCCACCATATTGACTCGCCGAGTCGGCTACTTAACACGCGACCAAATCGCGACTCTACTCGTCGAGTCCATCCATGGACTCGCCGAGTCACTCTTTCCCAAATTACTCTTTTAGCCCTTCAACTCTACTCTTGATATTTCGGGATGTTACACTTCCGAAGGGCGACGAGCTGAGACAGTCAATATCCCTGCCAACCCTTCCATCCCAACACCTACAAGACCATACTTAGGAAACCTTCCCCACTACAGCAAGTGTAGCTACCATCATCATGGTGTATGTTGGGAGCTCTATTGTGCTAGGTGCCACATGATGGGGCATACTGCTCGCGTCTGCAGAACCCCGGTTGAGTTTATTACGTCAACCACCAATGTGGCGTCCAATCAAGTTTGCCGTCTATGTGGTGAGAATGGACACTTCAAGAAGGACTACCCAACTGAAGGAAACAACAAAGACTCAAGAGGAGTCTGACTCTACTGCTTAGGGAGAAGCATCCAGGAACCTGGTAGATTTTGGTACGTCTCTCAATCTCAGATAACTAACCGAGAATATAAAAAGGCTAATTCTAAATGTAATTATTTCCCCGTTAAGGCGAAAGTCGCAGCACTGTTATAAAATTTAAAATCTCCTCAGGTAAAACTATAATGGCTAAACATATATGTAATGGCCATGTATAATTGAGATGGATAGACCTAGAGTGAGCGAAGGCCGCCTCATTTCCTGTTCCTCGTTTGGTTGTGGATTTAAGGCGGAGTCGCTCAGTCAACAGTCGTCCCCATCTTAACTATGCATGACTAGTATATGTGAGGCGATTATAGAAATGCCTCGTGAGAATCCATTCATGAAAAGGTACTCTATTCAGAAACATTCAGGACCCTCTATAGTTCCGCGTCGACTCTATCGGTCCAAGTATCCGCGGCAGTGATACACGGGATGAAACCCGAGCTGCCTAGAACTTGTGTGCATGTTCAGCACATGACCCTATCGATCCTCATTCTATGTCATGTCGATGTTTTCCAACTTCGACGCCTCTATCGATCATGGTTTGACTTAGTGCAACCGTGTGTAACTCCTTAGTACTGTGTAAAAAGAACTTCCTCCATAGCCGTTCGGCAAATAAAGGTTCTCCGAACCTAAACAAAATAAAAATAATAAAGACTAATACGATCCGCCAGTCGTCACTCTTATTTCAAACCTTCTGAAGTACCCAGGAGAGGGGTACCGCGCGCTGTTAACCAACCCTTCTTAGACAGATAGAAACCGAAGCAAAAGACACTGCAGGCATTCCAGAAGACGATAACCACCCGAAGCATACCTCGTAGATTCCCTAGAAAGACCCTTCTTCCTATCCCATGGAATGGGAGCGAGAGTCAAGAGAACCCCTACGGATTGAGCTACTATAATGATCACAAATCCAAAAATTGTTGTCATCCTGGTTAAGCCAACATAGTAGCTAACACCCTCGGTTGATAAAGAAATCTGAGTCGTAAGAGTCAAGGACATTGACTAAGACCATCCATTCACGCTTAATCCCCCGAATTAAGTATCGCAGCGAATATCCCGGAAATCCGAGAGCTACGATAAATTTAATTCTGAGAAGAATGGATGTGGAGGTTAAAGTTCCGAGTGATGGAACCCTATACTCACAAGATTTGACCTAGACCGAGAAAACTCAAAACCTTCGGAAGAGTAGTTGCTGAAGATGTTCGCACTACTCAGGCACTTCGTCCACCCCGTTACAGACAAGTAGTGCCTAGGATCCTCCGCCCTCTCGCATGGAGGAAGTCACCGCCGCCTTGTAGGCGATAGACTGCATTCTCCGAAGCGAACACTAGAATGCCGAGAACCACAGGATAATCTCCGCAGTTAAGAATACGTGATCAAAGTGCGAAAGTAGTGGCGTTAAGTCTTATAACCCAGATCCCGAAGAGATTATAGACTTGACACCAGCCTAGGTGTTAGTCGATGGGTTATACAAGATCAACCACTTTCCGCACTGAAATAAACCAACATCTTAGAAATTCATTGGACTACTAGGTGTTCCACGAATACTATCTCGCCTAGAAATAGTAGAACCACCTCCCGAGATAGTCCAACACTCGTCTGGTGAAACCCTATCTCCCCGACCCTAAGGGATTCTATTAGAAATATCTCAAGAATCAGAAGTGCAGGTTCATTTTGCACGAGATTGAGATAGACACTCTGCAACAAACAAGTAACCATAGACACACAACCCATCCGATGATCTAGAAAGTCTATAAAAGCCAATTGACAAGAAACGCGAAACCAAGGACAACCCGAGCTTCCTAAGAACCAACCTGAAGGACTACACTTCTAGTATGAGAGAGAACATTAGGAACTTCGGAATGGCGATCACGCCAGTGATGGTCTTGCCATAGAAGTACACTATGTTCTCGGTACTGAAAAGCTCTACCCTTCCGAGAGCTTAGGACCATCCGAGATCCTTTACGGAGATTGGTCCAACCCTCGTCTGACCACTACTACTTTCGTAAATTCCACAAGTTTCACCACAGATCGATCCACTTCTTAGACTTGATAAGTGCTTGCCCGATGTCACCCTTTGTATCCCACTCATCTTGATAGAAACCATTGAGAACCCTAACTTCGTAGACATACCTGTAGGAAATCACTAACTACACGAGACGGAATCCGCATCCCGTAGGTGAAGGTTTGTTAGAATGACAAACACAAGCCAGAGTTCACTTGGGAGTGCGAGGACAAACCGAATAGGAAGTACCCTCCTGCCTCTACTCGGTCATTCATACCTACTTCCTAGCCTAAACCTGAATTTCGGGACGAAATTCCCTCTAACGGGGGGATGATGTGACAACACAAAGTTTATTTCGTTATATTACCCCGTTTCCGTTAACGGAATATTCCATTTTATAAAAGTTCCGTTAATTTGGAGTCGTCAAATAAATAAATATTTATTTATTTATTTATATTTCATGTGATTATTATCATAGCAAAACAAATATAACTCGTAAATCTCATTCCGTTTAGTGGAATAAAGTTATATTAATACGACCATTTAACCTGGGTAAAAAGTTTAAATCTCGTTAAGCTTTAGCATCGGGTAGTCGTATACTGGGTGCAACACCCGAGACCTATATAAGGAAGGTGGAACACTTCCTAGAACTCTTTTACCACTCAAGCTCCACTCTCTCTCTCTACTCTCTCTCTAACTCGTCTTCGACTCCAAAACCGCAAATTTCCGCCTCCAAAACGTAAGTATTCTTATCCTAACTTGTTCTAGACATCATTGAATTGTGTTTTAACCCAAAAATCACTCATGAAAGTTGGAAAAAGGGAGTTTACGGCCTAAGAACCTCCTTAGGCCGTAAACACCTAAAATGGTGCCAAATGTCCCGATTTTCCTTCTTTCGAGCTTAGATGCTAGTTGTGGAATTTACCTAGGAGTGTTTAAGCCTCAAAACAATAATTTTTAGGGTGTAAAAGAGGGTTTACGGCCCAAGCACATGCTTAGGCCGTAAACACCCTCTAACCATGCAAAAATGCCCAAAAACACTTCCAAATCATGTTTAAGCTTAAGATATGACTTAGGGGATTTCCATTTCGAGTTTGGAACAATTAAACATCATCATTTAAGGGGCAAAATAGAGTTTATGGCCCAAGCATATGCTTAGACCGTAAACTCCCCCAAACCATGTCAAATGAGAGTTTAAGTCCCCTAAATGGCCCTATACCTTCACTAGAAATTGTTGGGGTTGAAACAAGGACCTTAAAATCAAAGATTGGAGGGTGCACAAGAGTTCACGGCCCAAGACATGGAGCTTACGGCCGTAAACTCCCAAAGAGTGGCCTTTGAGCCGTAAACTCCAAGGGAGTAAACTCTTGGACCCTTAGACACCCCTTTGGCCTTGTATAATTCCCTAGAACCACTTCTAAATCCATATGAGACTTGAAAGATATCAAAAACACTCCTCCCATGAGTTTACGGCTGTAAACTCAAGGGGGATGTGGCCTCCCAACCGTGAACTCACATAAAGTGAGTTTTAGGAGAGAAAACTCCCTATCTAGGCCATACACACCCTTAGATGTTACCCAGGACACTCCAAGCTCTTAATCAAAGTGTTTTCCACACTTTAGGATGCGTATACTTGTTTAATTGGTATTATATGTACTAATTGTATGTAAACATATGTTATAATATGTTAATAGGTCACTAAGTGTGTCCAAGTCCTTACTTGACACCGAGCACCCAACTGGCACCTTCGTCGGATCCACTTACATCAAGTGAGTTCATACCCCTGAATGAACCTTTTAAATGTTTTTACATGCTTTTATAGGGGGGATACAAGTTAAACATGCCAGTTATCATATCAATCACATGTGATTGATAACCCGCATGCACAAGGATTTACTACACTGTTAACTGTTTTACCGAGAATGATACTGAAAATGGTTTTCTAAAACATCATTACTTGCTCAGTTTTTACTTATAATGTTTTATCAAAGTTTCGTTTAAAACTTGTTTATGAAAGGTTCCCAAAGGATTTTTAAAGGTTTTCAAACTTATTTACAAAAGAATACCAAGTTGTGACTTTCTTAAGTATAAAGGTTTTCCAAAGTTTTCATCAAGGTTTTCTTACATGTTTTTATACTCTTACTTATTAACATTTTTACTTCACTTATACTTATCCACGCTTTTACTTCACTTTTACTTGTTAATACTCCTACTTCACGATACTCTTATACTTCACGATACTCTTATACTTCACGATATGTTTATACATCACGATATGTTTATACATCACGATATGTTTATACATCACGATACGTTTATCCATCACGATACATTTATACATCACGATACGTTTATACATCACGATACGCTTATACATCACGATACGCTTATACATCACGATACGTTTATACATCACGATACGCTTATACATCACGATACGCTTCCACTTGTTAAACACTTAAACATAGTTAGATGTATGCATGTGCTTGTATAGATGCATATAAATAATGTTTGAAGGACTTAGGAAGGCTTGTTCGCCCCATTTCCTTTTCTTCGTTGAGATGTGGTCTGGTGGGATCGGATGTCCATCCGAAGGTCATTTAATTGTTAGTTATATATTATGTATACAAGCATAGACATATAGGTTTACATCAGTCAGTTCAGTTGTGAGTCTCTATCATTAGTCCAGTATTTTACATCAAATCTCACTACACGAGATACATCTTCAGTACACGGCCTTCTCTGTTGTCAAGTTGGTAACCAGAGTCTCTTGTAGGGAGAGCGGACATTGTGTGTATAGATCAATACGGAATTGACACCCCCGCACCCTGACTGCTAGCTACAGTCCACGGCCTACCAAGCCAAGGGGTGACAAATGTCATATTCATACCGACACTTGCAGGGCGTCAAGTTCTCTAGTGTCTATCAGTATGGTTACGAGTATCTCGGGGTTACCTTATAATTCATGGCTTTAAGGTAACTGGTTTCATACACTGTGTTCACTGTATTCACTGTGTTCACTGTATTCACTGTTTTTAGACCTTGCTAGACGTATCATTCATTTGATACTGGTTGGGGTTTGTATTCACTGTTTTTAGACCTTGCTAGACGTATCATTCATTTGGTACTGGCTGGGTCTGTATTCACTGTTTTTAGACCTTGCTAGACGTATCATTCATTTAATACTGGCTAGGGTCTGTGTCTCCCTTTTGTTAGACTGAGCCAGGCGTACCGTTCATTCGGTACTCTCCTGGAGTCTATGATTTTCTTTTGCCTTAGTCAACAGTCTTCACTGCTGAGGCATATGTTATTTTCCCTGATATTCTCCTACTTTCTTTAAAAATCAAACACCGTATTTTGATAATGATAGTGTTTAAGGGAAAACTAATCTTTACCACATAACTCTGACAAGTCTTGGTAGAAGACTGCTTTTAATTAGAAAATATAGGATTTTCTGGAAAGGACTCTATTTCATTGTATACTTGAAAACTACTACTTATATAAAGTTATTTGTATAAAATGTCACTAAATACTTATGAACTCACCAGCATTTGTAAAAATGTTGATACTCGCTTTTCAAATAACTTGTATTCTCAGGTCAGCATTAGACAGGTACATTCCAGGAACTTCTGTTGAAGACGGTTTTGTGCCAAGTTGCATCTATACTTGTTTCTGTATTACTTGATGATTCTATACAATGTAAACTATGTAAAATTATTACTATTAATGCAATGGTTGTTGTACTTTGATTACTATACTACATATGTTGTGATACTTGACATGACGTCATCCACCCCAGAACGTTTCCGTCGTTCTGGTTTTGGGGTGTGACATAGTATGTACTTGACCCGGTTTGGCATGGTCCATTTGGGTTGCATGGCATCATGCATTTGGATAGACTAAAATGAGAGAAATAACACTTAAGGTTTATTAATATATTACAAGTTATAATATATTAATAATATTATTTAATTAGTATTGATCAAGAATTAATTTGGAATTAATTAAGTGATCAAAAGGAGACTAATTAAATATATAAGTTGATTGTGTATATCATCTATACTTATATAGTGGGCTAATGCTTCATGGATTATCAAGTTGAGCTAAAACCCATAGGATGCTCCATGGAGTTTATAGAATCCATGGGTCATGGAAATGAAAATTCATGACAATTAGGGTTTACATGGTGTAACCCTAATTGTAATACACTATATAAGCTTCATGTTCTTCACCAAAATCGACCACTAAGATATACAAGGGAGGGCTATCCAATTTCTAAGTGTTCTTCATTTCTCTCTAAGTTATTCCAAGTGTATTTGGTGTTGTGTGAGACTTTTGAGGCATCACACTTGAGGTGCTAGGCTCACAAGGTTTTCAAGGAATCCAAACTACTACAAGGTATGTTTTCTTTCTTACTTTTATGTTTAAAAGTTCCCCATGTATGCTATATAGGATATAAACCTTGGAAATCAAATTTGCATGTATCATAGTAAAACATAGATCCAAGGTTTCTAGGTTCGCATGTACACCGTAAGAGTGTTAGAATGCTCAATATCCTACAATACTTTGGGGGAACTCGCTAAGTTGTGGCTTAATGTTTTAGTTTATTGTTTTAGGTACTTCTGATGATCGCGAAAATGAGAAGGTGTGAACGTACACATCCTCCTGCTTTATGGCTTTATGATTTTGGGATACTCTGATATTGATAAACACTTTGGAAATAATGATTTTCTAAACATTTTATGATTTTGCGTTGTGTTGAAAAGTTTAAAATTGTTGGATTTTTGAGATGTTACAAGATCTGTGAAATCCATACACACTATCCATTTCCCATTCTTCTTTTCGACAAACACCACGTTGGCCAGCCATCTTGGGAATTTGACATCTTTGATCATCTTATCCTTGAGTAATCTTTCCACTCAGGTGGTATAGCAATATTTAGCTTCTTGTTGGTCGTTGTTAATTTTGACCACTCCCCAAAGTGTATGCATCTTTACACATTGATGGTAAATTGAGGGGACAGCTTTCATGTCGTGGATCCATGGCCTGCCTAAGATAATATTATAGCAAGACAAAGAATTAACAATACAAAAACGTTGGATATATTTAACTCCATGTATGTATATCGGTAGTTTGTTCGCTCCAATGGTATTCTTGGTTTTGCCACTAAATCCCACCAAGACTGAGGATCTTCATACTATCTCAGATTCTAGGATATTCATCTTGTTGAGTGTCTCTAACAGGATGATATTGATTGAGTTGTCACCATCTATTAAGATTCTTCGAACGAAATGGTTAGCCACATATAGTGTTATGACTAGTCCATTACGTTTTTGATCAAGGTCATTCTCACTATCGTTTTCATCAAAAGATATCACCTTCTTGTCGGTCAAGAATGCATTCTTTCTTGTCCTATCTTCCTTTTCCATCTTTGAGCTTCTTGCATATCTCGTATCCGTATAATAAAAAGTTCTACAAATGTTAGATCCACCAAAGATAAATAATTACCTTGGTGTCCAAGGGAGAAGATGTTATTCTTTGAAAGTGAATCTTAGGATCTTGGGATCTTTGGTCACTCTTATCCTTTTTTCTCCCCCAATAGTTCTTTTAAATGTCCCTTGGTCAATAGATAGCTAATCACTTTTTTAAGAGTAAAGCAGTCTTCGGTAAGGTGCTTGAAGTCTTCGTGGTAAGCACATCACTTGGATTTGTCTTTCCATCCTGGGGTCTTCTCATTTTTCTTGGGCCATCTTGCTTTGTCCCCAAGATTTTGCATTGCACAGAGTAGACCTGAAACATTAACGGAAAAACAATAATCAGCTATCTCAAGATAATTTTCATCTTCCTCTTCATTCTCTAGAGCATTAACCCCATGGTTCTCGAATCTTGGGTAAGGTTTATCTCTATAGGATTTTTGGGAGAAAGACTTATTCTACTTGTTAGGATCATCATATGAGTTTTGTGTCTTCTTCTCGATCTTCTTATCCTTTTCTAGCCTTATGAATCTTAAGGCTCTATTTTGTGACGTTGTCTAATTTTTTCCATGGGGTCATGACAAGATCCTTATAGAATGAGGAATCTTTCTTTAGCCCCATCTTGAAGGCTTCCATGGCTCTTGCAACATCTAAATGTGGGATATCTAGGACTTCTTTCCAAAACCTGCTAACATAATCTCTCAAGGGTTCATTAGTGCTTTGAGTTACTCTGTAAAGATCACTTGTTAGTTTTTTAAAGGTACCACTAAAAGAAAACTGATAATTAAATGAGTTAACTAAATGTGCGAAAGAAGTAATTAAGTAAGGAGGAACATTTAGGAGCCATTTTAAGGCGCTTCATTTAAGGCTTGAACCAAAACCCTTGCATAAGCAAGCTTTCTTCAGATGTTTCGTAATTGGGACTATCCCCATGTGCTCTCTGTATTGGGCTATATGTTCCTCAGGATTCGTGATTCCATCATACATCTTCATGTTTAGTGCCTGAAACCTCGTTGGAACTTCGATATCGCATATTGGGGTGCAAATCTTGAAGCCCTATGGATGATACGTGAGAACTTTTGTATTGGTTGAATGACACGAGGTACAATTATGATCATATTTCTTAGTTTCCTAAGTTCCTTCGTCATTATTGGACTTATCCCAGGATCTTGGATATTAGACGGGATGTTGAATATCCCTCCAAGATCTTGGGAGACATGACCTCCTGTACTGGTAGTTGCTCCATCTGTGAAGGTGGGAGCCTGCCTTGATATGAATTCTTCGGCTTGGCATCCTGAAGATACATCATTCTCGAAGTTCAGGATCCTAGACTGCAAGATTGAAGATGGAGTTGGCATAATTTCCACATATCTTCTTCTTAAGTTTGAGCCCAATGTCTCCATTCTTTCAAATAGCCTCCTATTGGTTTCACTTTGTTCGGTGATGTGTCAGTCCATTTCGGTTAACATGGACATGATCTCATTATTTGAGATCATAACGGGTTTTTCTTAAGTTCCACTTCTTGTGTACTGAACTGTCAAGGATTTCGAAACATTCCTTCTAGGGATCTATGGATCTTTTCTTTGCGTGTTAATTGAAAGAGGTAGGGGTAGGCTTTGACCAGCTAAGATAAATGGAAAAGTACTAAAAGTGGATTTTGGTAAAGAAGACATTTTTTGTACAAAAATGTGTAAGTGTGGTGTGATGTTAATTATGAGATGTTGAAAGCTAAAATGTTAAAGATCTTAAAAAATGTCGAAGATCTTGGTTGTGCCCAAAGATCCAGGGAAAAACATAACAATGCTCATAGATCTTGGTCGTGCCAAATTGTTTAGGATCGTCAGGTACAAAGGAAGATAATGTCACCGTACACACTGGGTCGGCTTAGTTATGTTGGGATTTTAATAATACATTTGTTACATGTTTCCGTTTGATTTTGGGATTTATAACTTATAAATGAGTATTAATGATTTATGTTTGCCTTGGGTTTGTTTTTGGAAGTTTGTGATAATAAAGTTAATGTTTTGGTTCTAATAAATATTGTTGTAAAAAGTGTAAATTTATTATAAATTTTGGGACTATTACATTATGTTTTAAGAAGAAGTCTTTAGAAAACTCAATAATTATGTTCAAACCCCTTCTATAAGTATTTTATATGTATTTAAGACCTTACAGTATCACATTTTATTAGACACTTTCAAGCCCCCTTCCATGCAATAGCATATTGCCATATTATGTTCTTATGTATTTATTAGACATTTTCAAGCCCGCTTCCATGCAATAGCATATTATGTTCTTATGACCCTTATTTTATAGTTGATGTGGGAAGCAATTAGAATACTAATTACCTACAATCTTGGGCCCATGAATAGTCATCGTAAGTCCAGTTCTGTGTGCCTCTACTATTGTGTCATTTTAATTTGTATGTCGGGCATGACTAATAAATTGTTGTTGAACAGCTTTTTATTTTTTTAATTAAAAGGAAAAAATTTAATTTTTCAGATTCAAAACATTTGATAGCCTTTTAATTTTTAAAATGAGTTGTATCGAATAAAAAAATAGGAATGTATTTTGAAAACATATTAATTTTTCTACAAATATTTTTCCCTCTTCTCTTTCTGTTTTACACAATCGCCTCCATTTTTCATCCCACATTCATCTCCGCCCTCTTAAAAAATCCAGAGACTTAAACCTTAAAAGTTCAAACATCTTAAAAATTCAAATCTTGTCAAAGAGCTCCTAACATTATTAATTGAATTGAAATTTTTCCGAATTTAATTGTAAATACCTATCATTTTGAACATCATGATTTAAACAGCATTACCCCCTTTCTGCCATCCCTAATAATATCATTTAAAATGGAATATTTTAATAGAAACTTGAGAAATCCATATCATTATACAATCCAAAAGCCACTCATCCTCAGAAGACGAACATTCAAGAGGTTCACTATCTAATATCTAGTAATCTCTTAAATCTTTCAAAAAAATTAATGTCCCATTTATTTAGCCAAAGAAAGTAATAAATGGCTTTAGATGGAAGTGGAAGAAGTTCATCATACTTTTCTAGGGTGTCAAGTAGCAAAATATATGTTTGTTTTTTTGGATAAATGGTGTTGCTAATAAGACACCCCTTAGACACCCTATTATCAATTTATAAAAAGTCAACCTATAATCAATTAGTTATAATCAGCTTTTTTAGAAAACAATGTAATTTCAACCAATAAAAGTATTTTTAAAATTACTTAAGGTGTCTATATGGTAAAATAGGGTGTCCTTTTAGTCAACCCTTTTAAAAATTGTGTCCTCCGCTAAGATATCTACAGCTAGAAAGATGGTGTTGGATATCATACACAGGTCTCTCTGAGCAAATCTTGGATACCAAAGCTATGTTTTCATCCGCAACGAACCTATATCGGTTATCGACATAAATTTCATCAGATACGTGTATTCAACAATCGTCCACTTAGAAAAGAAAAGGAAGATGAACCGTCCAAAACCTCCTGGGGACATCGGCGGCTGGCAAAAGGTCACACATCGCCGGAATAGATCATCGGATAAGGGTTGCACAATCTTCATCTCTAATCTCCCTGAGGGTTGCACAAGTAACTTATTATGGAATATATTCAAATCCTTCAGTCACATGTCAGATGCATACATCCCACAACAGAAAGACAAGGCGGGAAAAAATTTTGCTTTCATTCGGTTTCAGAAAGTCAAAGACTACAATCGGTTGGTGGATAATCTTAACTTGGTGAAGATTGATGGGGCAAAAATTGCGGCTAATGTTGCAAAATATGACAAAAATGGGAACCGAATCTGGAACTCGCATGAAAGAAACATTGGTGCCGCCTTCCCTAAGAATGTCCCTAGATTTAATCATAAGGTACATAATCACACTCTTAATCCCAATTCAAATATAACTAGTGGTAGAAGCTATAAGGACGCCCTTCGTGGATCCTTTCCCGCACAACCTCCGAACGGCTCAAAACCTTTGAAATCGATTACCATTTCCCCTGAATATGGCGTTCAATATGGGTTATGGAAAGACCGTTCCTTAATTGGTGAGGTATGATATGAAAAAAATGGACAACTTGGTGGTGGGTTTAAAGGCGGATGGAGTCACAGACATTTCTATAAAATTCTTGGGTGGCCTACGGGTTTTGGTTATCTTCAAGAACGAGAAGGATGCTAATAATTTCTTGGCCAATGGTAAACCCATTTGGTCTAATTGGTTCACCTATCTCGACATATGGAATGGGCAAGATATTGAGTATCAACGTGCTGCTTCATTAAAAATAGATGGACTTCCATTTAATGCTTGGGATAGCCAACGCTTTGAATCGATTGGAGGACTTTTTGGTAAGGTCATATCACCTACGGCTTCTCCACTTGAAACTATGGATTTTTCTACTGGATGCATGTGCGTTCTGGTCAAATCGTTAGAGAGAATTGAAGAAATGGTGGATGTTATGTGGCAGGAAATTAGATACAAGATATTTGTATGTGAAGACGGGTACCAAACTTTTTTGATTCTGATCCTGAAACCCTCTCTGATGACGATGAAAGGAAGTTTTTTGGCAATACTGTGGATGATATTAACGACCCTAAAGATGAGGGATCGCTAGAAGATGGGGAATTCCAACCCAATAATTATTCCTCTGATGATGATGTAGAAGAAGAGGAAGGTGTTGAGGAGTCTCCGATCAAAATGCATACCGGTGATAATTTCCTTAACTCTCCATCACCTTTGCCGACGGAGATCCTCCCAGACCATGTGGGGGTGACGTGGCGTCTGTGGTCATGGAATCTCGTTTTGACTCTGATGACGACAATAATTCCAATTTAAATGCTTATGTCCCTACTTATCTTGGTGATACTGGAAACAAAGAGGGTAATATTGTGACAACCCGATATTTCAACTCTTTGTAATGGCGTAAAAGGTCAAGTATTGTAACCACTTTTGAGTTAATAAAATTAACTTTGATAATAAAATGTCCAAAAAGTTTCTATTTAAATTCCTTCTATGTTTAAATGTCATTAAAACATGATCGTACGTAAAAAGAACGCCCAAATCCGACTTCATATATTGAAGTTATGATTTTTCCAAGTTCGGCTTAGCAACAGACAACTAAAAACTCGAATCGGAGATCGAGCGACTTTTGGCCGGAATGACCTAAACGAGAATCGAAGGTCTCGACAATGGTATTTCAGCGGTAAAAACTCTGGCAAAAGCCGACGTCAGATAAAGAAGTTATGAATTTTTAAAAGAAATTCCTTAATCACGTCATTTTAATAAATAAATAATAAAAATAACTTCGGAATTTGCCAACGGAATCTAAACGAAAGTTGTAGAGCGTAGTCTCACCTACGCGTGGATATAAAGACCATCGAAAACGGAGTTCGTATGAAGAAGATATGATTTTTTGAAGTTTATTAAATAAATTATATATATATTTAATTCAAAAATCCGGTAATATCCGAAGGGGGAGTCAGCGTCCTCATCCGAGGTACGCGCCACGTAACCCCGTACGCCCTGCGTACCCGAGGGCCTTGGTCTCGGTCCGTCCACGTCGCCCCTATGCGAACCTATCCGAACCGCCGTCCCATCCGACCCGCCCCATCCGATCCATCCCATCCGAAGCCGAGGCAGTCGAGGACTCGGTCATGCATGACGTACGAGTATGCGCTGCATACTAGTGTACGCCCCGCGTACCGAGGCTTCTCATACCCCCTATAAATAGAAAGCGAGGGCTTCCGAAAAACTTGCTCATTTCTCTCTTTTCTCTCACGATCTTGCCTCGTTTTTCGTGCCCGTTCAAACCCGAAGCTCTGGTCTTTTTGCTCAAGTCCCGAGGGTCGATTTTACTCCCGAGATTCCCGAGAATCCCGAGAAAAATCCGTTTCCCGAGACGAAACTCTGCCCGGTTTTCCATCTCGCTATCTTCAAACTTTCAAGTGAGTTCATACCCCTTAATCAACCTTTTTAAATATTCTAAATGCTTTTATATGCTCTCAAGGGGGGAATACAAGTAAACACACGAGTATTATCGTGTGTTACATAAAGAATTATTTTATATGCTTTTATATATCCAAATCATATGTGATTTATAAACTTTATAGGGAACTTTCATATATATAAAATATGTTACAATAGCATTCTATCTTTTGAAATATAAATTGTTGTATTGCATGTATAAACTAAACTTTTCTTAGATTATATGTATACTTGTCTATCTTAGGCTCTACAAAAATCTACGCTTTCATAACAAATGATTCCTTTTCTAGGTATTTCTAAACAAACGAGACACACTTTTAGAAAACTATAATAGGTATAGTTTTACGAACAAATTTCTAACTCCTTCGTACTAGAAACATGAATTTCAAGAAGTCACTTTCGTATACAAGAACAAACGAAACATTTTAACAAGTAGATCTGTTTTTATACCACGGTTTTGTGCGACGCTAACTTCACGTACGTTCGAGTACACATTTCATGTCCTGTATTATATACCAGAATCCCTTGGAGGGGGAGCATGGTTTTTGTGTATAGATCTATACGGGCTTGACAACCCGCGCCCTGACTGTTAACTACAGTCCACCGTTTGGGGTGACAAACGTCATAACATTCCAACGCCTGAAGAACGTTGTGTATAGGCATTCCGAGTCAATAGTATGGTTATAAAACTCACATGAGGTATTAAAAATGCATTGATTTACAAGGTTTTCAAACACATTGGTTATTTTACACTTACATACATTTTAGAAACAAACATTGGACTTGAGTGAAGGCTACTTTTATACTAGTAGAAAATATAGGATTTTCTAAGCACAAACAAACAAAGACAAAACATTTCATTTTATACAAACATTGTCACTTAAATACTTATGAAACTCACCAGCTTAAATGCTGATCTACTCTTTCAAAATTACTTGTATGTCCCAGGGAATCAGTAATTTCAGGTATCATTATGCTTTTGATGAAGGGATGCTGCGGCGCCAGTTTAATCTCATATTTTGACATCATATTGTAATTGGTTTTGAACATGTAACTCTTGACAAATGTAAACTTTCAATTATATATATATATATATGATGGTTGTATTGCTTTCGTTACTATGTATTCATTTGTTACGTTACCACATGAAGTCATCCGCCCCCGAACGTTTCCGCCGTTCAGGTTTGGGGGTGTGACAAATATTTTATTGGATTCGCATGATCGGACCAGCACAGAAATCATTTAGTGGAAAATAACAGTGGGAACCAAATACCAGGTCACATGGATAATCCGGTGTCTACTCCATCCGACTTTGAAAATAGGGCTGGTATTTCGGATCCTCCCCCCATTCCTGGTTTAAATAGATCTGTTTCCGCCTCTGATTCTCTAAACAGTAATTTTGCGAATGCCAATCAAATACCTCAAAAAAAATTCCCTCTCAAAACCCCTTTCCGACCACCACACTCCCTCAAATTGAAAGATACTATATGGATGCCACGTTTTTCTCAATCAACCTCATCTAGACCGCCACAATCACCTCATAACCCCAGATTCAGCTGCCCCCTATCCTTAATCAGGCAGATGTGGAGGTAAATGACACTTTGGTTATTGGCAATTGTCTGGGCTTTAATATTGATGGATTTGAAGATCAAGTGAAATCCTTGGTACTGGAGAATGGCGTCAATACAGTTCCTCAATGAATTTCTTATCCATTAACATTCGTGGTGCTGGAGGTACCCCTAAGATGGAGTGGATACAAAGGCTAAAAAGGTCTCATAAGCTTCAATTCCTTGCCTTCCAGGAATCTCAGTTCACGGATTCATCTCTCATCCAATTCCGTAATTTTTTGGATGCCTCGGCTTTTGACTTTGCTGCAATCGATGCATCTGGTAGATCCGGGGGAGTTTTTTGTATTTGGAACCCGATGCTCTTCAGGCAGAAATCGATCATTCGTAGGCAACATTTCATGGTGGTTGTAGGCTCTTTGCAAGGGTGTAGAGATGACTTAATTATCGCCAATGTATATGCTCCACAAGGGCAATCTGAAAAAAAAAACATACTATGGGTTGATCTCACTTCTCTAGTCAACAGTTTGAATGGTCCTTGGATCTTATTGGGGGATCTTAACGAGGTAAGATCCCCGGAGGAAAGACTTAATTCAACTTTTTGTAAACTTGGTGCAAGAAAGTTCAACGAATTCATATCCAACGGAAATCTGACGGAATATTCCATGGGGGGCAGGAAATACACCTATATGACAGATGGTGGGGAAAAGCTGAGTAAAATTGATCGAATACTCGTAAACCCAAGATTTATGCACAAGTGGCCAAATGCAGCTCTTACGGCATTGCCTCGTGAATACTCGGATCACTGCCCCCTGGTTTTACAAACGACATCAATTGACTTTGGTCCTTCTCCTTTTCATTTTTTCAACAATTGGCTATCATACCCAGGTCTCTCTGAGCTAATCTTGGATACCGTCTCATCCTTCCATTTTATCGGGCCTCCGGATAAATCTCTAGCAACCAAACTACGTAAAATAAAAGAAGTCGTTAAAACATGGAGGGTGCAGGTTAAGGAAAATGAAGCAGGGGATATCATGAGACTCAAACAGTGGGTATGTGACTTAGATATAATTGCAGAATCAAGACCCATGTCCATTGCTGAATTGGAAAATCGTATTGAATGGAAAAGGAAAATACTCGAACTGGTGCATCGTAGGAGCATGGACCTCAAACAAAAAGCTAGAATTCGGTGGGCAATTCATGGAGATGAAACCCATCGTTTTTTCCATGGTATTATCAATTGTAATCTCTCAAATAACAGGATAAATGGTGTTTGGTAAACTGATCTGGAGGAAATTGAAAACGAGATTTTTTCTTTCTTCAAGGATAAATTTTCTGAAACTATGAACTCCAGACCCTCCCTTTCTTGCAATTTTAACAAAACTTTATCTATACCTACGCATCATTCTTGGTTGAACCCTTCAGTGCAACTGAAATCAAAGTAGCTGTTTGGGAGTGTGGTAATGATCGGGCACCTGGACCTGATGGTTTCTCATTTAAATTCCTCAAAAAAATTTGGTCCTCATTTGAAGCAAATTTCCTTGACATTCTTTCTCCTTTTCACACATATGGCATTATCAACCCGGGTTGCAACTCTTCATTCATAACTCTTATACCCAAAACCAGTGACCTATTGTGCCTGTCTGATTACCGCCCCATCAACTTAATTGGTTGCATTTATAAAGTGATTTCAAAAGTCCTTGCAAATAGATTAAAAGTTGTCATTGGATCTGTGATTGATGAGACCCAAACTGCATTTATTGTCGGAAGAAATATCCTTGACGGACCCCTTCTGATCAATGAATTGGTATCGTGGTTGAAGAAGACAAACAGGAAGGCTCTGCTTTTTAAAGTCGACTTCCATAAGGCTTTTGACTCACTGAATTGGTGTTTTCTTGTCTCTATCATGGAGCAATTAGGTTCCCCGTCACGTTGGAACCAATGGATCATGGGTTGCCTTCAATTGTAACGCCTGTGTTTCTGGGCTTGCCATTTTTTTAGCAATGTAATAGTCTAGGTTAACCTTTGTAACCCGTTTTGAAATAATAGAAGTGTATTATTTGAGTATTATGTGTTTTGTGCTTAATTTGCTTAATTATGTGGTTTGATTAATTAAGAATAAAAATAAGCGTCAAAATTCAAGTGTAAGATAAACTTGATATCTTTAAATAATGTTGTAGTGGTCGAAACAAGGATTCCGGAGATATAAGGAATACCGAAATTCGAGTTATAACGAAGAAGTTATGACCTGTCGAAGTTTCGCGACAGAACCGGCACGACCCAGCGCGACGTAAATAGTGAATTTAAGGTAGATAGATAACTATCCTTAGTGATCTAAATGAGAATTGAAGATCTCATCGATAGTAGTGCAACGACGGAAAGACGGACGGAATCGGAGTTCAGATGAAGGAGTTATGAATTTCGAACGGAGTTTTCCTGTCCCGGTCTACTAAAGATAATATATAAGTAATATACTTATAATATATTAAAAATAAAGTCAAAATTAGCCAATGGAGTCTAAACGAGAGTTGTAGAGCATAATCTCACCTTCGTGGCGATATAAAGAACGTCGAAAACGGAGTTCGTATGCGAAAGTTATGAATTTCTGAAGTTCGGGGCGCGAAACCCCAAAACTGTCAGAGACCACGACATGGCAAGCAGTGCCACGACGTGGCAAGTGTCCTGACACCTCCGAGAGGCCCCCAGATGCAACTTGGGATGACGCATGCAGTGACGACCAAGCCCACGACGTGGAAAAAGGTTGCCACCACGTGGCAAGGGCCAAATTTGCCCTATAAATAGATTTTAAGGGCCAGTCGTTTAGGGTTGCTATTTTCTCTCTTCTCTCTCCCGTTTTACATCGTTTTGCGTGCCAGAAGTACCCCGAAGCCCCGGTAATATCCCCGAGACCCGAAGCAAGTCCCGAGATCCCGAAGATCCCGAGAAGTGCGGCTCCCGAACCGAAGCTCTGCCCGCGAGAAGTTCGATTTTTGTGGAGATCATCCAGATCTGTTGAGGATTACTACTTCTGCAAGTCGTAGTGCTGTCCGATCATCTTCTGATCAAGTGAGTGTGTAGTTACTTTCTTCTAACGCATAATTATGAAGTATTTTATACGAAATACGTGTTATGTGTATCATTTTGTTGTTATGTGCGTGAATGTATATTCACTCTCTTCAATCTCATAGATCTGATTTGTTTTCTATGAAATACGTGTTATGTGGGTGTGCCTCATCTGTTATGTGGAATATATATTGAATGAAAATGCTATATAGGTTTTAAACTATGTATAAAAATATATATTTTTATCTACTAATATGTTGGGTAGATCATGGGTAGATAGTTGGTGTGTAATAAACAGATGAGAGGCCGCGATGTTGTTGTTGTTGATCTAGTTATTCAGCGGAGTATGGATAACAACCACAGACTCCTTCTAGACAGTCTTGTGGAACGCTAGCAGGTTCATAACCTGTAGGTGTTGTGAACGATGTGTTCACCGGTGTACTCTATCCCCCTCATGGTTGCCTTTAGGATATCTATTGTTGAGGAAACCCCTTAGCAGTGATGTCCGTCCCGATGAAAATCCTAGATTAGGTCCCTTGAGATAGATGTTGTTTTAGGGACGTAAAGTGAGGATAACGGGAATGGGTAATCGGGATAGTGATTGGTTGATGAAATTAAATATAATTTATTTATTGTAGGTTGAAAACCCTATATGCTCACCAGGCTCCCAAGCCTGACCCACTCAGTTTTATTTGTATTACAGGAAGTGGCGCAAGGGCGTAAGATGGACGAATCATCTTGTTGTTTTGTTTACAAGTCTGTATATGTATGTATTTGTTGAATGACTTGTAATGTTTATCGTTTATGCTTTATGGTCTGTATCGGAACATGACATCCCGAGTTTTGATTATATAATGAAAATACATTTCTGTTATGAAATGCTTTGGTAAACATTGTTTTATCATGCTTTGTTTTGGGAACAAATTCCGCAACTCTTTTAAATCAAAAGGATTTACTCTGAAATTATTTTAAAAAGCATAAATGAAATCGGTCTTTTCTGGCCGTGATTTTGGGGATGTCACAGTTGGTATCAGAGCATTAGTTTAAGTGAACTAGGAATTTGTAGGATTTCTAGACTTAAACTTAGAATGCTAAGTGGAATTTTGAGATGTGTGTCTGTTGGATTTTAGACACGAGCACTAGCTTATTTTTAGGAAAGTTGCCTAAAATGCTTTTATGTGCTAAATGTTATATGTTGCCATATATGATATTATTTGTTCGGATCTACGGTCTGTTGCCGACCGGATCTGGAAACCTTATGTGTGTAGGATTCTAAGTGTATGCCTACGTTATTAGAAGTAGCATGTAAACATTTCGGAGTAATAAGGATGATTTGAATATCTATCGTGAATGAGGATCTAATTTCACCTTATTCGGTGTGTAGATCAAAAATGGTGAGAACAAGGAGTGGCGTTGGAAACGCGGATGAAAATAGGAATCAACCGCCAGTGATTGAGCAAATACCTGTTGTAGCAGCAGCACCAGAACCAATAACAATGGCTGGGGTGCAAGCCGTGATTCGGGCTATGTTAGCCGAACAAAGGGATGAGATGCGACAGATGTTGCATAGTAATAGGGATGACCCTATCATACCTATTGAGGAACCTGAATTGATTCCCGAGCAATCGGAGGAAGGGAACAATAGTCGCATGATGAGTCAAGTTGGTGTTGGATTAGTGTCTAAGTCCATAACTATTTTGGTATGTACTTGACCCGATGGTGCATGGTCCTTTTGGGTTGCCTTCACCAAAGCAACTTGATAGGATGAATTATGGAGAGAAAGGATTAAATATGATTTATTAATATATTATGGGAATAATATATTAAAGGAGAAATCATATTATTTAATTAATATTAGTCAATAATTAATTGGTAATTAGTTTTGTGACTAAAAGATATTAAATTAAACTTAAGGGACTGGAATTGTAATTATAAGATAATTGCAATTTGGGCCATGGATTGCCTTGAATCAAGGGGTGGACGAATTCTATGGGGAAACACATAAGGAAATTGTCCAAGGGCTTGATTAAAGGAGTCTATGGGTTGCTTAGGGCTTAAGCAACCAAATTAGGGTTTCCTTGTTAGATAACCCTAATAGCCTCACTATATATAGAACCCTTAAGGCTCAAAAACGTGGGGAACTTCTTTTCTAGGGTTAGAACACGTTTTGGGCAGCCTCCATCCTCTCTCCTCTTCATCCTCTTGCTTATGGTGTTTGTAAACCATTAGAGGAGTGACACTTGTGACTCTAAGCCTTCCAAAGTCAATTCAAGGAGGAATTAGGATTGTTATTACTACATAACAATCAAGGTAATATCTTAAACCTAATTATATGTTAATATTGATTTCCATATGCTAGAATTAGGGTTTATAGTCTTGGATTCAAAGCATGTACAATAGAGAAACCTAGATCCAAGCATTAGGGTTTGTATGAGCACATAGGATGTCTTATGACCAAAAACCCATCAGTGGTATCAGAGCCATGATTGGTTTCTATTGTATTGATGTCTTGTATGTTGAAAAAAAAAATCGATTTTTGTGGTTCCGCATCATGAACTCGGCGAGTACCACAGTGTACTCGGCGAGTAGGCCTCAACTCGGCGAGTACAGTGTGGTACTCGGCGAGTTCGAGCGTCAGATGGAGCTATATCCGGGATTTCTTGCTATTTTTGCTTAAGGATACTTACCTTATCATATTAGATCAATATAAATCCGATTATATGATATATTTGACTATATTCTTGATCTAATTAAAGATATTTATCAATTAATAAAATATTTATTTCCTTATGTGATAATGGATTAATTATTTTGATTAAATTGGTAAATTATTTTGCAAGAAATCATTAGATAAATCAAATATGGATAATTATCTTATTAAATATTAATTTAAATTATTTGTTATTTGATCCTTGTTGTTATGAAAAGTTTCATATTTTCCCTTGTAGGTTTTATAGCTTAAATTTGAACCAAAAAGTTTTGTTGTTTTGAAATTTAAATAGTTGAAACCCTAATGGTTTGAAATGTTTCAAAACTTGCCCTCAAGTTTTGGAATTTAAAAGTCGATTAAAAGTTTAATTAGGAATGTTAAATTCTAAAACTCTAGTATAGTTTTGAAAAAGTTCAAATCACACCCTTATGGTTTTGTTAATTAATTAAGGTGTATAATTAAAAGAAGTTTAATAAATCCATAAAAGTTTAGGTTTATAATTTAATTGAATTAAAAGTATAATTGTTAAATTAGATCACCTAGTATTTTGAAAGTATAAAATACACCCTATACTATATATAACATTAAAAGTCTAACATTATATATATATATATATATATATATATATATATATATATATATATATATATATATATATATATATGTATGAGTAAAAGTCAGTCTTACCGTTAGTAGGCCTCATTCACGAAGCTAGTCTATAAGGGGTGTTTAAGGAAATTGCCTATAAAATGGCGATGGAATGGGTATCCACTCTTACCCACCGCACTCTTGACTAGTGGAGGGTCGTTAGCCGAACGGGTAGGATAGGACGAAACCTTCTATTATAAGTATAATAAAAGTAACTAAATGTTTTCATAAAATTCCCAATCTTAGTTACTTAGGCAAAAGTGAATTGATGCAATTCCATGAAATTACACTTTGTGCCCTTGCGAAGACGTTAGTGGAGCGTGTGTGGTTAACCGGCACACTAAATGGTTCTAAGCAAAGGTAGCAAAGGGTGACTCAATGTTTGTCATAGTTCGTTGGAGCGTGTGTGGTTTACCAGCACATCGAATAGGTGATTGTAACATGTGGGGGCACCATGTAGTTTGCATGGTTATTCACACCCGCTTTGTGATCCTCGGCATCCCAGTCACAAACAAGAGGGGCATATCGAGATTTAAACATGCCATTGAAAGTTCAATGAATCTCAAAGGATCTAGGAGTTTTCATAGATTTAAAACTTAAATTTCTTTTACGTGGTGGAAATTAGTGAATCGTCATTCACTTACCTTCAAATATTCTTCAATTAGGGTTACGGCATCCCTCTCCCGAGTTGTAGAATATTGTGTTGCGTCCTAGCCTTAGTATCTCATTTGGGTGATTTACTAAGGACTCAATCTATCAACTAACTTGAATTCGTTTTCTCCCGTTTTGTAGATGTCAAAGTTCGACAACTATGGTCTTCCCAAATCCCGTGGAACAAGCATTCCACATGAAGATGATATTCCACGATTCGATCGAGGAACAAGAAATCATGCTTCACTTCCTCCTCCTCCTCCTATTATTCTCCCTAACCCACAAGATCAAAGGCTTGAAAAGTTCAAGATCACCAAGCCCTTTTGGCATGTAAACATAGAGAAGGAAAGTTCGTGTGTGCACACGTCCTAGGGATGAAGTCACACATTGATAGGTTAAGAATGTTGGGATCCGTTGTCTGTGAGGAAATGGTTGTTGATTGGGTTCTTCAGTCACTTCCCAACTCATATAGTGAGTTCGTAAGAGAGTACTATATGATGAGTTACGACGTGACCCTTATAGATCTCACATATATGCTTATTGCTGCTGAATCAGCAATGATTTGGCGCAATAGAAAAGCAAAGTTGATTGGTGAATCTGCCTTCAAGACCTCTATGGATATAGACAATGGCATCGAAAGACATGTTATGATCGAAAAGTTTGATCATAAGAGAAAGGCAATGTCTGAAGTAGTTCCATGTCCTGTTCCAATAGAGTCAATTTGCTTCTATTGCCAATAGAAAGGGCATTGGAGACGAAGCTGTCCCATTTACCTAAGAAATCTAAGAGATAGGAGAGTCAAAACGTATGGCTTTGCTTTAGGTAAAATCCATTGACTAACTCTTTTAAGCTTCATTCTAGATTCTTAATACATAATGTGATAAGATTACAATTGATGTCTTGTAAGATCGAAGAAAAGAAAGGAAGCTTAAGGGAAGAAGTGAGCAGAATCTAACTGTGAAGGAATGGATTTCGATCGCATTTCTCGAAGATTAGATTCTTGAGCTACTACTTAGAGTTAGAATTAGATTGCTAAGAAAGATGTATTAGCATAGTTTTTCAATGAATTGCATTGTAAGGACAAAATTTTTCCACAATAAAATAAATTTTGATTTTATATTATTTATTTATCCTTGCAATGGCGTATATGAAAAATTGATGTTTGAATGTTTCTATTATTAGCAGTAATGGATTTGGTTCTTATTATGTTATTTATGGAAAGTCGAGAGTCTACCAAATAGGGAGAGTTTCTCATCGCCCAAGGTTCAATTGGACAGAAACTTGGAATCATGCAACTTGGTTGCACGATGAATGAGAAATTTCATATTTGGAAATTAGACTAATTCATTGACAAAGTGTCAAGTGAAGGACTAGGAGATCGAGTAAACAAAGTTGTGTGCTGATCAAGTTCACCATAAGAGTAACAAAGATATTCGTCATGATTTACTAAAAGCTTAGTAAATATGATTATACTTACAAGATTAAGTGTAATTCTGAATTGATTAAAGGGTTTAGATCAATAGCAGAACGAATAAGAAGAATCAAGTAGGCAGAAAGATAAAAGTTTCTCCATTCTAAGAAGAAGGGAGAGTAGCTTTTATGCTTTATGATAGGTCTTAATGATTAAGAACCATATCTCAATTGATCCTCTAAGTGAGTCTTAGTACAATTGTATGTCTAAGAAGAGGAATCAAGAATTGAAGAAATGGTTAAATCAATAAGTCAATCATACTTCGTTCCAAAACAAGTCTTAAAGTTAAGATTGTGACATTGAGTGAAAAAGTATTAAGAAGGTTTATAACATTCATTAAATGTGGTAAGTTGTGATGTCTTGGATAAGACAAAGACCAACTAGGACCAATTTATGAAGTGTTTTGATAAAAGCTACACTAACTCTTGAATATTTGTTTGTCAAGAAATGTTTTGACAAGAGAATCGTGTATGTCAAGGAGTCAGTGGGAGTCTTTATAGTCTTGAAAAGTTTCAAGAACAAATCAAATAAACCTTATCGATCATCACTAGCACACGAGTTAAGGTTTACAACCTATCGTGATGACATTATTTTGGTTTCTATGCCAATCCAATCGAGTTAATTATGCATGTGAGTTCTATGAGTTCTCATTTTGAACGCATAAAAGGCAAAGCACCTTAATCAATGAAAGGTACATTGATAGGAAAGGGTGAGCTGCTTAACTACTTAGAAGACATGGCGGGCAGCCGTGCTACCATAAGGTAAGAAATCAAGATTAAGAAAGTTCCGTCCATATGAGTTTGAATTTGTTGTAAACTTTGGTTTCAACAAATTCACATGGATAGGAACACATACACTGTTTAAAATCTAAGTGTCATAAGATTTCCTCCTTCATGAAAATGATTGTGAGGAAATGTTTTCACTAAGAAAGATTTTAAGAAGATAGTGATTGTAAAATTGCATTCTCGAATTCAATTTATGGTTACGGTATCCCTTTCCATAATTTGAATTGTGAGGTTTGGCAATTAGTCTTAAGTGTTTAGACACACATATGAACTATCGAAGGCAAAGGTGTATAAGTTCAAAAAAAACCTTGATAAAAGATTATCAAAGCACTAAGTATTAGAAACATGGACTTAAGAAATGCAATAGGTATTGTTTTTCTGAAAGTTAAGATGTTTATGAATACATGTCAAAGCTAGTGGGAGCATAAGTGTTATGTTTTATAATAATCATCATGATAGTGGGAGCATAAAAGTTATGATTGTATGATTATTAAGGAAAGTATTGCAAGTTGGCAATATTAATTATAGAAAACAAGAGTCATATTTTGCAAAGTTGTAAGAGTTGAAAGGTTGTTTTGCTATAATTAAGGGAGAGAATATTATGCTTCATTTCAAATCTAAAGGCTTAGGTTGTGGAATGTTAATAGATTTAGTCAAAGGTATATAGTGTGTTCTTAAAATTTCGATTATGATTACGGCATTCCTCTTCACAATTCAAATTTTGAGAACATAGCAAATAAAACATTAAGCGTCGTGTCCCATACGCTTCGGGTATAGGATCGATTGCAAATGTTTTAATGTTTGACCATTCTAAAATTTTCCAAATGTCTAGCGCATTTAGAGGGAAAAGGGACTAGAATTGGTTTTGACTAAAATAATTAAACAACTATCAAAGGACAATCCAAAGTTCGACGAGGATTGGTCGCTTGTGAGTAGTTGGAAGTATAGTATTGGAAGATATGGAAATGTTATCATATTGGATGGACCATATCGACATCATTACGAATAGATAAGATTCTATTAAGAATGAGTTGTCATATGGAAAATATGGAAGCGTGTCCATATTGGGAATTGAATATTAAAAAAAAACTATGACTAGATTAGAAACTTTTATGCAAAAGGATGTTCAAAGGAATGTACTTTGAGAGAGAGACATCATATCTAAGGAATTGTCTTGTAACAATCTCCGATAGAGGACTTTGTAATATCATTGGCAATAGTCTTTGTGACTTTGGTGCAGTGACATTACGAAAGGTTCGTTGCGTAAAGTGTTAGAATCTAGCATATTCTATAAGTAGCAAGAATTTGATATTCTTACACTTATGAAAAAGGATTTGGAGTTGTAAAATGAGAATGATTGGAAATGTGTTCAATTTGTCTATTTCACAAAAGTAAGAACCATAGGTAAACATTGTGTGCATGCTAGGAGCATGGGACAAGTGTAATAATTCAAGTAAGAAGTTGATTAACCGAAATGACAAATAATGAGTAATCAATATGGTGATAAATAAAAGGCGTTTTATATATATACTCAAAGGTTTGAGGCCATATGGGATTAGTATTATTCTTGTGTTTCACATTTGCATGTTTTGACTTCCAGAATAATTGAGTTTATTAAGAATAATCGAATTATTCAAACGGGCCACAGTCATTCATATGTTGGAAGTAGATATGAATGAAGACTGTCATGAATTGGTGTGTGGATTGTCTAAAGAGCATTAGACATAAGCAAATGTTTGCTGCAACATTCATGAGTGCTTATGAATATGATTTGAGCATTGGATTAAACCCACGCTCACTTGGATCACTCCATGAATTGTATCACGAGTAATTAGTGAGACGATAACATCTTATATTCTTGAAACCGAGATGTGTGAGTTGTATCTTGCAAATCGGTTGCACATTGATAATATGTAAACGCACCAGTAACTTGGTGTTATAAAACATATTGTTGTGTGTAATTCGGTGGGTGAGTGTAAGCAAGCATTGTATCAAAGTTTATCCGTTCCTTTTATTCAAAGTAGAATAAAAGCGATATCTTTGGGCCCCTCGATGGTTTAATGATGACAAACGTAAATGCTCGGCCGGGCTAGGGCTAATTTGATTTGTTCAATTAGTCTGTCGTCATAAATCGGAAATCGAGATATAGTACAAAGAGAATGATTTGAAATCATATCTCATATGATATCTAGAAGGTAGGAATATATGATCCCTTATCTAAGGACACACGTATCTGATATGATCAGAGTTGACAGCGGCTTTGGAAAGCTACGAATGCAGATCAGGATCTGAAGTCATACGCAGAATAGTTGTTAGACTTATCCAAGTGGGAGACTGTTGGATTAGTGTCTAAGTCCATAACTATTTTGGTATGTACTTGACCCGATGGTGCATGGTCCTTTTGGGTTGCCTTCACCAAAGCAACTTGATAGGATGAATTATGGAGAGAAAGGATTAAATATGATTTATTAATATATTATGGGAATAATATATTAAAGGAGAAGTCATATTATTTAATTAATATTAGTCAATAATTAATTGGTAATTAGTTTTGTGACTAAAAGATATTAAATTAAACCTAAGGGACTGGAATTGTAATTATAAGATAATTGCAATTTGGGCCATGGATTGCCTTGAATCAAGGGGTGGACGAATTCTATGGGGAAACCCATAAGGAAATCGTCCAAGGGCTTGATTAAAGGAGTCTATGGGTTGCCTAGGGCTTAAGCAACCAAATTAGGGTTTCCTTGTTAGATAACCCTAATAGCCTCACTATATATAGAACCCTTAAGGCTCAAAAACGTGGGGAACTTCTTTTCTAGGGTTAGAACACATTTTGGGCAGCCTCCATCCTCTCTCCTCTTCATCCTCTTGCTTATGGTGTTTGTAAACCATTAGAGGAGTGACACTTGTGACTCTAAGCCTTCCAAAGTCAATTCAAGGAGGATTTGGGATTGTTATTACTACATAACAATCAAGGTAATATCTTAAACCTAATTATATGTTAATATTGATTTCCATATGCTAGAATTAGGGTTTATAGTCTTGGATTCAAAGCATGTACAATAGAGAAACCTAGATCCAAGCATTAGGGTTTGTATGAGCACATAGGATGTCTTATGACCAAAAACCCATCAGTTGGGACTCAAGGGGAACGAAGGAACGATCCGGAAAGGAGAAACAACAAGGATGGGCGAATGTACAAGAACTTCTTGGGCGCCAAGCCGCCAAGTCTTTCTGGAAGCCCGAAGCCTATTGAGATAATGGATTGGATCTCCGAAATGGAGATGGTATTTGAAAGTTGCGACTTTAGCAACAAACAGAAGACCGTCTTTGCGGTTATACAACTGAAGACTGGAGTCTTGAGTTGGTGGAAGTTGTTGGCAGATACTATGCCACGAGGAGAAGCCCTGAAAATGTCATGGGAGGAGTTCTTGGAACAACTAAGGGTGCAGTATTGTTCAGAGATAGATCTAATTGATCTGAACAATGAGTTCCAAAACTTGAAGAAGGGGAGGATGAGCATAGATGATTATGCTACTGCATTCACTGAGAAAATGAAGTTATTTCCGTACCTAGTGCCAACAGAACTCTCCAAGATTGAGAGGTTTGCTAATGGACTGCCTGCCGACTTTGGTCCGACAGTCAAGATGGCAACTACTCTGAAAACAGTTGTTCGTGCAGCTAAGAATGTGGAGGCCCAGCAGAAGGAAAAGGGTCTGGAAAGGATAGATGTTAGTGAAAAGAGGAAGTTCGATGGAACTTCAGGGTCCAACAAGAAAAACAAGTTCTCGAAGTCTGGTTCGAGGGGAAGTGGAGGCGAAGCGAAATGGTGCGACAAATGTAAGAAGAAGCATCATGGAAAATGTGAGGTAGCGAACACATGCTACAAATGTGGAAAGCCAGGGCACTATGCCAATGAATGTACCCTCTCTAAGAAGGTTTGCTATGGTTGTGGTGAGGAGGGACACATGTCGAGGGACTGCCCGAAGAAGAAGGAGTCAGCTAGACCCAACATTCCGCCAAAGCCAAAGGCGTGAGCATTCCAGTTGACACTGGAAGCTACTAAAGATGAAGCTGATGTCGCTTCAGGTACCTTTCTCGTTAACAATTTGCCTGCCCAAATTTTATTTGATTCTGGAGCCAACTACTCCTTTATATCGCATGAATTTGGTAGAAAACTAGCTTTGCCTGTTGATAGACTAGATAATGCCTTATTAGTCAAAGTTGCTAGTGGCAAGTTTGTACCTGTTAGCCATCGTATGAAAAACATCTTAATTGATCTGAATGGGAATAAGTTCCACGAGGAATTATTGCCTATCGAACTTAATGGTTTCGACATCGTATTGGGAATGGATTGGCTTAGCGCCAACGATGCTGAGATTTTGTGCAAGAAGAAGATAGTGAAAGTGAGCCCACCTAGGAAAGATTCGTTTATGGTGTATGGAGATAAACACAGAGTAAATTATGGAATCATTTCTCTAATGAAAGCCAGAAAATGTTTGACCAAAGGGTGTACATCATACTTAGCATTATTGATCGATGCTAAGAAGGAAAAGAAGGTGATGCAGAATATTCCAGTGGTGTGTGATTATCCGGAAGTATTTCCCGAAGATCTTCCTGGATTACTGCCTGATCGACAAGTGGAATTCTGTATTGACTTGTTGCCAGGGACGACGCCGATTGCAAAAGCACCTTATCGATTAGCACCAACGGAGATGAAGGAGCTAATGATGCAACTTCAGGAGTTATTGGACAAGGGTTTCATTAGACCTAGTTCATCACCCTGGGGAGCTCCGCTGTTATTCGTGAAGAAGAAAGATGGAAGTATGAGAATGTGCATTGATTACCGAGAGCTGAACAAGGCAACAATAAAGAATAGATATCTGTTGCCAAGGATTGATGACCTGTTTGATCAATTGCAAGGTTCAAGTTATTTTTCAAAGATCGACCTAAGGTCAGGATATCATCAGTTGAAAGTAAGAGAGCAGGATATAGAGAAGACTGCATTCAGAACACGATATGGACACTACGAGTTTTTGGTTATGTCGTTTGGACTAACCAATGCTCCAGCAGCATTCATGGATTTAATGAATAGATTTTGTAATCTGTTCCTAGATAAATCTTTGATAGTGTTCATAGATTACATTCTGATTTATTCGAAAAGCCAAGAGGAGCATGGCAGACACTTGCGAGAAGTGTTAGAAGTCTTGAAGAAGGAGAAGCTGTATGCTAAGTTCTCCAAATGTTATTTTTGGATTCGTGAAGTCCAATTCTTGGGTCACGTGATCAACCAAGAAGGGATAATGGTTGATCCAGCGAAGATTGAAGCTGTAATAAAGTGGGAACAACCGAAAAGTCCCACGGAGATTCAAAGCTTTTTGGGATTAGCCGGATATTACCGAAGGTTTATCCAATGCTTTTCTTCGATCGCTACTCCATTGACAACTTTGACCCACAAAGGAGCTATTTATGCTTGGAGTGAGAAGCATAAAGAGGCATTCGAGAAGCTAAAGAAGAAACTATGCGAGGCACCGATACTTTCTCTACCCGATGGAGTTGAAGACTTCGCTGTTTATAGCGATGCGTCTGGGGTTGGATTGGGTTGTGTTTTGACCCAAAGAGAAAAGGTGATAGCATATGCGTCTCGACAGCTGAAAGAGCATGAAAAGAACTACCCAACTCATGATTTGGAGTTGGCAGCGGTAGTTTTCACTCTGAAAATATGGAGGCATTACCTCTATAGCACGAAGTGCAAACTTTTCACTGATCATAAGAGTCTCCAATATCTCTTTAATCAGAAGGAATTGAATATGAGGCAACGACGCTGGCTAGAATTACTTAAAGACTACGACTGTGAGATACTTTACCACCCCGGTAAGGCTAATGTTGTTGCTGATGCTCTCAGTCGGAAAGTCAATCTTGAAAGGAAAAGGCCAAGAGCGTTGAGAATTGAAGTTGTCTCGACTATTTTGGAAAGTATAAAGAAAGCTCAGAACGAAGCTTCTGAGAAGAATCACATAAAGGAGGAACGTTTGGGCAAAACGTTGGTGTTCGGTGTAAACAGTCATGGACTGAAGGTGTTCCAAGATCGGATTTGGATACCTAAGACAGGAGGAGTCAGAGATCTTCTGATGGAAGAAGCTCACAAAACCATGTACTCGATTCATCCTGGTAGCACTAAAATGTATAGGGACCTAAAACCCTACTACTGGTGGCCGACGATGAAGCTTGGTGTTCCAAAGTATGTGGCTGAGTGTGTGACTTGTGCAAGAGTAAAGACACAACATCAGAAACCATACGGGAGTTTAGAACCTTTGTCTGTGCCTATGGGTAAGTGGGAAGACATTGCTACGGATTTTGTCACTAAACTGCCCAGAACAAAGAATGGTCACGACATGATTTGGGTGGTCATTGATCGATTCACTAAGAGTGCGCATTTCATAGCGGCCAAGGAGAAATGGTCTATGGAAAAGCTTGGGAATTCTTACGTGAAGGAAATTGTGAGGCTTCACGGTGTTCCGTTAACGATTGTGTCAGATCGTGATAGCCGTTTCACCTCGAGGTTTTGGAAAAGTCTACAAGAGGAATTGGGTACCAAGTTGTGTTTAAGTACAGCTTACCATCCGCAGACCGATGGTCAGAGCGAACGAACGATACAAACGCTTGAAGATATGCTGAGAGCATGTACTCTGGAATTCCTAGGTAATTGGGATGAACATTTACCTTTGGTAGAATTTTCCTATAATAATAGTTTCCACTCGAGCATTAAGATGGCACCTTACCAAGCTTTGTATGGACAGAAGTGTCGTACGCCGTCTTGTTGGCTTGAGTCTGGGGAAAAGCAGTTTATGGGACCGGAGATGGTTCATCAAACTGCTGAAAAGTTGAAAATAATTAGGGAAAGAATGTTAGCAGCTCAGGATCGTCAAAAGAGCTATGCTGACAAAAAGCGAAGACCGATAACTTTTGAGGTTGGAGATTCGGTTTTGCTTAAAGTCTCGCCGTGGAAGGGACTTATAAGATTTGGTAAAAGGGGAAAGTTGAGTCCAAGGTTTATTGGACCGTTTAAAGTTCTTCAGAGGATTGGGAACCAAGCTTACAAGCTCGAACTACCAGAAGAACTGAATGGAATTCATAACACTTTTCATGTGTGTTATTTGAGGAAGTTCACGGGAGAAGTTCCCAACATGATTCCACTTTCGGAGTTGAGAATCGATGAGAACAAGAGGTTGATTGAAGAACCAGAGGCAATTGTTGACCGAAAGACTAAGAAATTACGACGCAAGATGGTTGGGTTAGTGCTTGTCCGATGGAAACACACGAATGGGCCGAATCTCACCTGGGAGACGGAGAGTGACATGATGGGTCGCTATCCGCATTTGTTTGTTGATGTGTGATTCCGGGGACGGAATCATTCTAAGGTGGAGAGAATTGTAATGCCTGTGTTTCCGGGCTTGCCATTTTTTTAGCAATGTAATAGTCTAGGTTAACCTTTGTAACCCGTTTTGAAATAATAGAAGTGTATTATTTGAGTATTATGTGTTTTGTGCTTAATTTGCTTAATTATGTGGTTTGATTAATTAAGAATAAAAATAAGCGTCAAAATTCAAGTGTAAGATAAACTTGATATCTTTAAATAATGTTGTAGTGGTCGAAACAAGGATTCCGGAGATATAAGGAATACCGAAATTCGAGTTATAACGAAGAAGTTATGACCTATCGAAGTTTCGCGACAGAACCGGCACGACCCAGCGCGACGTAAATAGTGAATTTAAGGTAGATAGATAACTATCCTTAGTGATCTAAATGAGAATTGAAGATCTCATCGATAGTAGTGCAACGACGAAAAGACGGACGGAATCGGAGTTCAGATGAAGGAGTTATGAATTTCGAACGGAGTTTTCCTGTCCCGGTCTACTAAAGATAATATATAAGTAATATACTTATAATATATTAAAAATAAAGTCAAAATTAGCCAATGGAGTCTAAACGAGAGTTGTAGAGCATAATCTCACCTTCGCAGCGATATAAAGAACGTCAAAAACGGAGTTCGTATGCGAAAGTTATGAATTTCTGAAGTTCGGGGCGCAAAACCCCAAAACTGTCAGAGACCACGACGTGGCAAGCAGTGCCACGACGTGGCGAGTGTCCTGACACCTCCAGGAGGCCCCCAGATGCAACTTGGGATGACGCATGCAGTGACGACCAAGCCCACGACGTGGAAAAAGGTTGCCACCACGTGGCAAGGGCCAAATTTTCCCTATAAATAGATTTGAAGGGCCAGCCGTTTAGGGTTGCTATTTTCTCTCTTCTCTCTCCCGTTTTACATCGTTTTGCGTGCCAAAAGTACCCCGAAGCCCCGGTAATATCCCCGAGACCCGAAGTAAGTCCCGAGATCCCGAAGATCCCGAGAAGTGCGGTTCCCGAGCCGAAGCTCTGCCCGCGAGAAGTTCGATTTTTGTGGAGATCTTCCAGATCTGTTGAGGATTACTACTTCTGCAAGTCGTAGTGCTGTCTGATCATCTTCTGATCAAGTGAGTGTGTAGTTACTTTCTTCTAACGCATAATTATGAAGTATTTTATACGAAATACGTGTTATGTGTATAATTTTGTTGTTATGTGCGTGAATGTATATTCACTCTCTTCAATCTCATAGATCTGATTTGTTTTCTATGAAATACGTGTTATGTGGGTGTGCCTAATCTGTTATGTGGAATATATATTGAATGAAAATGCTATATAGGTTTTAAACTATGTATAAAAATATATATTTTTATCTACTAATATGTTGGGTAGATCATGGGTAGATAGTTGGTGTGTAATAAACAGATGAGAGGCCTCGATGTTGTTGTTGTTGATCTAGTTATTCAGCGGAGTATGGATAACGACCACAGACTCCTTCTAGACAGTCTTGTGGAACGCTAGCAGGTTCATAACCTGTAGGTGTTGTGAACGATGTGTTCACCGGTGTACTCTATCCCCCTCATGGTTGCCTTTAGGATATCTATTGTTGAGGAAACCCCTTAGCAGTGATGTCCGTCCCGATGAAAATCCTAGATTAGGTCCCTTGAGATAGATGTTGTTTTAGGGACGTAAAGTGAGGATAACGAGAATGGGTAATCGGGATAGTGATTGGTTGATGAAATTAAATATAATTTATTTATTGTGGGTTGAAAACCCTATATGCTCACCAGGCTCCCAAGCCTGACCCACTCAGTTTTATTTGTATTACAGGAAGTGGCGCAAGGGCGTAAGATGGATGAATCATCTTGTTGTTTTTTTTACAAGTCTGTATATGTATGTATTTGTTGAATGACTTGTAATGTTTATCGTTTATGCTTTATGGTCTGTATCGGAACATGACATCCCGAGTTTTGATTATATAATGAAAATACATTTCTGTTATGAAATGATTTGGTAAACATTGTTTTATCATGCTTTGTTTTGGGAACAAATTCCGCAACTCTTTTAAATCAAAAGGATTTACTCTGAAATTATTTTAAAAAGCATAAATGAAATCGGTCTTTTCTGGCCGTGATTTTGGGGATGTCACAGTCGTCAAGAACCTCAGTTTTTGTAAATGGTGCTCCCACCAAGGAATTCATGGTGAGTAAAGGTGTTAGACAAGGCGACCCACTATCTCCTTTTCTATTTGTAATTGCCATGGAGGCTCTTAATGTTGTCCTGTATAAAGCATGCAATGTGGGGATTTTTAAGGGTATTTGTACTTCTAATATGGGTCCGACGATATCCCATTTATTTTATGCGGATGACGCTTTATTTGTTGGGGAGTGGTCTCATATTAATCTCTTAAACCTTGCAAGGATTCTTCGATGTTTTAACTTGGCTTCTAGGCTTGGTGTAAACTTTACAAAAAGTAAAGTCTTTGGGGTTGGAGTGGATGCCTCTGATGTCGCATTTTTCTCCCGAATCCTAAACTGTAAGTCCGCCAACTTTCCTTTCACTTATCTTGGGTTACCAGTTGGAGCGAATATGTCTCTTATAAAACACTGGAAGCCAGTGGTGGATAGATTCCAATCCCGTCTCTCGTCATGGAAAGCCAAAACTTTATCTTTTGGAGGTCGGATCACCCTCATAAAATCGGTGCTTGGAAGTCTGCCAATCTTTTATTTTTCCTTTTTTTAGCCCCTCTTAAGATCATTGATGAATTAGAAGGAATCAGAAGAAGGTTTTTATGGGGTGATGGCTCCCAAAAATCGAAAATTTGTTGGATTAGTTGGGATAAAGTTCTCACTCCAAAGTCTAAAGGAGGTTTTGGTGTCATCAGCTTCAGAGGAACTAATTTATCCCTTCTTGGCAAATGGCTTTGCAGATTAAAAGATGATCCGACATCCCTATGGGCTAAGTTAATCCTGGCACTTCATAAATCTGAGCGGGTTTGGAAACTCTTCCCGGTTCGATTGGAATTCACTGGTGTTTGGAAAAACATTGTAAGCATTACCAAAGACTTTGTTGTGCGTAACATTCACTTCCACGAGTTGTTCAAAAAAGAATTGGTTCGGGGCAACATGACGTCTTTCTGGTTCGAGGATTGGTCAGGGAGTGGCGTCTTCAAAGATATCTTCCCAAATTTGTTCAAGCTGGAATCAAGAAAGCATTGTACAATTTTATGATAGATATACAAAATTTGGTGACACAATTGAATGGACGTGGGATTGGAAGAGATCACCAACATCAGATATGGAGAAAATTGAACTATCATGTTGCACCTTAATTCTTCAAGAAATAATTCCTAACTCCTTGAGTGATAGGTGGATTTGGTTGGCTAATAACTCAGGTTCATTCTCGGTCCGCTGCCTCCGGCAACTTTGGGAATCATATTCATGTGAGGACTTACTTTACAAGCATTTTTTGAACAACTTGGTCCCTATAAAAATAATTTTTTTGGTTGGCGTGTGGCGCTCGATCGCCTACCTTACAAGGTTGAGATAGCTAAACGTGGGATTGTTGTACCTTCCATACTTTGTGCTCTCTGTGAAAACGTGGAAGAAACAGGTACCCATTTATTTTTGCAGTGTTGCTGGGTAAAAGAAATTTGGGCTTTATTGGAGATTTGGTGTGAATTAAGGGTCAATGAGATTAACTCTCTAGATCAGCTCTTATCTATATCACATGCTTATTTACAATCCCCGTTACAAAAGAAAATCATGCATGCCATAATTATGACCACTTTATGGTTCATCTGGAAGGCAAGAAATGGAAGTATCTTCAAATCGATGATATCATCATCGGTTCAGGTTGTATCTGAAATAAAAGCAAACGCTTTTCTTGGGATAAAAAATAGAGGCAAAGGATTCTCTGTAATCTGGGAAAAATGGTGTTCTTTCCCATTCATGCTTCAGTAGTTGGTTGTTAGGTGGGTGGGTGTGACAATAGTCAATTTCGGGTCAAGTCTAAGCCGGACAAGGTCAATGAGTCAAACCGGTCAACTCAATTAGACCTTGTATGATAGGGTTTATATTATGTAATTACTGTATAACTCACTATCTTAATGAGAAAACATCACTTGGAAAGTTCGTGTGTTTAAATTTATGTAACCTTAGTGCTAAACAATGAACAGGAACAATAAAACAATGTTGCATACTCATAGGGAGTGTGTAAGATCCTAAAACATGGCATAACGGGGTCTAAGGACCTTGCATTTCGAAGCCAGACACTCACATTCATCACACACGAAAACGCTCTCAATCGTTTTCATTCTATCTCTTCTTATCAGAAATCTCTCCCAAATCTCTCTAAGTATGTGAAATATCTCCCAAATACCTCTTAGTATGTGAAATCTCTCCAAGTATGTCAAATCTCTCCCAAATCTCTCTAAGTATGTGAAATCTCTCCCAAATACCTCTTAGTATGTGAAATCTCTCCAAGTATGTCAAATCTCTCCCAAATCTCTCTTAGTATGTGAAATCTCTCCCAAATACCTCTTAGTATGTGAAATCTCCCTAAGTATGTCAAATCTCTCTAAGTATGTGAAATCTCTCCCAAATATCTCTCTGTATGTGGAATCTCCCTAAGTATGTCGAATCTCTCCCAAATCTCTCTAAGTATGTGAAATCTCTCTCAAATATCTCTTTGTATGAGAAATCTCTCCAAGTATGTCAAATCTCTCCCAAATCTCTCTGAGAACGAGGAATCTCTCTCAAATCTCTCTTGAAATCTCTCCCAACTTTCTATAATCACTCGGGGCGTCCCGACCCTCGAATTTGGCGAAAACAGCCCAAAAACGGAAGTCTACGCGAAAAACGGACTTAAGGAACCGAACCCTCCGAACCGAAGGTACTGTTCATCAACCGAACCGAAGTTGCTGACTCATGAACCGAACCGAAGGTACTGTTCATCCTAGCCGAACCTCGCATAAAAGGAAGGTCCGAACCGAAAGTACTGTTCACTACTGTTCGCTACAGTCCCTTCGGTTTTGGCCTCACTTCGGACCGAACCCTCGCCTTCGCTTCGGACTACTTCTCGGACCGAACCTTCGCTTCGCTTCTCGCATCCGGTTCAGCCTCTCGCTTCCGAGACCAGCACCACTCCTGACCGAACCTCGGCCTAGGGACCGAACTTCGGCCTAGGACCGAGAGGTCTCGCTGGGAGGCTCTTTTCTCCCGGTTTTCAATTGAATTCGCGTTTTAAGCCCGTTTTTAATTATTTTAACATAGGATTTTCACTCAAAACTTTATTTTAAATATAAGACCCCTAAATTAATGATTTAATCACATTTTAAGGATAAAACCTTATCCAAAAGGGAGTTGGTAAAGTACAAAAGTAGAGTGTTGACCTTACTTTAGTTTATGACGCAAGCAACCCCCACACCCACTCCATGACAACCCACACTCCTCCCCACCATACCTTGTACCTTTTACCCCCTTTCACAAGTCATCCCCACGATCTAAGGGCTGATCATACAACCTCTCTCCTCATTCTCTTCAAACACTCTCATTACACCAAAGATTGAACTCCAACTTTTTCTCTCCAACTTTTCTCTCTAACTCACGATCTCAAGGCTGATCATTAAGTGTTCTTCCACTCTTGGTAAGTGTAACCCATCCTCCTTGTGATTCTTACACTTCATTCTACTCAAATCATTGATAGCTTATACAAACTCCATAACTATCATGCTAGATTCTCGAAAATCTTCAAGACATTTCCAAGTGTCCTTGAGTTAAACACCTCCATTCTTCAACAATCATCTACGGAAAACACTTAAGGTGAGTTCATACCCCTACATTTTTATGTTTTCTTAAGTTTTTAGGGGGGGAATACAAGCTATAACACCAAGAACATAACTAAATTTTTCTAACAGCTTTCATCAGAAAAGTTGGACTCCATTCACGGACTGTTTTGGACCACTTAAAAATTTTAGTTTTCAAAACTGTTTTAGGTGTACGTAGTTCCAATTCTTAGCTTTAAAATGACTACTTGCACATCTCCATACTATTTTTCTACAATTTATGGTGAATTTTACAAAACTGCCTATCATTTCAAATACAAATCCGGACCAGTCTGTGATTATGGACTTGGTTACACAAGTTAGAGGTCCCTAAAAATTTTGGGAGAATTTATGAACCAACTAGACTCATTTTCCAAACTCCAAGAAGTTACAGAACTTGATTTGGACATTTTATGATTTTTCTATAAAATTTCTAATAACAGTTACAGAAAATGTTATAATCAGAAAAGCACTAGCAATTTCATTTCACCTTGTAACATGTTGAGCAAGGTGTATATTATTACGTGTTTAGGTATATTTGTAATATATGACATTCTTGTGATAATATCTAGACATAATCCTGTTAACAAATGGATTTTTACTCGATAAAGCATAGATTACATAAAGCGTTATTATTGAAGTATACCCATTACACACAAACGTTAAATAAACTATGTTAAGTAAAAATTTCGTACCTTACTGTTACTACCTTCGTTTTGATAAACTATAATAGGTATAGTTTACGATGGATTTCAAAATGCATACATTACAAAAGGGAAACTTTCATTATGAAGTGTAAATTCGTTAATGACTTTGTGAGACATTCTCTTCGCATAAATCATAAGTCATGTATTGTAACCAGAGTCTAGGAATGGCAACGGGGCGGGTTCGGGGCGGGGCATGGTTTCCCAAACCCGCCCCGATATCTTTCGGGTTTCTTATCGGGGCGCCCCAATGGGTTCGGGTTTTCCAGTCGGGTTTCGGGTTTCTTATCGGGTTTACAACAATTCATAACGAAATCTTTATTCCGTTTTAGGGTACCCCGATGTCTTATAAAAAATATGTGTTCTAGTCTCCCTTTTAAATTAAAAATATGATGAATCACTTTAATAAAATTAAATCGACGTTATATTAAAAATTATTTTATTTAATTTTAGTGTAATACGTCAAAACATAAAAAATGATCGTTCACACCGGATTGTTAATAATTAAAAAGATTTTCCACAGTAAGTATTTTATCTTTGATGCGTGTCATTAACATATATATATATATATATATATATATATATATATATATATATATATATATGATCGTTCACACCGGATTGTTAATAATTAAAAAGATTTTCCACAGTAAGTATTTTATCTTTGATGCGTGTCTTTAACATATATATATATATATATATATATATATATATATATATATATATATATATATATAATCGGGGTGGATCGGGTCGGGGCGAGGATAACCCACTCCCTGCCCCGAACCCGATAAAAAACCCGATAACGATCCGTTACCCGACCCGAAATAATCGGGTTTCGGGTTTACCCATCGGGTTCGGGTTTTTTTGCCATCCCTACCAGAGTCTCCTGGAGGGAGAGCGTGATAGTTGTATATAGATCTATATTGGGCTTGACAACCCACACCAGAGCTGCTTGCAACAGCTAGACCGGCAGGTCTGTGGTGACAAGTGTCATTTCAGTTCTACGATGCCCGAAGAACGTCGTTTTCAGGCCACCTAGGTCATAGTATGTTTATTTTCTGAAATAAACACACATTATTGAAATAAACGCGTTTGGATTGAAACATGTAATTCATACAATGATGTAACTCTTTCAATTATATATATATATATATATATATATATATATATATATATATATATATATATATATATATATATATATATATATATATATATATGTTTGTTGTGTTTACTTTCATCACTATTACCATTTTGTAAATTTGTTTGTTTGTTTCTGTTTCTTTCATTTGTTTCCATGTACTCTTTGGTGGTCCAGCTTCCCGCTGGTCGCTTTTTAATAAATTTCGTTGTTCAAAAAAAAAATTATGGAATTTTCGGAATAAATACGTGTTTTATCAAGGTTGCCCTAAAAATATTGCTTAGTTGATGTTATTGTAGCCATTTCTTTTTGTTGGGTGATTCATAATAAACATAAGTTCCACTCAGATTGCAATTTATGGCTTTCAATTCAAACGTTGAAACAAAATTGCCTTGATGCTGAAACTTTGAGATCACAATAGATTCGATGCCAAATGACACAATTTTTAAAAGCACAAAGACCATTGCTAGAAATCGCTAAGCTAGACTTGTAAACAAAGACAAAGAAAGATTTTTTTTTTATGTTTGTTTAAGCTAACCTAACAAATAAACAAACACAAATAAACTAACATATTATCTTATTTGTATCCTTTCATTTAACAAATTACCTTGTCTATGTCTTTTCATTAAGATGCTCACGAACATAAACAAAAATACATGAACACATATGAACATAGATTTAACATAAACATCCGAATTAAATACCTTAAAAGAATCATCCGACATGAAAAAAGAGAAAAACGTTATGAATCAGAGTTGACGAAATCAAATCTACAACTGTCATTTTAATTTTAAAGTAGACTTGAAAATCATAATAATATAATATCATTCCACTATCACCACTTTTACATAACCAACCAAAAAGAATCTGAAACAATTAAAAAAAAAACATAGAATTGAGGGAAAGGAACAAAGTTAATGAGATGTACAAAAAGTCCTACTGAGGTGTTTGTCCATGTGGCGGTGGGCCAGGCGGCAGTGGCGGAGGCATACCGAAATTAGGTGGCACTGTTCCCATTCCGCCACCACTTGGATTCCCAGGCTGCAAAATAAATAATAATAATAATAATAATAGTTGATAAACAAATGAAAGTAGGTTGATGTTTCATGTACATTTAGTTGTAAAGAAAATGTGTTCACCTGATAAGGACCTAGCCCTGGCATTGGGGGGCGATTAAATGTAGCCCCTGATGAATACATCTGGGTCCCACCCCCACCCCCACTCGGTGGGCCTTGCTGCATAGGATTCATGCCCATGAAATGGCCTTGCTGCATCGGGGGACCCATCTGATTCATTGCTCCCTGGATTACATTACATCAATGAAAACATAAAATTATCAACACAAGCAATTTCTTACATTTAAAGTAAGAAATTAAAGTAAGATGCTTTAATAAGAAGAAATAAAACTTTAATGCTAATATAAAACATTCAACAAAAGTAAGTTGATATATTTTACATTTAACCCTTTAGTTTCAAATAAAAATTAGATGAGTGTAGAAATTTAAAAAAATTACCATTTGACCATGCATGATTGGAGACTGTAAATTTCCGGGCATGTTATGTGGCGGCAATTGGGGCGGGGGGCGGGGCAAATGAGGATGTGGAAGGAGCGGCATATGGCTAGGATGTTGAAGCGGTTGCATATTTGGTGGGGGTAAGGATGTCATTTGTTGTTGATGTGGTGGTTGGTGGTGGTGGTGGTGTTGGGGTGGTTGTTGTTGTTGATTGACGAAAAGAGATGGGTGGGGACCTGGCGGCAATGGCGGTGGCATTGAGGATGATATGGGTGGTTTTTGGTCTGATGATGTGTCTAGAGATAATGGCATTGCGATTCCGATTCCAGGGATGGTTCCTTCATTCCGGTTTAATCCACCAAATGGTCCCGGAGTTGTTGGCGGTTCGGGTCCCACAAAATTGACTGCCATACGGCCACCATGAGCAGGGTTTTGTTCGTTGAAACCTGAAAAAAGTTTTATTGAAAAGACCAAAATACCCTTGAGTTTATGTTTGTTTTGACTTTTGTGTGTGATGGAAAGGAATAGAAAGAGGATGTTTTTTACACATTAAATTTTTAGCTTTTTATTTTTTTAAATCCCGGTTTCAATAAATTAATATTTTATATTCTAGAATAACCGGATATTTGTTCTTATTATAATTATATGTGGGTTTTTTATGAGCTTTTTATGTGTTTGAATTTTTACTTTTGTAAATAAAAATTTATTAATTATGATTAAAAGAGGCTCATTAAAATAAGATTATCATAACATATATATTATCTAGTTTTTAGAAACTAAAATTTGTAATTTATATAACCACTACTAAGAAACTTCTATAAAAGAAATTGTTTCACTAAAAATTATTTAAATATAATCTTATTTGGAATCTAATGAGCTTTTATTTTGTTTGAATTTTTACTTTCATAAATCAAAACATTGTTAAGAATAATTGTGAGACTGAAATAAAAAACATTAACCATAATAAAAGCTCATTAAAACTAAAACAAGATTACAATAAAAATATTTTACAAAATAAAATTGCAATTTAACAAAAATAATGAAAAATTGGTCAAATCTAACAAACCTTGATTATGACCCACATTGAATTTATCACGAGCTGGATCCCCAGGCCTATTTCTAGACCAAAATTTTGTAGTATTATCACTGCTTCCACTGCATCAAATATTATATCATGTCAGCATATCCTAATTTCCAATTTCATTTCTTTCTTTTATTACAAAATTAATATTTAATTCTTATATCATATGTAATTACGAATAATTTTACCTGCAAAGGAGATACCCAATGGGATGCCACGCGAGGTCCCACACACAGCTATCGTGTGCATTTTGAATTTCCACTTGTGGAGTTTCATGCCTGTATGTATAAAAAAAAGTAATAAATAAATGTTTCAAACTTTTCATAACTCCATGATTGTTTAGAAGAAAAGGGGCCTTTAAAGACTAAAAGACCATATTACCCCACTAGCCAGTGATAGATTGATCCATCAAAACTCCCACTCACAAAATACTCCTCATGAAATGGATGCCAAGCCAGAGCTATCAATCAGAAAACAACCCAATATAAGTATTAATAATAATAATAATAATAATAATAATATCCACATAAGATTTAGAACTAACCAGTGACATCTTTCCGATGACCACGAAAAGATTGAAGCTCTTTCATAGCCCTAATGTCATATAGCTGCACAAATTAAGAAATGCTTATTCAGTCATAAAGAATAATAAAAACAAAATCACAATAAAATTAGTATGTATGTATGTATGTATGAAAGTAAGAGAATGTAGTATCAAAGGAAGATAAGAAGCTGCACCTTGATTATTTGATCCTTAGAAGCAGTTAACACCCAATTACCATTTTGATTCCATTTGACACAAAGAACAGTATTCTTGTGCCCATGACTACAAACATAAAGAAGAAACTTTAAGACTCCAAAGGAGGGACCATTATGGACAAAATGTTAAAATACAAGGAATCAAATGACAATATTTTCACTAACAATGAACATAGCTCTTTCCCTGATTTAGCATCCCAAAGCTTCACAAGATTGTCTTTCCCACCTAAAAAACCAATACAAACAGTAAACTTCAATCACTTTTGCACCATTTTAAGTTTATTTATTGTGTGAAAAGAATGCCACAAAAGCATGAATGATTTTTGGTACTTCAATTCATTTACACATAATTGTAAAGATATCAAAACAATTTTACAATATCTTTTATCTTTAGCAACTCAAAATGGGGAAAGAGAAGGGTAAAACCGTAAAAGAACATATATATATTGAAGTGCATACCAGAAACTAGTAAAGACTTGGTAGGGTGCCAGTCAACACTCTTCACATCCCAACCATGGCCTGTCTGAGTTAAAGCCATATATTAGAAAAGACTATGGTTATAATCAACAATTATAAATATTTAAAACATAAAAGAACATTTATTTGAAATGTTTTTTATTTGGATTATTGGTAATAAATATGCAAGAAACAAATAAATGAAAGTAGATTGCTATTTCTTGAATATTGAATGAAGCTGACATGGCAGAAGACAAGAACATTACCGGATAAAGAACGTTCTTCTTGGCAACGAGCAAAGTCCCAAACTTTAACAGTTGTGTCATCAGAGCAAGAACAGAACTTTAAATCTGTTCTACAAAAGCTGTTAAACAAAACAAGATTCAAGATTAAGGGAAACGCAAGAAATAGCTTTTTACTTTCATTTCTTCATATTACAGCATAAGAGAGAGAGAGAAAAAAATTAAAAGTACAATGATACAAATAGGTAGATTTTTCAAAGTAGAATTCATTAATAAGAAAATACAATGTTGTTAAAAAGAAGTGGAAGTAGAATGTTATTTATACCTTAGATCACGAACAGATTCTTTATGTGCAGATTTATTGGCCTTTACATTGTTCATGTTGTTTTGCCAATACCTACACATGTTCACCATATGAATATCATATCAATTTTTCACAGGTTTAAAAAGAAACACAAAAAGCATCTTTACACAGATTCCTTCAAACCCTTTTCAGGTATCTTTTGCATATTCCAAATAGGGTTCATCTCATAAAAGATCTTGTATTTTGTGTTTTTTCCGGATTAAACCTCAACTTTTATTTTTATTTTTTCCTTAAAAAGACCTTGCATTTTTTTCATTTTTTCCGATCTGCCCCTTTTAGTCACTTTTTTCCGAAAAAAACTAGTAAAATGTGAGGAGTTTTTAGAGAAAAACTTAAAAAGTTAAGGGTTTATTTGGAACAGTTAGACTTAGAAGGTTGAGGGTTTTTTTCCGGAAAAAAAAAAAAAAAAAAGACAAAGTTGAGGGTTTTTTTGAAAAAAATGAAAAAATAGAAGTTTTTTTCAGGAAAAAAAAATTTTTTGAGGTTTAATCCAGAAAACAAAACACAAAATATAAGGTCTTTTTTGAGATTAACCCTTTTTTCCCGAAAAAACTTTTAAAATGTGAGGATTTTTTTGAGAAAAACTATAAAAGTTGAGGGTTTATTTGGAAATAGTTAGAAGGTTGAGGGTTTTTCCGGAAAAAGAAAGACAAAGTAGAGGGCTTTTCCATAAAAAATGAAAAAATACATGGTTTTTTTCAGGAAAAAAATAAAGATGAGGTTTAATCTGAATAAAGCACAAAATATAAGGTCTTTTATGAGATTAACCCTTCCAAACATTTATTTTTTGAACAGAAAAGTCCCGATTATCTAATTTAGTTAAAAACTGTTTCGTAAATTTGTGGAAAATATAAAATAATCAGGACTTTTCTGTTCAAAAAATAAAAATTGGGATTAAAGCGTAAACTAGCCTAAAATATTGGGACTTTATCTGAGATTTCCCTAAAACTAAAAAAAAAAAAAAAAAGAAATTTATTTACTTTATAGAGCCTCCATCATCACCAGTAACCATCCAATTGTCATTGTAACTCCATACCATAGACCTGATTGGTTGATCATGAGCCTGCATACATTCATTCACATATTCCAAATTTCTCAAAATAAAAATTTTATATTTATACAAAATAAAAAATTAAAATCAAATTGCATTACCTGAAGAATCATTTCAAAATTGAAAGATTGACCATTCCATAAAGTGAATTCTCCACTGTGTGAACCTGTTATAAGTCGCCTACCTGTAGGCGTCCACTTTAAACATATACATATGTGAGGACACAGTTAGAATTCAATTTTGAGCAAATTACATTTTTAACCCTCGAGTATAGCTGGTTTTTGCAATTTTCATCCTTATTTTTAAGTTTCCTATTCATCTTGGTCCCTGTATGGTTGTATCGTCCATGTTAACAGCCTAGCTGTCAATTTTTTTAAATTACCATTTTGCCCTTGGACCAAAACTGGAAGAAGAAAAAAAACAGTATAGCACAGGGACCAAATTTGTAATCTTTACTTATTTTTAATAAAGGTTTGTAACAGTTTATAAGTCCATTAAATTTTTATTAGTTTATAACAGTTTAGGGCTGATATTTTCTTTTACAAACATTTTATATGCATGTATTTTATTCGTATTAGGTGTCAAATTTTTAAAATGACCATTTTGCCCTTGGACCAAAACTGGAAGAAAAAAGAAACAGTATGCCACAGGGACCAATTTTGTAATTTTTACTTCTCTTTAATAAAAGTTTACATATTAATTTTGTAATGTTTTTGAATTATGAGTTTTATTCTATCTATGGTTTCAGTTTTCACTAATCAAGATGCATTTGAGATTTAAATAAAAACTGTTCTTAAAATAATGGGAATTTGACCAAAAAGCCCTCACCAGCACACGATTGATTGAGCAGCGGTTTTTGTTGAGTGATGTATGAACAAACTTGGATGCAAAGCTGGTTGATGGATTATCTGAATAGGCAACTGTTGGTAACATCTGACATATAAACATATTTTAAATTAGATATAAATATGATAATTCATTGTAAATTAATAAAACATGATAAGTTGGTGTTTGCAATTGATTATTTAAGGTTCACTTAAACAAAATATATAAGTGTTTCTTCACTTAAATAAGCACCTTTCACCCCTGTTTTAACTCTAAAAGAACCATATGGATTGCAGTTTCGTTTTTCTTTTTCATCATCATACCAATTTACCTTTTTACCCTTGTTATGTGTGGTCATTTTACATGTCTAAAAAACAACTTATTATCATGTTGTGTTTTGGTACCAAATAAGGTAATATCAAAACACTTTCTTTTAAACTCAGTTTTCATACTGTATAAGCTAATAAGCACTTTGTATAAAAACAACAATAAAAATAAATAAATAAATTGTTTTAAATCTTGAATGTTGTGAGAAAAAAGAATGTGGTGACTAACATCGATTGCTGCAGCAGGGGTTGGTTGTAATACTGTTCTGTCACGTGAATCTCGTTGCCATAAACGTGTCTGCATTAAAAAAAAATAAAAAAATAAAAGCTTTATTAAGTCAAAAAGAAACAAACAGATGAAGTCCATTAAATCAAAAGAAATAACATCTTACATTCTTAGGCCATGTTTTTTTTTCCTATTAAGTCCTGAATGTATAATTTGGATTGAAAAAAAAGTTGTTTATGTTTTTGGACTAAATGCACTCTGACTCTGAATAAATGACTATTTTACCCTGCTATTTAAAACTGACCAATAACAAATTACCATTTATTTAATAACCATTATAATACGAAATTGTACATTATCGCATTGAACAATTTTGAAAAGTATATAAAAATAACATCTTTAGTAACTTAAATTAAACATAATTTTAAAATAAGTTCAAATTGTACATTATCTTAAGTTCAAATTGGACATTTTGTTAACATTAAGTAAAAATCAGGTATATATAGCTGAACTCATTAAGTTTTTATAAATTAAGTGCATTAAGTCAACAAGAAACAGCATATCACATCAAAAACTAGAAATTCCTAATCTAAAACAAACATGATACTTAAGGAAAGATACAACGTATGGGAGATATTAATAAGGAAATATATATATATATATATATATATATATATATATATATATATTAATCAGAAAAAGAAAAAAAAATTATCTACAACAATACTTTTACCTGCATATATCGCACAACAGTACTTGTATAATCAACAGCTCTTCGTTGTCCAATTTTTCTCATTCTTTTAGCAGCAAAGTTATCTGCATGGGTTGTATTTCAATCATAATAAATAAATTTTTAATTAAGATAATAAAATTCAAAGACATGATATTTCAATTTTCAACAACTAAATATGAAAACATAACAGCAAAATTCAAGTTAAAACTAATCTTGAATTTACTTAACCTCATTGCCTTAAAAGAAAGTAGAAGCCAGAAAAATAACTAACCAGGTATAACAAAAATTAAATTATTACAGTTGAATAAAATGCTAAAATATTTAAAAAAAAATAAAAAACTAAATAACATATAAGATACCCTATAAGAATCAAAACAGAACACCACAATGCTATTTGTTTTTTAGGTCACACTCTTTGATCTGATATCTTTACAAATATGTTGCTTTCATTTAGTTTATAGGTCAAACTAATGATTTGGGCTGTTGACTTTCAAACTAATTCAAAAAGAAGAAAAAATCAGCTATAAGAATGATCAAATTTTTAGCCATAAGGTGTTGACATTGCCATTTCTAGTCTTTTGCCAAGCATAATTACAAGACTTGGGTAATTTTTCCTTGTTTTGTTGTTGATCTGTACATGTAAAAACCCTAATCACTTCAAGGATGTGGTCTACCACTGAAAAATGAAATCTTCACTAGTTCCAAATCTTAGTTTTACTTTCACAATGGTCAGAGTTATACATCCATGTTTGCATCTTGATGCTCTTTCTCTGAAATTAACAACTAATATTTCTATGTTCATCCATCTTGTTACATAGAACTAGAGGCATTGATCATAGTACCTCACATTTAGCCATGTGAACTCACAGAATTTGTAGTGTATTATGCTTTCACATTTATTAGTTCTCTGTTAGATTAAAAAAGAATGTGTTTCCATTGTATCATGCTTCTGCGTTAGAGCATTTGCTACTCGATATAGGTTTTGGTGGGCTATAAGTAGAAACGAATGTGTCTTCTAAGGGGTAAGTGTGTTCAAATCTCTAAAGCTTCAAGTCTTCTACTATGCTATGGATAAATGTAGAACTTTAAATCAAAGGATACACAGAAAATTAACCTAAACAACCCCAAAACTTGTTGAGCTGTAGGGTATATTAGGCTTACCGTCGAAAGGGGGGTGATTAAGCTGTTGGTGATACTCTGGAGGACCACCAAGAGTTGTGGAAGAAGCAGAAGGCTGACGCATCATCTGCGGTGGCGGTGGCGGTTGCTGATGCTGCTGTTGCGGCGGACCCCTCTGAAACTCTCCCATTTGTTGCGGCTGGTGGAATTGATGTGGCGGCGGCTGTTGGTGGTGGTGCTGGTGATGTGGGTGCTGCTGCATCATTTGCTGTTGCGGAGGCGGTGGTGGTGGGTGTTGCTGATACATTGGTGGTGGTTGTTGTTGTTGTTGCTGTTGTTGCTGAGGATCATTGTACATCATCTTTTAACAGTTGGAAAATTCGAACCCTAGTGAGAAATTGGGATTGTTAAGGAGGTATAATGTATTAGGGTTTACTGGACTCCGATTATACAGTGAGTTATGGCATGGCTGGAAGACAAGACAGTTTTGATGAAAGACGCTCGGCGTCTGCTCACTTACGGTCTTCACAATTTAACAACTTCAGGGAAAATGTTACAAAAGCCTTGTTTTGATGATTTGATCCGATTTTTTTTTTCTTTGATGTTATGTACTATACTTGTTTTCAAATTTTAGGTTATTGTATGTTCTACTGCAATTTTACTAATAAAATATTAAAATTTTATGTTAGAGGGTGTCTCCAAAGCTTATTTAAAATAGTTTTTAACTTATTAATTTATAGAGGTTTCAAAACGGAATTTTTTAAAAAAGTGTTGGGCTAAGTTTATCCGGCGTCAAAACGTTATAGGGTGTGTTTGGCAAAATTAGTTTGTAGCGGGTAGAGGGTAGTTTGTAGCGTTTTGTTAAACGTTACATGAAGTAGCATTTGGATTTGGAGCGTTTTGTTTAAACTAAAAGCTAGAAGTTTGTAGTGCCGAACGAGGTTTTCTATTCAAAATGGAGCGTTTTGTCAAATGCTAGAAGCTAGAAACTCTCAAATGCTCTCAAATGTTACGTGTCGAACACGCCCATAAGCTTATTAACTTATAGTGTATGTTTTTGTGTTGATGTAGGTTTAGGTTAAGAGGTATATTTGTCTATTTTTTTGAATAGTGAAATAAGGAGTTTTTGATAAGTAATAGGTAAGTGACTTATTAAAAAATGATTTATTGGAGGTTCCAAACAGTTATAAGTTTTTTAAAAAGCTTTTACCTAAACACTCTTTTTGACCTATACCATTGTGGAACCGATTATAAGTCAAAAAAAACTCCTTTTTTAAGCTTTATCAAACACCCTCTTAGGGGGGGTGTTTGGCAAAGCTTATGAAAATCATAAGTGTTTTTCAGCTTATAACTTATAACTTATAAGTTGATAAGTTAAGGGTCTCTTACTGTCACAACGGGCAATTTAGCCAGGAAGTTCTATGATCATGTAAACATCATCCATGATAATACTTGAAGCTCTAGCTTGAGATTATACACTATATTCATTCTATGACAACACACTTAGTTAAGAATTACAATTGAAATTCAAAACTCTATGCAAAACTTTTCTAAAAGTCCATTGGGAGTTGAAAACCCTAAAAATCCCAGTTCAAGTTCTATATGAACTAGGATTTTCTTATTAGGCCTAATGGGCCAATAAGCATTCAATTCGACTATATTGGGCTTAGAAATCCTATTTGGATTCTAAATGGACACAATTCATAAATTTATAACATTTTGGACCATTTGGGCCTAAAATGATTCATTCTAACCCTAATGGGCCTTAATGAGCCATAAACTCCATCTCTTTTATTAAAATGGGTCGTGGACCATCCTAAGGGCCCAATAGGCCGAAGATTAATATTGGGCCTAGGAAATTCGAACAAAGCCAAGAAATTGTGCCCAACACCATTTTCCTTCATTTCATTAGGCCCATTCTCGGCCCAATACACACACACACACACACACACACACACATATATATATATATATATATATATATATATATATATATATATATATATGTGTGTGTGTGTGTGTGTAAAAAGAAAAAAAAAAAAAGGAGTTGCATGGGAAGAGGTGGTGACACCTCATGTTTATTTAGAGGGTAACCAAACTAATTACATACATTTAAGCAAAACATTAGCCATGGTGTATTAACCACTAACCTCTCTCTTTCCCTTCTTCTTATCTTCGGACGAGACGCCCCACACCCCCCACCTCCATTTTCTCATTTCAAACTACTTCAAAACACTCTCTAGAACTCATCCTTCTTCCATCAAAAATTTCGAGACTTAGGGTGCTCTCAAGAGGATTCTTTACTAATATCACCATCCTTTGTAAGTTTTTGCTTAGATCCATGGTTTAGCTTCTTGATTTCTTTAAAAATCCCCTCCTAACTCATACCATTTCGTGAATCATGCATCTTAGAGCCATCTAAGTTCTAAAGTCCTTCAAGAAGCTTGCTAGGCCAAGATCTCTCCATTTCTTCCTCAAAACCAAGAACAACAAGCAAAGGTGAGTTCATACCCCCTTGTTTTCGGTTTTTACATGTTTTTTTGGTGGTGGTGGGGGGGGGGGGGGTGGGAGAATACAAGTATTATGTGTAGATCTATATGTTTATACATGTTATGTGTGATTTTCTTGATTTATGTTGTGAATATATGTTAGATCTTGACAAATCTCGAAATCTTTAACAATAATGGGTAAAATTCATAAACTAAAATACTCTAGTCACCATACTACAAAGTTAAAGTGTTATACATGCCTAGGTTGTGAAAAACAAACCACAAATCTTGTATAAGGGTCATTTTTTATAAATAAACAAAAGATTGGGACAAATGTAACACCTACGGTTTTATGAGGACCAAAAGGGTCACATTCACTTAAAAATGAGTTTTTATAACAATCATATTTTCCAAAGGGCCAAAAGTGTAAAATTTTGCATTATGGACCTTAATGTGGGCCTTACGGCTTTTTGGGCCCAAATTGCAAAAATCACAATTTTTATGGATCAAAAGGTTATGAGATAAAAACTTGGGCCAAAAATGGAAACCCACGAGATTAGGGGCTGAAAATGACACTTATTTCAAGATTTTGGCCAAAAATGTTAGTTTTATAAAAATTAGGCCGAAAATGTCATTTTATTCAAATAAGGGTTGAAATTGTAATTTTCCGCAAAAATGGGCCGAAAATGTCAATATATGTATTTTGGGGCCAAATCCGTAAATTACTAAACATTTGAGGCGAAAATACAAATGTTTATAAATTAATGTGCTAAAATGTTATTTTTAATTAAAAAGACCAAAAATGACATTTTACGTAAAAATAAGCCTTTAAATATTCAATTTAGTTCTTAAGGGACCTAAAGTGTAATTTTAGTTAAACACGAGTTCAAATTATAAAATTTTGACGTAACAAACTAAAAATATCATTATAACAAAACACTGGATTTTTATATAACATTATGGATAAATTTTTCCGACTAAATGAATTATACTATAACAAACCAACAAAATACAACAACGGTACGAATATTGGGTCTAATACTTCCTATACATGTTTATTGGGCCTTCATGATCCGTTTGCATGTTTATTGGGCCCAATATATTCATTTCATGTCTATTGGGCCTTAGTGACCCAAATGTCATGCTCAATGGGCATAAATTAGTTTTACATGTTATTGGGCCTTAGTGAGTCATTCACATGCTAATTTAGCCCGGAGAGATTCATCATATGCATAATGGGCTTCAACGTGTTCGTTTGCATACCATCAAGCCTAGAAATAACTTACATGTCTAATGAGCCACAGTTGTCATTTTTCATGTTTGTTGGGCCGTGTCTTTTCACATTCAAGTATCATCAGGTGTTTGTAAATCAAAATACGTTTAACATTAAACATATTCATGTGACAATCATTGGGATCTAGTGAGAATATCGGTTGACACCATTGAGTGTTTGGGCGTAGCCTGTAGTTATAATCAGAGTCTCCTAGAGGGAAAGCGTGAGTTTGTGTATAGATCTATATGGGGGTGACTCCCCCACACCTGAACTGTTCGCTACAGCTAGACTATGTCAGTCTAGGGTGACAAAATCTTGATCAAAACCAGTATTTGGAAAAATGCCAAGACAGGTGAATTAGTCATTATTACACATGGTTATAACGACTCACATAAAGATCCATCACCATCGATACGATACAGGAATCAAAGTTCTTAAATTATGATAATACGAAAACAATTCATGTAGTAATACAAGGATTACGACACTTTTATAAATCAGAAAATATCGGATTTTCTGGGGAAAATACTATTATTCATTACCTTCTACGTACAACAGATACAATACAAGGAAACTTTTGAATTGATCACTTATATATGTTTTTACAATGGAAATCACACATACATTTATACTTGATCATTACATCATTTTCATACAATTTACAGAAAATATCGGATTTTCTGGGTTATACAAACAATACAAAAACCTTTCAGTTAAACATGCTTATGAACTCGCCAACATTATATATGTTGACCATTTTCAAAATAACTTGTATTCTCAGGTAATCGTTAAGCTGAAGAATCGTCAAGAGTATTTTGGGAATTTTATTATGATGTGTTAATCCTCGTACAATTTATGTTTTGGAATGTGTATTGTAAAACAATTTACTTGATGTGATCAATGTCAGTTGTATTATGTAATGTTTGGTGATTATTGTGTTATGTTTCATGTATATTCATTTGTGATGATATTTCAATTGATAGTCACACGAGCCCTCAAACGTTTCCGCCATTTGGTTCGGGGGTGTGACACTTACTTATTGATTTTTGACTTATTACCGGTATGTCACCCGTATAAGCTATTTTTACCCAAACACTCTTTTTAGCTTATACCGGTGTTGAACCGGTAATAAGTCAAGCTTTGCTAAACACCACCTTAGAATTCTAGAGAAAAATAATTGCATATTTTTTTTACCTTTTCTTAAATTCAATTATACTAAATTACATATTTTAATCGTTGTTGGGGTTTTAATCATTTTTGAATCGTTGACAGGTTTGTACATTATAAATAGCGAGATCGAATGATTTGTTTCTTGGAGCATGCTTTTACATGATAAATTTGTTTTGCTCGATCTGTTTTGGCCATGATATTGCTTGTCCTCGGTCTCAAACTAGTCTCCAAAACATTAAAACACTAACCAGATACCATTCTCATTTTAATAGCTCTAATAATAAAACAGAAAAATAATATAATATCTAATATACAACCCTAAAAATTCATCAGACCTGCCTCGCTAAACCCTGCTACTAATTTGATATATGGTTGATGGTAATTAAGGTCTACTGCACCTTGAAACGCGAAGTTTTAGTTTTAGTATACATGTAAGACATGATTGGTTTGTTTCTAGAACTCGTTTTTCAAACACATGTCCAATAAGAAAAGCATCTTGGTACCTGTTGCTCCGCCTTCCGTTCATGCTTGGTTCGTTTAGCTTCGTTGTCAATTTATTTACCGAATATATATAACATACCTTCTCTATCTCTATCCACCTTTTTAAAGTCTGAATCTATAAATCTATAAAAATAGCATATAACTATGTATGTAATTTGAAATATATGTGTTTGTTATTTGTCAAACGTAACATTATGCAAGTCCTGCAAAAGCAAAACTATCAAAAGATCAAAAGCAAGCTTATAATAAAGTTAGCTTGTTATCTGACATGATACAATGAGCTTAAAGTTATTTGTTATTGGTAGTTTATCGATTTTAGCTTGTATTTTTTTAAATAATTAATTGTTTGAGAAATTTGTAATAATGTAACACCCATGACTTGAGGTAATGATAGTTATTCAATTTCTTTGTAATTAATTATTAGACTATGAGATTAATGTTATATTCTTTAGTTAGGCCCTTTGTGAATGGGTCGTTATATATTTGGGTTGTCTGAAGACGTAATTTGGGCGTAAGCTTGGCGTACGCGGGGCGTAGTGGCAACATTGGATGTCGGGGGTCAATACGCATATGCGCATCATACGCGAGCAGACTCAAAACCCTAATTTTTAGGGTTTAAGTCATATAAATACATCATTATGTCCCAAACCCTAGTCTCCTTACCAGCCTCTCAAACTCAGAAACCCTAGAAAGCCTAACATTCCTCATCTTTGTGTGATTGTGATCTTGTGAAGCTCATTTTGGTGGTTTGGATCTTGGAAGGAGAAATAAGAAGTTGGTGAAGAAGAACTTGTGTAGCTTGAGCTCAAGGATCTGAGATATCATCATCATTTAGTACTCAATTGAGATAAAAAAGCTCACAACTTGCCTCATGTATGCTTAGATCTATGGTAATGGTGTTTTGGACCTTTTTGGTCCTAAGAATGTATTTTTATGGTCCAAATTTGTTTCTAGACTTAGGGTCGCCACCCTTAGTGCTATATGAGTCCCAAGGACATAAAATTTTTCATCTTGAAGGTCTTATTATGGCCATGCATGATTTTTAGTCATTTTCATGGAAGTTAGTTGCCATATTTCAAGTGGGTCCATTTGGTGGTTTACAAGCTACCAAGTAATCGACTTTATGGGTTAAGACATTTTAGTGGACTCGGATCTGTAACACCCGATTTAGAAAGTGCTTGGTTGCAACTTCGGAGGCCAAGCGTAATCTGTCGATTCTACCTTTTATGGGTCTCGGGTCTTATTCGGAAGGTTGTATGGATCGGATGTGGAGCTGGGAGCTTAGTGTTTCTCACCACCTTTTTCCGTGGATATGAAGTTCGTAGGAAACAGACTTAGAATGAATAAGTTATAGTACTTTAAGTTTATTGGCATTATTGGTCCTTAATGGAGAAAAGTGGCAAGAAGATCCCATGCATGCAAGGTGGCCAACACAAGAGTATGCCCAACGTAGAGGGGATAAGTGGTCGCGGGTGTTGGAGACGTATGCCCAGTGTAGGCTCAGAGTCCCTAAACCCTAATTTTTAGGGTGTGTCACTATATAAAGAACATTCACCCTTAGACAGTTTTCACAAAACCCTAACCTTCTTTGAGTGTTCTTGGAGCTTAGAAGGCTTTGTGAGAGCATTTTGGTGTTTTGGATCCATTCTTCAAGGAAGCAAAGGTCAAGGCAAGGTGTTGGTGCAAAAGAGAAGTTTCAGATCTGGGATTTCTGCTTAACTTCAGACCTTTTCAAGGTATAAAGTCATGAGCTTGTTGATTAATCTCTTACATCTCTTATGATGAGTTTATGGACTCTTTTGGTCCTAATAATGGATCTTTATGACTCAAACACGTTTCTAGGACTAGGGTTGCGACCCTTAGTTTCATATGAGTCTTTTATGCAATAAAGTTCCAATCTTTAGGGTTCACTTGTGACTATGCATGAGATCTAGCCTTTCCATGGAAGTTTGTTGTCACATTTCAAGTTTAAACTCTTTTGATGGGTTGCAAGACACCAAGTAATTATATTTATAGATTAAGACGTTGAAGAGGACTTGGATCTGTGATTGTAGCTTCTGGATTAGAGTGTTAAGCACTTAATGGGAAAGTGACTTAACAGGGGAGTACGTTAAGCGTACATACAGGTACGCCAAACGTACACACCATTTAGCTTGTACGCTTAGTGTACATAGGAGTACGCCCAGTGTACTCATCATATATGGGCTTGGAGTGTTTTGGGCCTCGGGTTGGGCTATGTAGTGGACTTTGGGTCTTTGGGCCTTAGTGGACCATCAGAAGTCAGATGTTTTGGGCCAGGAATTTTTTTGGGCTTAGGGTAAGGCCCGCTAGAGGGATTGGGTCCAATTTAGCAAATTGGACCATTAGTGGGCTGCTAGTGGGTTTGGAAAGCCTACCTAGTGTTAGGTTTTGTTCTGTATTTGGGCCTTAGTTTTGGATCATACTGGGCTAGGGGTAGAATGGTCATTTTACTCCCATGCATGGATTAAGTATGATGGTATGGGACCCAATTGCTAATTAGGTATATTGATCGTTATTGATAGCTCAAGAGGTGGACAGGGCAACAACTTAGGATTTCTTTCTGGAAGCTTCTACATTCGAGGTGAGTCTTCTCACCATACCAATGGGTCTAAGGCACCAAGGCTGACCGATTTTATGATAGTTGGTATACTTGCTATGTAGAGGTGTGTGGCATATTTATGCATTGATACGCGGTAAAGATAGCTTTTACAACTAATGGTAGAGACAACCCTTGTGGCTAATGGTAGAGTTAGCCTTTAGGGCTAATGGTAGAGGTAGCCTTTAGGGCTAATGGTAGAGATAGCCTTTATGACTAATGGTAGAGATAGCATTTGTAGCTAATGGTAGAGATAACTTTTATAGCTAACGGTAGAGATAGCCTTTACGGCTAAGGGTAGAGATAGCCTTTACAGCTATTATGATATGTGTTATGTGGTAGAGGTAGATGTTATAGCTAATTTGATATGTGTATGTGGTAGAGGTAGCTTTTATAGCTAATATGATATGTGGATTGTGTGTAGGGTATGCTCTGGGGAACTCACTAAGCATTAGCTTACAGGTTGTGGATTTGTTTCAGGTACATCAGATCCTAAGGGCAAGGGCAAGGGCAAGGGCAACGCTTGATGGTGCGGCGTGCACTCTCTCATAGACGTTTATGGGACACTCTGGTGTTTGGAATAAAACTTGTATTTGACTTATCTTTTGAAAACAATTATAATTGGATTTCTTAATGTATGGAAATGTGTTTGGATATTGAAAAATGAAAATTTTACTTTGAAATTTGGGTCGTTACAAGTTGATATCAGAGCCTTGGTTTGAGAGATTCAGGCACACTCTCGGGTGTGTCAGGACTCAAACTAAGGAAATGGTAAATTTGTTTTCAAAAATAACATAAAAAGCTTTTGAAAGGAAGGAAAGGATGAGATGCAACGCGCGTGATCAGCCAAGCCAAGTAAGTAGTTCCCCGATATGTTAGCCATGTTATTCTGATATTTGAGCTTTGATGATCGTATGGAAATTACTATGTGTATGCTTTTTAAAATTATATACGGTTATGAGCTTATAGCTTTAGAATGATTAATTTAGCATTATTTCCTGTTCCTTGTCTGGTTGTGGTCCTAGGGTAGAATCTTTATTCGAAAGTCTATTTGATCCTTTTCTGTGTATAATTTGCATGCATAAAGGCAACCTATTATGATTAATATGATTGATATGAGTAGAGAAAATCTTAGGACAACCTGAGATTTAATGTATGCAGTAGTTTGCGGGATATGGTTTAGCTCTAAGATGAATTGGGATTATCAGGTAGAGAATTAGGGAAAGGTACAGGTAGGTCTGGAAGGTAGTATTGGGCCAGTACTACTAAAAGCACAGGACTTGTACCCGAACCAATGTTAGATCTGACGACTCCAAGGAGGACCGGTGTGGGAAGATCCCTTATATGGAAATCCTAATCACTATGATTTATGACATTTCGAGTTTAGCATGGTGGTGACACGATTTGGAGCAGGGGCATGAGGATCAGGATTTGGATCTGGGGATGGATCAGGCGACACTACCGATGTCATTGATGTGGGGTTGTGCGAGCTCATTGCAGCTGAGGTTACCAAGGGCATCCTTGACGCTACCCCAGTCATTTTTGGGATGGTCAAGGAAGGTATGATGGAGATTATGGAGGAGAGACTCAGGGAATTCAGGGCTGAGATTGCTACTGGTCAGGTTGGGGCCCGAACTCCCTCATTCCGAAAGTACAAAGCGTGTGGGGCGCCAGAGTTTTTCGGGGTCAGGGACCCCATTGTTAGCCGACGCTGGGTGGCGGATATTGAGAAAGCCCAGCGCACGAGTTCTTTCCCAAATGTAGCAAAGGTGGGATTTGCTTCTTGTATGTTGAGAGACAAGGCTCAGGATTGGTGGGGCGAGGTTACCAGCCAGGTGGGAGCAGCCGGTGTGGCTGAGATGACATGGGTCGAGTTCGTTCGGCAATTTGACTTGGATTTTGCACCAGCCATTGAGCTGCAGAGGATGGTGAGAGAGTTCCCAAAATTCCAGTAGACCACTAAGACTGTGGCAGAGATCACCGCCAAGTTTCAGGAGCAAGCATTGTTGATCCCACAGTATGCTACCGATGAGGAGATGCGGAGGACTAGATATCATTCCATGTTGAGGGATTATATCCGAGAGTTTGTGAGCTTTACGGGGTGCAAAATCCTGAATTAGATGGTAGAGAAGGCCCGGAATTGGGAGATGGAGTTGGACTTCCGCACCAACCGGAAGTCGGAGAAGGTACAGGCAGCGGTAGGTCAGGCTAAGAAGCCTAAGACCTCAGACACTTCCAACAGGGTTCAGGAGGGTCAGTGTAACATCCCGAAATATAAAGAGTAGAGTGGAAGGGCTAAAAGAGTAAATTGGGAAAGAGTGACTCGGCGAGTCCATGGGTGGACTCGGCGAGTAGAGTCGCGACTGGGTCGCGTGTTAAGTAGCCGACTCGGCGAGTCAGTAAGATGGACTCGGCGAGTAGGCGCTGAGTGGAGAAAACCCTAATTCTCGGGGTTGAGCCCTATATAAAGAACATAACAGCCCACTCTCAGCCTCTTTATTCATCCTCAAGTCCAGAAACCCTTAGCCTTCGTGTGTGAGTGATCATATCTCATTTGGTAGTTAAAGGAGGTGTTTGTTGAAGGAATTTTTTGAGTTTGAAGGCTTGGAGCAAGGGGCTTTGCTTGGATTCGAGTTTCAATTGCAGTTGGGGCGTTCCTTGGAGGTAATATCTCGTTCTTGGGCTGTTGTTATGTTCTTTCTTCATTTTGGGGTTTGTGGGAATTTGTCTTTGGATGTAATTGGAGTCTAGAGGTTAGATCTGAGGTTGCTACCTCAGATCTGGAATGGAGAAGGATCAGAGAGCATGAAAGTCCCTGTGTTGGAGTGTTTTGTGGAGCTATCATGTCCCAAACCTTAGCCCTAGTGTGCAAAATGCATAAATCTCTTTGGATTCACGTAAAGTTTGCCACTTTACGTGATGGATGAGTTGTAGGAGGCTAGATCTATGTTTTGGAGCAATTGCATGGCTTGGAATGCTTCTGAATGGATTCAGACCGGTGGTACTCGGCGAGTCACATGGGTGTACTCGACGAGTTGCTTGAAGATGAGCTGGAACTCGATGAGTTGGAAGAACAACTCGGCGAGTTGGATGAAGATGGCCTGGAACTCGGCGAGTTGTATGAACAACTCGGCGAGTAGGTTGAAGATAGCCTTAGACTCGGCGAGTCTTGTCGAAGAGTCCCAATATTTTATGGTCAAGTCGAGAATCAGTGAGTTGTGTGCGAGTGGACTCAGAGTTGTTGAACTCGACGAGTCTCGGGGTGACTCGGCGAGTTAGGTCGCGGATTGAGGGAAGTTCTGAGTATGGGGACTTGGCGAGTCATCGGGTTGACTCGACGAGTAGAGTTAGTCAGGGGTTGACTTTGACCTTATCTTTGACCAAGGGTTGACCAGTGGTTTCCAGGGGCATTTTGGTAATTGTTGATTATTGTTTTGAGTTCAGTGCATTGGTGGTTGTTCAGTGGTGGAGATCGTGTCAGTGGTCGGAGCAGCTTGGGTTATCTGTTCAGTCGGCAGTATCGAGGTGAGTTATCCTCACTATATCATCAGGGTCTACGGCACCAAGGCCGGCCCTTATCGGATTGAGATCCGGGTAGTTGTCATGTTGTTGTTGTGATTTGTTTGCATCCTGAGAGCTAGGGTGGTATATGTTAGAGACCTGATTGAGATCGGTACCCTGAGAGATAGGGAGATGCTATGCTAGTGACCTGTTAGGTCGGTATCCTGGTTAGGATGATGATATGTTATGTGATCTGTTTGATCTGTTTGTTGACTGTGAATTGCTATATGATTGTATGTATATGTGCACATGGTTGTTTGGACTGGAGTTGGGTTGAGGCGGGTCCTGCTGTGTGCTGTAGGCCAAGATACCCAGGGCGGACCGGTTGTCCCGAAGGCCCAGCGAGTGGACCGGATAGGCTGTAGGCCCGGAAGGGCGGACCAGACGTGCCGAAGGCTCGGAGAGTGGACCAGATAGACTGAAGGCCCGGTGCGGGCGGACCAGTCATAATGTAGACTCAGAGAGTGGACCAGGTGGATTGAAGGCCCAGGAGCGGGCGGACCAATCACACTGCAGACTCGATGTATGTGGATAGACTCTGAGGGTGGACCAGGTGGACTATAGGCCGGTGCGGCGGACCAGTCACACAGTAGACCCGAAGTGCATGGCTGTTCTGTGATCGGATATGTTATGGCATATTATGCATGTATGGTATTTGTGGTTGGTATTTTGGGGATATCTCACTAAGCTTTCGGGCTTACAGTTGTGGTTTCATGTTTTTCAGGTTCTTCAGGAGACTGTGGCAAGGCAAAGGCGTGATCGTACCGCTCCTCGTGATTTCGTAGTATTGTGATTCTGGGAACACGTTAAATGTTTTGTATCGAAAACCTTTTTGTAAAGATTTAATGGAATCGAGATGTTTTTGAAAAATTTAAAATTGGTTGTATTTTTCGGTCGTTACAAGTTGGTATCAGAGCCTTGGTTTGAGTGAATTGGAGGAACATTTGTGTGACTCCAGTCTCAAATCGAGGAGAGTTTTCAAAAGAGTATTTAAAATGGTTTTCAAAATGAGTAAGGGAGGACGCGGAGGTACGATCAGCCGGAGCCAGTAAGTAACCCCAAAATACCATGCATGTTATTTGTTTTTGAGCTTTGATAGAACAACATGCTAGTGATTGGCTAGGGATCTTCGGGATTTCATGATATGTTGCCTGATTTGTGATGCCTGTAGCCTAGGGTTCCTTATGGGATATTTTCAGTGTTCCTCTAGCGGTGAGGGTTGAGCGTTGTTATGCATGTTTCCCTAGGGCGTTATGGTAGTACTTCATACAAATATGGGTAGGTGTGGAAGGTAGTATGGGCCCGTACTATTGAAAGCACAGGACCCATACGCGTATCAGGAAAACCATGATCTCTAGGGTTGGGTTGAGAGAGTTGGATCCCAGGATGTGGGAAGAGTCTGAGATTTTTGTGTGGTGTTTTTCAGTATGGAGATTCCGAGGCATGATGAGAGTGGATCCGGATCAGGATCAGGAGCTGGAGAGAGAGTTCCGGGCGGATCGGTGCCGCCCGAGGTTATTGGTCAGATGAGCACGAGCGAGTTGGATGCGAGGATTCGTGAGATCCTGCGTGAGGAGATTGCTGAGTTGTTCCGGGCTGAGTCGCCAGAGCTGTTTGGGTCGATTAAGACCGCCATGGTTGAGTATTTTGATGAGCACTATGCAGCTCTCACAGAGACGGCTGCCGCGGCAGCTACAACGGCTGTAGCAGCGACAGGGGGAGGAGCTGGTCGGGGTTTTCAGTATCGGGACTTCGCTAATACGAAGCCTCCCACTTTCGATGGAGTTCAGGACCCAATCGTCGCTATGAGATGGTTATCAGACGTGGAGGGGTGTTTCTTCACGTGTTTATGCCCTGTTGATCAGAGGGTGAGGTGTGCTCTGAACCTGTTGAGGCTCGGGGCGAAGGATTGGTGGAGATTGACCACGGGGTCATATTCGGATGCGCAGAGGGCTGCGGTTTCGTGGGATCAGTTCAGAGAAATGTTCAGCACTCGTTATGTTCCGCAAGTTGAGAGGGAGAGATTGGCTCAGGAGTTCCTTGAGCTGAAGCAGGATTCGGAGTCGGTGACTGAGATCACCAGAATGTTCACTGAGAGGGCGATGTTTTGCCCAGAGTTCGCTTCAGAGCAGGCTCAGATGTCTCGATATCTGAGCATGCTCAAGAGGGACATCAGACAGTTTGTGTCTGCACAGAGATGCAAGACCTTGTTGGAGTTGCAGGAGGCCGCTAGGCGACGTGAGTTAGAGATTGAGTTGTAGTTGCGTGAGCTGAGGCAGGCTCCGGTGCAGTCGCAGCCGGCGCCAAAATGGTCCAAGACCGTTGATGTTAGAGTGGGGGATCTGGGCAGCCACACTTGTGGGAAGTGTGGGAGGGGTCACACCGGGGTTTGTAGGTCCGGTGGTGCATGCCGCAAGTGCGGAAAGGAGGGGCATTATGCGAGGGATTGTCGGCAGTCAGCGCCAGTTCGTGATTTGAGGATTTGCTATCATTGTCATCAGGTTGGGCATTTGAGGGCCAACTGTCCACAGCTTGCTGCAGGACCGGTGCAAGCTCCAGCACCGGCCCCTTTGAGGATCACAGGTGGAGGTCAGGGTGGAGCAGAGCCCCCAAGGGCTCAGGGTCGTGCTTATCAGCTTGCGGCAGAGGAGGTCAGGGCAGTGTCGGATGCAGCTGCGAGTATTTTTCTTTCTTGATGTCTTGTTATCTTGTGATATTGTGGTGTATTGTTTATGAGCCGGTATTTTGTTTTGTTTTCGATGTGGTATTTGTCGTTTTGCGGGTTGTGGTTTTGGTTATGGGTTATTGTTTTGGGAATTCCGTTGGTTATCATTCATGAGGGTTATTAGTGGAAACCCGACATTGGGTACCAGGCTGGGTAGCATCTGCTTTCTGAGGAGTGGTTGATGCAGATTGAGTTTCTTTCGAGCAGGTTGATCGGTGTTGATGTGAGATCTCGTTGAGGTTGTTTATGCTTGTGAGAAGCAGTCCGCGTGTAAGTGTTTTCTTTGTGCGAGAGTTGTTCTGGGAGGTCGGTGATGGCGACCGGTGGTTGATAGTTAGTGCCCAAGTGGGCGAGAATTGGAGAATTCTCTGGGAGATCGATGAGTAGTTGAAAGTGCTTAGCTGTTGGGATTCAGCTAGTGTTCTGTCAGCCCATAGTATAGGCTAATAGGAGTAAGTGTCAGGCATGCGGGGCGGGATACAGACCTAGGGCATTTGATTGAGGAGGCCTTGGGAGTAGGCCGGGATCGAGTATGTATGATGGAGTTAGAGTTCGGAACCCCTTGAGGGCTAGAACGGTATGCATGGGAGGAATTCCGGGGGGGGGGGGGGATAGCTCGGAATGTTGAATGCTAGTTGGGCGGTCTGGATAGACTGAAGGTCGGAAGGCGTATCAGTCAGGCCGAAGGCTCGGAGAACGGTCCAGCCAAACTGAAGGCACTGAGAGCGGTCTAGATTGGCTGAAGGTTCTGAGAGAGTGGTCCAGATGGGCTGAAGGTCTGGTGAGGCGGTCCAGTCATGCTGAAGACTCTGCAGGTATTGTTGGATCAGTTTGAGGTTATGGATTGTGTATGATGCAGTGTGATTGCATTTAGAAGGTCTGGCCCCGGGTAGTGATCTTTATTAGTGGAGATAGTGCAGGGGCTTGAGGGTCCCTGCGATGAGAGTCAAAGTATGTGTGTTGGATGGATAGCAGATACGCTAAAAAGGGTGGTGTAGCGTTGGGCGAGCACCGTGGCACTTGTTGGAGTGACAATGTGGCCAAGTGGATTCCTTGGAAAAGGAAGTGAGAGAGGTGTGTAACTCCGAGAGGGAGTGCAAGTTCACGGAAGTGAAAGCGGCAGAGCAGAGTTATGATTAGAGTAATTCGAGTATGGTTATTGTGAAGCGTGTTTGCGGCAGTGGATTAAAAGCTCATCCGGTTTGGGATGTTTGCTGAGATCGCGGAGGGAATTCCGCAGATGTAGAGCCAAGAGACTCGGAAGGGATGCAGGGAGAGAGTCTTGGGCTCTCAGTATGATTCTGATCAGGGTATTGGATATGTCTTAGTGGTTCATCCTGGGGGATGTTGGAGGATATCATTAGTGTATCAGGTTTTCCCAACCTGAGGGTGCTGGAGAAAGTTCAGCATGTGTATGTGATTGCAAGAGGAGAACTCGTGGGAGTTGCTCTGAGATTGAGAATGGGTCTTTCCGTCGTCACGGAATGGGTAGAGTGGGATTCGGATCGGGGATCCGATGGTTCATGGCTTTCTAGCCTTATGGTTCGAGTGATTGTTAGGATTCGGGGCAGTGATGCTTCATGGGTAATTCTCGGTTGTTGAGTGTGATTATCAGAGGGTACAGCCGGTGCCCGGCTCGAGATGGTGGTCAGGACACCGTAAGGAAAGAGAGAGTGTGTTGAGTTTCGATGGGTATGCCTTGAGGGATTTGGCCCGGTTAAGGCCAGGTGGCGCGTTGTGGGAGTATCTTTAGGATTGAATTGCTGTAGACTTCGAGGACGAAGCCTAATTTAAGTGGGGGAGAATTGTAACATCCCGAAATATCAAGAGTAGAGTGGAAGGGCTAAAAGAGTAAATTGGGAAATAGTGACTCGGCGACTCCATGGGTGGACTCGGCGAGTAGAGTCGCGACTGGGTCGCGTGTTAAGTAGCCGACTCGGCGAGTCAGTAAGATGGACTCGGCGAGTAGGCGCTGAGTGGAGAAAACCCTAATTCTCGGGGTTGAGCCCTATATAAAGAACATAACAACCCACTCTCAGCCTCTTTATTCATCCTCAAGTCCAGAAACCCTTAGCCTTCGTGTGTGAGTGATCATATCTCATTTGGGAGGTTGAAGGAGGTGTTTGTTGAAGGAATTTTGGGAGTTTGAAAGCTTGGAGCAAGGGGCTTTGCTTGGATTCGAGTTTCAATTGCAGTTGGGGCGTTCCTTGGAGGTAATATCTCGTTCTTGGGCTGTTGTTATGTTGTTTCTTCATTTTGGGGTTTGTGGGAACTTGTCTTTGGATGTAATTGGAGTCTAAAGGTTAGATCTGAGGTTGCTACCTCAGATCTGGAATGGAGAAGGATCAGAGAGCATGAAAGTCCATGTGTTGGAGTGTTTTGTGGAGCTATCATGTCCCAAACCTTAGCCCTAGTGTGCAAAATGCATAGATCTCTTTGGATTCACGTAAAGTTTGCCACTTTACGTGATGGATGAGTTGTAGGAGGCTAGATCTATGTTTTGGAGCAATTGCATGGCTTGGAATGCTTCTGAATGGATTCAGACCGGTGGTACTCGGCGAGTCACATGGGTGTACTCGACGAGTTGCTTGAAGATGAGCTGGAACTCGACGAGTTGGAAGAACAACTCGGCGAGTTGGATGAAGATGGCCTGGAACTCGGCGAGTTGTATGAACAACTCGGCGAGTAGGTTGAAGATAGCCTTAGACCCGGCGAGTCTGTTCTTGGGCTCGGCGAGTCTTGTCGAAGAGTCCCAATATTTTCTGGTTGAGTCGAGAATCGGTGAGTCAAGGGATGACTCGGTGAGTTGTGTGCGAGTGGACTCAGAGTTGTTGAACTCGACGAGTCTCGGGGTGACTCGGCGAGTTAGGTCGCGGATTGAGGGAAGTTCTGAGTATGGGGACTCGACGAGTCATTGGGTTGACTCGGCGAGTAGAGTTAGTCAGGGGTTGACTTTGACCTTATCTTTGACCAAGGGTTGACCAGTGGTTTCCAGGGGCATTTTGGTAATTGTTGATTATTGTTTTGAGTTCAGTGCATTGGTGGGTATTCAGTGGTGGAGATCGTGTCAGTGGTTGGAGCAACTTGGGTTATCTGTTCAGTCGGCGGTATCGAGGTGAGTTATCCTCACTATATCATCAGGGTCTACGGCACCAAGGCCGGCCCTTATCGGATTGAGATCCGGGTAGTTATCATGTTGTTGTTGTGATTTGTTTGCATCCTGAGAGCTAGGGTGGTATATGTTAGAGACCTGATTGAGATCAGTACCCTGAGAGATAGGGAGATGTTATGCTAGTGACCTGTTAGGTCGGTATCCTGGTTAGGATGATGATATGTTATGTGATCTGTTTGATCTGTTTGTTGACTGTGAATTGCTATATGATTGTATGTATATGTGCACATGGTTGTTTGGACTGGAGTTGGGTTGAGGCGGGTCCTGCTGTGTGCTGTAGGCCAAGATACCCAGGGCGGACCGGTTGTCCCGAAGGCCCAGCGAGCGGACTGGATAGGCTGTAGGCCCGGAAGGGCGGACCAGACGTGCCGAAGGCTCGGAGAGTGGACCAGATAGACTGAAGGCCCGGTACGGGCGGACCAGTCATATTGTAGACTCAGAGAGTGGACCAGGTGGATTGAAGGCCCGGGAGCGGGCAGACCAATCACACTACAGACTCGATGTATGTGGATAGACTCTGAGGGTGGATCAGGTGGACTGTAGGTCGGTGCGGCGGACCAGTCACACAGTAGACCCGAAGTGCATGGCTGTTCTGTGATCGGATATGTTATGGCATGTTATGCGTGTATGGTATTTGTGGTTGGTATTTTGGGGATATCTCACTAAGCTTTCGGGCTTACAGTTGTGGTTTCATGTTTTTCAGGTTCTTTAGGAGACTGTGGCAAGGCAAAGGCGTGATCGTACCGCTCCTCGTGATTTCGTAGTATTGTGATTCTGGGAACACGTTAAATGTTTTGTATTGAAAACCTTTTTGTAAAGATCTAATGGAATCAAGATGTTTTTGAAAAAATTAAAATTGGTTGTATTTTTCGGTCGTTACAGTCAGGGTCGATGTACCAAGTGCAGTAAGGTGCATAATGGAGCTTGTCATATCACAAGCACGGGATGCTACACATGTGACCAGTAGGGCACTTGATCAGGGACTTCCCCGCCAAGGGCTTGATTTGTTTTCACTGTAACCAGACCGACCATAAGCGGGTCAACTGTCCGAGGTTGCAGGGAGAGGGAGGAGTAGTGACAGTGCCTGCGCCTGCCACGATGAGGATTACTGATGGCCACCCTGCCAAGGCAGATGCTTCAACGGTGAAGAACCGCGCATTTCAGTTAACCACAGAGGAGGCTCTGGCAGCACCAGACGTTGTGGCTTGTACGTGTCTATTATTCTCTGCTCTTTATTATTCGTATGACTTACGTGTACATTATGTTTGTATGAGGACCTTTTTGGTCAACGGTATGTCGGTGCATGTCTTATTTGATTCGGGTGCTACCCGATTGTTCGTGTCACCTACGCTTAGCAAGAAGTTCCGGGACACGCCGGGAACTCTGGATTCCTGCTCGAGGTAGAGATTGCAGATGACCACACGGTGAGTGACACAAGAGTGATATTAGTTTGAGAAACTAGAGTCATTGGCATTGTTGGGATTCAAGAAGTGCTAGCTAGTTTTTAGGAATCATGTTGTTTTAGAAGGGTTATTCATGGTGCTCTAGCTTTGTTAGGCACCAACAGTCAGCAGATTGATCATTGGGATGAGAGAGGGTTTGGGGAACTCTTCAATTGTCTTATGTCGAGCGGACTTAGTTGAATCTAAGTGGGGGAGAATTATTCAGATATCCAGGATGGAAGCGCGTGTCAGACGAGGATGTGTTTCACATCCCCATTGGGGGAGGAAAGGCGATATTAGGGGCCGACTAAATATAGGATATCGAGGGATGGGAGTTTGGGAAACTCCCTAATGTTTGAATCGCGTCTTCTTGACGCCTTATAGCAAGCTTCGGGGGAGGGAACCAGGTATTGTTTAGGTCAATATTTGAGTTTAGTTGGGAGGATAGACCGCGTGGGTGCTCAACGTAGAGATGTATTCGGATTGATAGGTGAGTAATAAGGCCAGGGGCATCGGTCATGTGGTATGAAGGTGTTGTAAGACTACGAGGGAGCTGTAGTTTTCACTAATGGACAGTCAGGGTGAAACTATTGTAAGACTACAGGGTAGCCATAACATTCATGAACTCCTTCAGGAGATTAGGGCTAGGGTAGCCCAGTTCGCAAGGTTGTGGGGAATCCACGGCTTAACTAGAATCAGGATTGGAGATGATTATTCGATCGGTTATCTGGGGGCGAGCCCGGATGGTTATGGGAATTCGTAATGGAACTGGTAGAGACTATTGAGTCAAGGGTTTGGATCTTGAGTTGAAGGATCTTGTGTATAAGTGGTATGTGAGATAGGAGGGTTACGGCTGGGTAGTCCTGATATTTGACCTCTTGGGAACCTAGTGGTTGGACCGGGTGCGAGACTGGTAGTCTCGGGGATCGGCTAAGGGTATCTATTTATCGGTCAGATGAGGGATACCAGAAGTGATGGTGCATGATGGATCTCGAGGTAGTGGCGGGGTATCGACCCGTTTCGGATGGAACTCCAAGTCAGGGAGACATGCCATCTCGAAACTTCAAGTCTTAAATTGAGTAAATGGAATTATGTTGCAAGCAATTGTTCCATCATTGGGTTTTAGAACCCTGCATGGTTGGTCTTAGTTGCCTTGGAAAGGATGTGGTATTCTCAAGCTTGTGGCCGTGTTGCTCAGGTTGTCTGGTATGACGGGGATGGTGATGCATGATTTTGAGGACGTAATCTAATATTTGTGGGGGAGAGTTGTAACACCCAATTTTGAAAGTGATCGGTTGCGACTTCGGAGGCCAAGGGTATAAGAATAATCTATCAATTTGGCCTTTTATGGGTCTTTGGTCTTATTCAGAAGGTTGTAGGGCTCGGGTGTGGAGCTGGGAGCGTAGGGTTTCTCACAAGAGTACGTCCAGCGTAAGCTGGGGTACGCCCGACATAGAAGGGATAAATGGTCGCGGGTGTTGGAGATGTACGCCCAACGTACAAGAAGTACGCCCAGCTTACGCTCAGAGTCCCTAAACCCTAATTTTTAGGGTGTGTCACTATATAAAGAACATTATACCCTCAAGGGTCGGCCTCCTTCTCACCCTTAGACAATTTTCACGAAGCCCTAACCTTCTTTGAGTGTTCTTGGAGCTTAGAAGGTTTTGTGAGAGCATTTTGGTGTTTTGGATCCATTCTTCAAGGAAACAAAGGTCAAGGCAAGGTGTTGGTGCAAAAGAGAAGCTTCAGATCTGGGATTTCTGCTTAACTTTAGACCTTTTCAAGGTATAAAGTCATGAGCTTGTTGATTAATCTCTTACATCTCTTATGATGAGTTTATGGACTCTTTTGGTCCCAATAATGGATATTTATGACTCAAACACGTTTCTAGGACCAGGGTTGCGACCCTTGGTGTGATATGAGTCTTTTATGCAGTAAAGTTCCAATCTTTAGGGTTCACTTGTGACCATGCATGAGATCTAGCCTTTTCATGGAAGTTTGTTGTCATATTTCAAGTTTGGACTCTTTTGGTGGGTTGCAAGCCACCAAGTAATTAACTTTATGGATTAAGACGTTGAAGAGGACTTGAATCTATGATTGTAGCTTCTGGATTAGAGTGTTAAGCACTTAATGGGAAAGTGTATTAAAAGGGGAGTACGATGAGCATACATACACGTACGCCTAACGTATGCACCATTTAGCTTGTAAGCTTAGCGTACATAGGAGTACGCCCATCGTACTCATCAGATATGGGCTTAGAGTGTTTTGGGCCTTGGGTTGGGCTAAACATTGGACTTTGGGTCTTTGGGCCTTAGTGGACCATCTGAAGTCAGATGTTTTAGGCCAGGATCTTTTTGGGCTTAGGGTAAGGCCCATTAGAGGGATTGGGCCCAATTTAGCAAATTGGACCATTAGTGGGCTGCTAGTGGGCTTGGAAAGCCTAACTAGTGTTAGTTTTTTTTTTTTTTTTTCTGGATTTGGGCCTTAGTTTTATATCATACTGGGCTAGGGGTAGAATGGCCATTTTACCCCCATGCATGGATTAAGTATTATGGTATGGGACCTAATTGCTAATAGGGTTTATTGATTGTTATTGATAGCTCAGGAGGTGGACAGGGCAACAACTAGGGATTTCTTTCTAGAAGCTTCTACATTCGAGGTGAGTCTTCTCACCATACCAATGGGTCTAAGGCACCAAGGCCAACTGATTTTATGATAGTTGGTATATTTGCAGTGTACAGGTGTGTGGCATATTTATGCATTGATACGTGGTAGAGATAGCTTTTACAGCTAATGGTAGAGACAGCCCTTGTGGCTAATGGTAGAGATAGCCTTTAGGATTAATGCTATAGGTAGCCTTTAGGGCTAATGATAGCTATATCCTTTACAAATAATGGTAGGGATAGCCTTTGTTGCTAATGGTAGAGATAGCTTTTATAGCTAATGGTAAAGATAGCCTTTGTAGCTATTATGATATGTGTTATGCGGTAGAGGTAGCTGTTATAGCTAATTTGATATGTGTATGTGGTAGAGGTAGCTTTTATAGCTAATATGATATGTGGATTGTGTGTGGGGTATTCTCTGGGGAACTCACTAAGCATTAGCTAACAAGTTGTGGATTTGTTTCATGTACATCGGATCCTAAGGGCAAGGGCAAGGATTGATGGCGCGGCGTGCACTCTCTCGGAGACGTTTATGGGACACTCTGATGTTTGGAATAAAATTTGTATTTGACTTGTGTGTTGAAAACAATTATAATTTGATTTCTTAATGTACGGAAATGTGTTTCGATATTCAAAAATGAAAAATTTTACTTTGAAAATTGGATCGTTACAAGATTTGCATTTGGACCTTAAGGTCTTTAGGGATTAAGCCTTTTTGGAGTTTATGGCTTAACAGGTTAGTACACTGCGTGTACATGCCTGTACCCGCAACGTACAAGCCATGCAAGTTGTACGCTTAGCGTACAGAGGAGTACGCCCCCGCGTACGCACTGGATATGGGTTTTCGTCATTTAGGCATCGGTATAGAAGTAGACCGCTAAAAACTCGAAATAAAGATCGAGTGATTTTTAGCCGATGCAACCTAAACAATAATCGAAGGTCTCGTCAATAGTAGTACAACGGTAAAAAGACAGACTAAAACAAACGTTGGATGAAGAAGTTATGAAATTTTATCGGACTTTTGTGTCCCGTCCCATTAAATATATAATAATAAAAATAAAGTCAAAATTAGTCGACGGAGTCTAAACGAACGTTGTAGAGCATAATTTCACCTATGCGTGGATACAATGAACTTCAAAATTTAGAGGACCGCCAAGCTGTACGCCTAGCGTACCGAGGAACTACGCCCCGCGTAGTGAGCTGCTTCGGACCCTATATAAAGGATGCAAAGGTTGCCATATTTTGTTTACAAAATCTCTCATTTTACACCCTCTACTCTCTCTAAATTTACCCTAACACCCCCCGAAGTCCCGATATCATCCCCAACACCCGAAGAAAGTCCTGACTCTCTGAAGTTCCCGAGAAAATCATATTTTCATAAAAAGAACGTCAAAGTCTGACTTCGTATAAGGAAGTTATGATTTTTCTAAGTTTCGGTATAGAAGTAGACATCTAAAAACTCATAATAAAGATCAAGTGATTTTTAGCCGATGCAGCCTAAACGAGAATCGAAGGTCTCGTCAATAGTAGTAAAACGGTAAAAAGACAGACTAAAACAGACGTCGGATGAAGAAGTTATGAAATTTTAATGGACTTTTCCTATCCGGCCCATTAAATATATAATAATAATAATGATAATAATAATAATAATAATAATAATAATAATAATAATAATAATAATAATAATAAAAAGTCAAAGTTAGCCAACGGAATCTAATGAAAGTTGTAGAGCATAATTTCACCTACGCATGGATATAAAGAACTGTAACATCCCAAGTCAGAATCATGAGTTCAAGGGGTAAAGTGTATGTTTGGAAAAGAGGAACTCGGCGAGTAGGAGCTGCAACTCGTCAAGTCTAAGTGTGTGTCGGGCACATGTTAAGTGACCGGACTCGCCGAGTCGTAGGCTGGACTCGACGAGTCCGTGCTGGAATGAGAAACCCTAATTCCTAGGGTTTGCACCCTATTTAAAGAATAATATGCCTTCATTTCAGCCTCTATCTTCACTGAGTGTTCCAGAGAAACCCTAAATCATGAGAGACTCCATTGTTGAGAAGATTGAAGCTTGGAAGAAGAAATTGGTGAAGAGAAGTTGGAGGAATTTGAGGATAGCATCAAGAGAGCTTGTGGATTTGAAGTCTACATCAGTTTAGACTCATCTCTAAGGTAAGAGGACCTTACCTTAAGCTATTTCCTTGTTATTTCATCCATGGTGTGTGATTTGGGGTTCTTTAGCATGGTTGGGATCTATTTCGGGTATAGAGACTAGATCTGAGGTTGCAACTTCAGATCTAGGTTGATTTGGAGCCATGAGATCAGAAAGTGATAGCTTTGGGGCGTGATTGAGAGTATCATTGCCTTAAACCTTCATTTTTAGCTTGTTGGAGCTTGTTGAGCCTTGCATGCACGTAAAGTTGGAAACTTTACTTGTGAATCTGGCCCTAGGAGTCCATATCTATGTATTGGAAGCAATGGAATGGACTGCGATCGTCTGAATGAAGATGTCACGTGTGGACTTGGCGAGTTGGAAGCACAACTCGGCGAGTCTGTTGAAGATTGCCTTGGACTCGGCGAGTCTGGTTGTGAAGTCCTAACCTTTTCTGGTTGAGCTGTGAATCGGTGAGTCGAGGGATGACTCGGTGAGTTGAGCAGGAAGGGACTCAGAGTTTGTTGGACTTGACGAGTCTTGGGGCGACTCGGCGAGTTGAGTCGTGGCATGGGAGTTTCTGAGCATAGGAACTCGACGAGTCAACGGGTTGACTCAGCGAGTAGGATCAACCAGGAAGGTTGACTTTGACTGAGGACTTTGACTTGGACCAAGGGTTGACCAGTTTGACTTCCAAGGGTATTTTGGTAATTATTGGTGTTTATTGGTTTTGGTTAATTGGTAATGATCAGTGGTGGAGTTCGTGCTGGTGGTCAGAGTAGCGTGGTCTTATTTCTTCAAGTCGGCAGTTGCAGGTGAGTTATCCTCACTATATCGACAGGGTCTAAGGCACCAAGGCCGGCCCTTTATCGGATTGAAATCCGGGTATTTGTTTGATATGTTATTGCTTGCTATGTCTGTATCCTGGTATATATGATGATGCTATGTTAGAGACCTGGTTAAGGTCGATATCCTGGTATATAGGATGATACTATGTTAGTGACCGGTTTGGTCGGTATCCTGGTTAGGATGTTGCTATGATATGTGGTCTGCTAGATCGGTTTGATTAGATGTGAATTGTTATATGATTATATGTTTATGTGCACATGGTTGTTTGGACTGAGGTTGGGTTGAGGCGGGTCCTTCTTTGTGTTGTAGGCTAACATACCTAGGGCGGACCGGTTAGACCGAAGGCCCGGTGAGCGCTCCGGATAGGCTGAAGGCCCCAAGAGGGCGGACCAGACGTGCCGAGGCTCAGAGAGTGGACCAGACAGACTGAAGGCCTGGTGCGGGCGGACCAGTCATACTGTAGACTTAGAGAGTGGACCAGGTGGACTGAAGTCCCGGTGCGGGGGGACCAGTCATACTGTAGACTCGGAGAGAGAGTGGACCGGGTGGACTGAAGGCCTGGTGCAGGCGGACCAGTCACACTGTAGACTCGTTATGCATGGCTGTTCTGTTTATGATATGATATGATACGTGTGTGATATTGTGGTTGGTATTTTGGGGGTAACTCGCTAAGCTTTCAATGCTACAGTTTCAGTGTATTGTTTCAGGTACTTCAGGAGACCGTGGCAAGGTGAAGGCGTGATCGTACCGCTCCTCAGTTTTATGTTGATGTTTCTGGGATACTCTGATAATAAATGAACTGAAAACCTTTTGTAATAAATTAATGAATATGGGTTGTTTTTGAAAAGTTTAAATTGGTTGTAAACTTTCACGGTGTTACAAGAACGTCAAAAACGGAGTTTCTATGCGAAAGATACGAAAATTTTGAAGTTTATGGCACAAATTTCGAGGCTGGTCCGAAGGGTACGCCCAACGTATAGTACTTACGCCCAACGTACTTGATCTGATGAACACGTATCATGCACTCTTGACACGTCCGAGGCTCGGGTTCCGATCAGTCGACACCTCGCAGGGACACCCCGCGTAGAGGATCGCCAAGCAGTACGCCTAGCGTACCGAGGAACTACGCCCCGCGTAGTGAGCTACTTCGGACCCTATATAAAGGATGCGAAGGCTGCCGTATTTTGTTTACAAATTCTCTCATTTTACACCCTTTACTCTCTCTAAATTTACCCTAACACCCCCCGAAGTCCCGATATCATCCCCGACATCCGAAGCAAGTCACGACGCTCCGAAGTTCTTGAGAAAACCATATTTTCAAGTCAAAACTTTGCCTGAGTAAGGCCGGTTTTCAATTAAAATCCATGGTTTCGTCACAAAAAGTCATATTTAGAGTCAAAGTGCTGCCCAAGTTTAAATCCCCGGTTATTTCACGGTGAGTTCAATATATAGGAACAATTGTATATTATGTGTTATATGTGTGATGTGCTTTTCCCATGTTATTATTTCGTGCTATTATGCTAGAAAAGTTGTATCTTTAACCATGTGATCAGTGGAAGGACTTAGATTCACAGTGGTATTGGTATGTAGCCTCTGGCCGTGTAGAGCATGTCTCGTAAGAGAATGACTTCTACCGTTATGGCATTGGCAGAAGGTTAGATAAGGCTAAAAGGCTGAAATCTACCAAAATGTTTAATCAGAAAGTGTATGTCTTCTGTGCTATTTGGGCCGAAGCTTTATTGATGTATATCAAATATTGAAATTGTTATGTCTTATTGATTGTATATCTTTGAATTAAATCATTGATTGATATGGAAAGCTTGTCACATGATTCACATATGCCTTTGTTGTTCTTTGATCCTCTTTTCTTCTGCCATATTGAAATATATATATATATATATATATATATATATATATATATATGGCAAAACGTTATATTGTATCTATTATCGAACTCACTAAGCGTCACCGCTTATCCCTCTCAGTGTTTAACCATTTCAGGTAAAAAGGATCTAGTATAGACATATACTGTTAGAAGATTTTGAATAGATAATACTATTAATTTTGTAATTAGTCTTCATGTATGTATAAAACTAAAGTATCCTGGGTAGTTATGTAATATATAACTCTTTGTAATAGTCGGTTTGTATCCAATTGTTTGTAATCAAACTATCAATGTAAAATATTATTTATAGATATGCATGTAGCATGTTTTGGAGTATTATAATGTAGTTTTAAGTTTTATTGAAAGTGGTTCTCTCGATCATATGAAAGCGAATGAGGTCTTTCAATCATGGTATCAGAGCAGTAGTTTAAGCGAACTAAATTCCACGGATTGGTATTTAGACTTAAACCATCAGAAGTTCAATATATAAATGGATTCATTGTAAATATATGCATACAAACCGTAGGAAATATTTAAGTAAAGTATTAGGTAATAATAAATCCTAATATTCTAAAATACTATGTTACCCCAATTTTTCAGAGCAATGGCTGAACAATTGAATAGCCATACACCAGATATGGGTGGAGATCCTCATCCTGATGAAGTAAATACTCCAGTATCCCCTCGTGAGGAGCGACTCTTGGGTAAACTTACTGGTGTTATTCGACACTCTCGAAGAACACAAAAAGAATGGTGATAAAGGAAAAGCGAAAGTCACCAGAGAATCTTCAAAAGGAGAGGCGAGACATCCTTCATTCAAAACTTTTAAGAGTAGTGGTGCTACAGAGTTTTCTGGTGTCCTTAATCCCAAAGTTGTCCTAACATTGACTCAGAACACAGAGAAAGTATTCTCATCTAGATAATGAAGACAAGGCTAGTTATGCTTCTGCAATGCTCATCAGAGAAGCCTTAGTCTGGTGGGAAGCAACATATGAAGCTCTCAACAAGTATGACCAAGAGAATATATCTTGGGAGATGTTCAAAACTCGCTTTTTAGGAAAGTATTGTCCTCAAGACATGAGGAGAATACTGGAGAAAGAATTCCTCGAGCTTAGACAGGGAGGAATGACTGCGATTAATTATGAAACTCAATTCAATCAAAAAGCATGGTTTGCTAGAAAGTACATTCCAACTGAAGACGATAAAATCCAGTTATTCCTAGATGGACTACGATACGAAATCCACGATTTTGTGGCTAATCGGGATGTTCTGTCATTCGAAAAGGCTGTTGAGTGTGCTCGAAAGTGCGGGCATGACTTAGAAATACATGGTGCCACTCTTTTTGTTCCTAAGCATCCATGTAGTGATCGAGTTGTTCCTATCCCCCCAATTCCACCAGCTCAATCTATTCGAACTGATCCTGGTAATCAAGTGCAATCTCATAATACCCCTCATGGCCGCGGTAGGTCACAATCTTTTTCGCTTCAATCGTCATCGTGTCGAAATTGTGGAAAGAAACATCTGGGCGAATGCAGATTAGAAAAAGGATCAGTGGTTTGTTATGGATGTGGAGAAGTAGGCCACATGAAGTCTGCTTGTCCGATGAAGAATGTTACATGCATTATTTGTGGTGTTGCTGGCCACAGAAAGTGTTTTTGCCCCACTCTTACTAGTCAAATAACGGGAAGTCAAGCTTCTGTTCAACAACCGGTGAGAAGTCAAGCTCATGTTCAACAACCAAAGAGTACTCCAACTAAAAAGGAGGATGTGCCAAAAGTTAAGGGTCATGCATCCAAATTACCACAGAGGAGGCACGCGTGGACCCGAATGTGATGACGGGTACATTTCTTGTCAATTCTAGACCTGCTTACATCTTATTTGATTCTAGTGCCTCAGATTCTTTTGTGTCTCATGAATTTGCGCATTCCTTTCAAATTGCTTGCTATGTACTTGCGCAACCATTTCACATAGATACTACAGGAAGTATATCATTACTTGCTGATAAAATCTATAGGGATTGTGCCATAGAAATTGAAGGCTACAATTTTCTTGCTAATCTGATTCCTATCTCCTTGCCCTACTTTGATATTATTCTCGGCATGGATTGGTTGTCAAAGAACCACGTAGAACTCTTGTGCTATGAAAAGATAGTATACATTCCCATTGAAGGGGGAATCCTATTTATGTCTAGGGTGAAAAAAGAATCTTAAAAATAATCTCTTTCCTCAAAGCCTGTAAATTCATATCGAAAGGATGTTCTATTTATCTGGCTTACACAATTGATGTCTCAAAAGAGGAGAAGAAAACTGTAAATGATGTTCCCGTTGTGAAAGAATATCCTGATGTTTTCCTCGATGATTTTCCTGGACTTCCTTTGGACAGGCAAGTAGAATTCCGAATTGACATTTTGCTTGGTGCTGCTCCGATTGCAAAGACTCCTTATCATCTTGCACCAGCTGAAATGTAACATCCTGTTCCAGGTTGTTTTGTGATTTAAGGCCCGTGGGCCTTAAATCGAGTATGATAAGGTGTTGAGGCTTTGAAGGAGAAAGGTTTAGGCCTTTTGGGGTATGGGTAAGGTAGGTTGTGTGATAAAAGAGTTCGGTTAGTTCTTTAGAGCCCAAATGTATTGTTAAAGGATCTGGTGTGGGCTTTTCATGATTTTTGGATTTGAGTTCGAGTGGGCTTTAGGAGTAATAAAGTTGATAGAATTATAGGGATTCTCGTTACATTTTCATGGATATAAGCATCGTCGGAAACGGACTTATAATGAAGAAGTTATGACCTTCAGAAGTTTTGAGGATTGCAGGCTTAGCCAAGTACGCTGAGCATACACAAAGTGTACGCTAGGCGTAACTTTTGAGTACGTTGGGCATAATGACCACAAATGGTCGTGAATGTTCTTCAAAGTATGTTGGGCGTACCATATGAACACTGGGCGTACTCCAAATAGATCTGGATGCTATTTTAGGGTCTTGGACCCTATTTAAGCTCCTTATCTCATAACCTAACCCTGATATCTTCAGCCTCCATCCTCTAAACCCTAGAAATCGACCCTAAGCCTCCATTTGAGGGATTCTTGAGCATTTTGGTGATGTGGTGAGTTTTTGGTGCACATTGTGGAAGAAGGAGTTCCTTGAGGAAGCATTGCTTGGCTTAGAGTTTGTGGATCCAATCCCTAATCATGTTGATCTAGCTCCAAAAAGCATAAAGTTTGAATCTTGGTGGCTTTCTCATGTGGATCTAGTGCGGTGATCACTTGTTGTGTTTGGATTTTGAAGAATAAGAAACTTTGAAAGAGAATAGCTTGAGCACCTAGCTTTTGGATCTATGTTCTTCTCTTGTTGGTGCATCTTCCAGAGGTATCAAGTTTTGAACTTGCTTATTGTTGTGCTAGTTTTTGTTTTGGGTCCATTTTAGGGTTTTTGGTCCCAAAGCTTGAAGCTTTATGAGTTGTTGAACTCCAAAGCATAATATATGCCCCTTTGAGTACATTTAGTGGTGTTAGGTCATAAAAATCCAATCTTGGACGTTGGAATCAAGCCATGCATGAGTTAGGAAGTATTTGAGATATGGAAGTGAGTGTTTTGGGTGTTTGTGACCTTTCCAGCCAAGCAAAGGCTTAAAGTCACTGACTTTATGGAGTAAGTGCCATTAGGGAGACCAGATCTGGGGATTGAGGTAATGTCTTAACTGTTTAAGACCAAATGAGTAGAAAGAGTGAATCTGGGGAGTACACTGAGCGTAATCCCTATACGCCCCGTGTACTGTCCCAGTGTCCTCGATGACCAATATGGATTTGTGAGTACGTTGAGCGTACCAAGAGAGGTACACCCCGCGTAACCTCACTGTGGACTTTTGGGCTTAGTCTCATTTTGGGCCTTGAGTTTTGGGCCTAGAGTTTGGACTTGTTGTAATAGAGTCTTGGACCTGAGAATTATATATATATATATATATATATATATATATGCTTTGGGCCCTTGAGTTGGGCTTGCCATTAGATGTGAGAGATTTGGGCCTCGGGAGAGCCCATTTATTATTGGGCCTTGGTAGGCCAATTGGTTTTAGGTCATTGATGGGTTGGTTAGTGGACTACCTTTAGACCTAATGAGCGAGATTTGGGAATTAGTTCCTAATCGGGATAATTATGGGCTTTACACAGAGTTAGAGGCCGGTGCATAGCAGCAACGTTTATAGGGGCAGTTCATTATTCGAGGTGAGTCTTCTCACTATACCTTACCTGGAATGGTAACTATGTGTATGTATGAGACTTTATGTGACATGTGACCGGAAGGTCTTATGTATTGATATGAGTTATGTGACCTTGTATGTTATGAATATGTCGTATGTTTGGGGCCGGAAGGCAATCAGAGTTATGGCCTAAAGGCAATCAGATTTATGGCCAGAAGGCAATCTGATTTATGGTCGGAAGGCAATCAGAGTTAAGGCCGGAAGGAAAACAGAGTTGGGGCCGGAAGGCTAGTAATGGTAGGGCCTGAAGGTCTACCAGAATTGTGGGACCGGAAGGTCCTACTGAGACACATTGACCGGAAGGTCTTACAGAGTTATAGCCTCGAGCGGCTAATATGTGTATGTGGTATTTTAGGAAATTTACTAAGCTTGGTGCTTACCGTGTTATGTGTTATGTGTTTTAGGTTCTTACCAGGATTGTGGGAAGGCGGCGGATCGATTGTACACACAAGAGAAAATACTCACAAATAGGGATCCTGGATTTTGATAATTACTTTTGAAAACTATTTTTGAAATATTTTATGACAATCACACTTGAGATTTTGAAAATTATTATATGTGATGTTGGTAATTAAAAAAAATTGCTTGAAAATACTACGGTGTTACATGAAATGAAGGAAATGATGATCCAACTACAGATATAACTTGACAAAGGCTTTATTCGACCGAGTACCTCTCCTTGGGGTGCTCCAGTATTTTTTGTTAAGAAGAAAGACAGATCGATGCGAATATGTATTGATTACTGTGTGCTAAATAAAGTGACTATCAAGAACAAATACCCACTACCTCGCATTGACGATTTGTTTGATCAACTTCAGGGTGTTAGCTATTTCTCAAAGATTGATTTAAGGTCTGTCTATCATCAGTTAAAAGTACACGAGCAGGATGTGCCGAAGACTGCTTTTTGTACTCGTTATGGGCATTTCGAATTCCTTGTCATGCCATTCAATTTGACAAATGCTCCTGCTGTATTCATGGATATGATGAATCGAGTATGTCATCCAATGCTTAATAAATCTGTCATCGTATTCATTAATGATATTCTAATTTATTCCAAGTCTGAAGCTGATCATGCCATTCATATTTGCGAAGTATTATAACTTCTTTGAAAGGAGAAATTATATGCTAAATTCTTGAAATGTGAATTTTGGCTTCACCAAGTTCAGTTTCTCAGCCATGTGATTTCTGGTGAAGGTATATCTATAGATCCTACCAAAATTGAAGCCATTCAGAATTAGGAAGTGTCTCGTAATGCTTCTGAAATTTGTAGTTTCTTGGGTCTCACGGGATATTACCGAAGATTCATTAAAAAAATTTCACGTGTAGCTGTACCTCTCACAAGTCTTACACAAAAGGAAGAAAAGTTCGAATGGGGAGAAGCCCAAGAAAAAGCTTTCTCAACTTTAAAAGATATTTTGACTCATGCTCCGATCTTATCACTCCTAGAAGGTGATAATGATTTTTTTGTTTATAGCGACGCTTCAAGATTGGGTCTTAGTTGTGTGTTGATGCAACGTGGTAAAGTGATAACTTATGCCTCAATATAACTGAAAGATTATGAAAAGAATTATCCCACCCATGATCTGGAACTCATTGCAGTGGTATTTGCCTTAAAACTTTGGAGACATTATATTTTTGGTACGTAATGCCAATTGTTTACCGACCACAAAAGTCTCAAGTACATATTCAATAAGCAAACTCTGAATATGAGACAACAACGAGCTATGGAGCTGATCAAAGACTATGACTGTGAAATCCTGTATCATCCTGGAAAGGCCAATGTAGTTGCTAATGCTCTTAGCAGAAAAGTTTATCATAATAGTATGTGTTATACTATTACTCACACTACAATAAAGTTCCTATTCTTGATGAACTAGAGAAATGGAAAGAAGAAGCTTTAAAGCCAAAAAATATGAAGAAAGAAGGGATGATACATTATGTTGGGTCGTGTTTTGTTATGTATTGCGTCGATTGGGCTCGCTAGTTAGTCCAATTTTGTAACTCCGGTTTGGGCTTGTCCAACCGTGAGCTTGATAGGGTTTATTATAAATATAGGTGCTTGCATGCATCTTAGGTTAATGACTGAAACGAAAGTTACGATAGATCAGAGCATTATTCAGAAGTTTTAATTATCGTTCTTGTAACCCTAAATCCTCTACAGCGGAAGTTCTTAGTCGAGCTCTGCTGAGGATTGTTTGAATCAATCATTCGACATATTGTGATTCAACTTTGTCTTGTTTATTGTTTATGTTCTTCGTACTACCTGTTACAAAGATCTAATCGATCTTCAAGTTTACTTATTATCTTATCAGTTGGTATCAGAGCAGGAGGCTGTGTAATTCATACACATCTTTTCTGTGAAAAAGGTTGCGATTAGGGTTATTCCGCATTAATCAATATTTATTGAGCCGTCATCCCATAATTGACGTAACTCAGCATTTATTTGTTTTGTCCTAATTTAATTCATTACAAGTCTGATCTTTTAAATAGGTTATTCGATCAAGCATGGACGAGTCACAATCCAATCCCATTAACATTTCAAACAACATTGGATCAACGACAAAGATTCCCATTCTTTATACTCAGGATTACGAAGTCTGGGCACATCATTTTGAAGATTATGTCATCGGATCTGAGGACAATGGATATCTCATCTGGGAAGCAATCGTATCTGGACCATTCGCTCATTCAGCAACTTCAAGAATTATTAAAACTCAGAAGGAGTATAATGATCTTTTGAAAGACGTTAAAGATATTGCTCAAGACGAAAAAGATAAATTTCAGTGCAATATTAAAGCATTGAGATTAATCAGATTCGCTCTTCAATCTGACACTTTCAGGCTGGTGAGTTCATGCACAACTGCCAAAGAAATACGGGACAGGCTACGAGAATTGTATTCTACGGACGAGGATCTTGAGCATTCCATTCAAACCTTGCTACTATCCGAGTTTGGTGAATTCAAGCAGAGTCCTGAAGAAACTGTAACTCAGACATTCGATCGCTTCAATCATCTTCTCAGTAAGATGATTAAACATGATATTGAAAGGAAGTTGATTGAACAAAAGGTTACCTTTTTAAACGGTCTCAGATCTGAGTGGAGACCGCTTGTGTCCACAGTTAAAGAGCATGAGCAATTTAAATCTTACTCTTTGGCGAAACTGGTAGGCATTCTGAAATCTCAAGAAAAGATCGTGTTACAGGAGAAAAATATGGTTTCAAGCTTGGGTTCATTGGCCCTTCTGTCCAAAAGCAAAGCTGTGATGGAAAATGAAGACCTCAACCTAGAGGATTATGACCTTACCTCTGAAGACTATGCAATGATGGTGTCAAACCCAAAAAGGTTCATCAAGAAAAGGTTCCCCACCAATAAGAACCGAAATTGGCAGGGAAGTTATAATTCTGAAAAGGTCAGGGAAGAACCGAAGGCAGAAGAACCAAAGAAGGAACCGAAAGCTGAAGGAGATTCGGGAGTGAGTTGCTATTTTTGTGGAGGAAAGAACCACTATGCCAAAGATTGTGTTCTTAAGAAAATGGCAGAAAAGGATGAGGAGAAAGATGAAGAAGCAGTGTTGTTGAAAAAGCTGGAAGAGATCAAGAGAAAGAAAACTACTGCTAACCCTTATATGAATGCTTTAATTGTGTAGGGTTCGGTAGTGAATGATGAGTTCGGTGGCGTGGAGGTCTGGTCAACCGACTCTGAGGATGATGAAGTAAGGAAGCCTTATCATGGAAAGGCTTATGTGGCGAAAGATGAGGGTAGCGGTGGAAAATGCTTGATGGTGTCTGATGTATCTCAGATGAGGGGATACAACATAGATGGTGGGAATGAAGACACAAAGGAGCGAGAGGACTTATGCTTCACAGCAAAACCGCTCAGCGTGCAGTTCAACGAACTTGATGAATTAATCAAGAAGGTACAATCCGTTTTTATTGCATTCAAAGTCCCACAAAGTTCATATGAAAAAGAATTAAAAAATGTTAATTCAAGAATCTCTCATCTAGACAGCAGTTTAACTCAAACACGTGTCACCAATTCTAACCTAACTGACCAAATAAGCAGGGTGTCTTCAAAGAGTGAGGAACGGAGGATATGGATCGAACTGAAGGAGTCGGAGTTAATCAAAACCAAGGATGAAAACATTTATTTGCAAAGAGACAATTTAAAACTTTTAAAACAGAGAAATGTCTTTTGTTTAATTGCTAAGCGTCTTTATACTAATATCACTCAGCTTCATTTGGACTGTGAAATAGCGCAGAAAATTCATCGCATGATTTTGCCCTTCCTTGAGTTTAAGGAGGATGAAATTGACGCTGAAGCATATAACTGTGAAAGTGTTGTTTCGTCTGAGGATGTTAATCCGACATATATGTATGGTCTAGACAAAATCGAATCTTTCATAAAGTCCAAAGACCACAAGGACATGTTGAAAAACCTTTTGGATGAAAATGATAAACTGAATCTGAGGACCGAAACCATACAAAAATTTGACTCATTGAATGCCAACTTGAGCTCAGAAAATAAAATTGATGTTGAAAATGCATCTGAGCTTAATGAGGACGACAATATGAGTGAAATTTCTATAGAGGACACAGTTGATTGTTCGGAATTTGTCAAGAGTGAACCCAAAAACCACAAGAATCTCATTTCAGAAAATTCAGTGGAGTTTGCTCGTTTGTCCCAACAAAAGTCCCCGATCCTTGCAGAAAAGGCAGTAGTATATCAAAAGGTAAGGACAACTCCAAATCAGGTGTATAAGGTGACAGGCGTAACCGAACATCAGACTGCTGAACTCACAGCCATTGTAAACGAAGACAATGCTGATGGCTGCGATGAGTTCTTCTGGTCAACTCCCATCGACAATGCTGACGAAACAGTAGGTCTGTCTGAAAGGACTTCATGGAAAACCAAAGGCAGATATGTGCCAGAACCTTTGAACAAGCCTGATAGCTTCGACGTACCAAGTACTAGTGGTACAAAAGATGTTCCTGAAGAAAAAGGAATTCCTGCAAAAGAAGTCACTCCTTTAAGCGAAACATCATCAGTTCGGAGTGAACCAGCTGACGGAAAACAAAAACCAAAAGCGAATATCCATCATTAGCCGAAGCAGGTGAGAAATCAAAAACAGCAAAGGAATCAGAGATACAAGAAGAATGTCTCTGAAAGAAAACAGTTTTGGCAATCTTAAAATGCCTATTTCTCATATCGTGACAGAAATTTAAAGTCAGAGAAAAGTACTGTTAAATCACAAGAGAACAATATCAACCGAAAGTAGAGGTTCGGTTCAGAGTACAATATCAACCGAAAGCAGAGGTTCGGTTCAGAGAACACTATCTACCGAAAGCAAAGATTCGGTTCAGAGAGCAAAAGCGACCAAAATTTTAGGTTCGGTCCCACTGATGATAAAAAACAAAAGGGTCACCTAGAATCTCAAGTCAATAAATCATCTCAGTCTAAATTCTCTCATTCTAACTCTTCAAATTCTTCTAATTCCTCTCACCCCCATTCTAAATTCTATTCTGTTCGCTCTCAAAATCCTAAATCTTCAACAGATCTAATAGGAAAATCGAAGGTTTCATCGATCGAAACAAATCAAAATCATCCCACAATCCAAAAACCTAAACCAGAATCCAAACCAAAAGCAACAAATCCCAATAAAATTAAGGTTTTTACCATCAAAAAGAAAGATGAGACAACGCTAATAAAAAGAACATATCTTGTTGACATTTCTCTTACTATTCCTGTTCCTGTGAAAGGCTCACATGGACCCAAGAAACTTTGGGTTCCTAAATCTGCTTAATTTTTGCAGGTTATCAGTGATGAGCAGTTTGACGAAGAATGGTACATTGATAGTGGCTGCTCACGTCACATGACAGGAAGGAAGGAAGAGCTAAGGGAATTTAGATCTCTTTCAAACGGTGGAAATGTCAAGTTTGGGAACAACTCCTTCGGCACCATAAAAGGCTATGGAATGATTACAAACGGTGATTTCACGATTAGGAAGGTTGCATACGTAGAAGGACTACAACATAACCTCATCAGTGTATCTCAGCTTGTTGGAGGTACCGGTCTCAAGGTTTCCTTTGACGATGAGGGTTCGGAAATAATTGAGAAGAAGATGAAAAGAGTTATTCTCAAATCAGAGCACAAAGGTGAAATGTTTCCCCTGAACCTCAAACCCATCAAAGGGAATCCAGCTATCTGCCTGTTATCCAAAGCAAAATCTGACGAAAGCTGGCTGTGGCACCGAAGGCTCTCTCATCTCAACTTTAAGGATATCAACAAACTTGTCACTGGAGGTCATGTTCGAGGTCTTCAATTGCTCAACTACGATAGAGAACATTTGTGTGCTTCATGTGAAATGGGGAAGTAGAGTCGTCAAAGTCATCCATCAATAATAAACACTAAAGTTGTTGAACCACTAGAGTTACTTCATATTGATTTGTGTGGTCCATCATCTATCGAAAGCATCGGCGGTAGCAAGTACATTCTTGTTATTGTTGATGACTTTTCGCGCTTTACATGGGTGTTCTTTCTGAAGCTTAAATCTGAAGCGACTCACAAGCTAAAGATGTTCATCAAGCAGGTTGAAGTACAACTGAAGAAAGTCGTTCGCAACATCAGGAGCGGCAATGGGCTGGAGTTCAAAAATAAAGAATTCGAAGAATTCTTGGCAGAAAAAGGAATTAGTCACAACTTCTCAGCTCCCTACACACCTCAACAAAACGGAATTGTCGAAAGACAAAACCGTTCTTTGTGTGAGGCGGCCCGAACCATGCTAAGTTTCGCTTCTTTACCTTTATATTTTTGGGCTGATGCTATCTCTGCAGCTTGTTTTACGCAGAACAGGTCATATCTCAATAAACGATTCACTCTCACTCCATATGAGATCATCAACAACAGGAAGCCAAATGTCAAATTTTTCCATGTGTTCAGTTCACGGTGCTTCATCTTCAATTCTAAAGAACACCGCAACAAGTTTGATGTCAAAGCCGATGAAGGGATATTTCTGGGCTATTCTCTCACTTTTAAAGCGTACAGGGTATTAAACAAGCGCTCGAGGAAAATAAAAGAGACTTATTACGTGACTTTTGATGATAGCTATGTCAAAAAGCTAAAGGCCAACGAAGACACAGCTGGATAAATCTTTCCTCAAACTGGTCAAGTCACAGCCTCGATTGCAAACCTCTTTGAGAAGTTCGTCGAGTTATTTGATGAACCAGAGAAGGCCATTCTCTTGGAAGCCAGCGCAACAGATAACAGGGTAGATCATCTGAAGCAACTTGTCGAAGATGCTACAACGCGAATAAATGAAGGAGTATCCAGTTCCAACAAAGCTCCACAGCACAATGCTTTAGTCGAGGGGGAGGATCCATCTTCGTCATCACAGCCGAGCTCAAATGTTGAGGGGGATAACAGTTCTCAAGCTGCTCCCGAACGCACTTCATCAACCGAACGTGCCACACCAACCGAAAGTGCCACACCAACCGAAAGTGCCTCACCACCCGAAGGTGCATCAACACCAAAAGCTCAACACCACCAGAAACCTCTCTAGCTCAAGATACTCAAGAAATACCTGAAAACTTATCTGTTGAGGGGGAGAATGCTGATATACTTGATGACGATGACAGTCAATCCGAACTAGAAGAGATGGTAAACGCTGAATTGGATCCATCCTATGATCCAAATTACCCTCCTCTTGTCAAATGGACCAGGGATCATCCTGTCTCCCAGGTTGTTGGCAATGTCTCTGAAAAAGTTCTGACCCGATCACAACTCAAGGCAAAACAAACTTCCTTATTTTCAACAGTAGAATTCTGTATGTTCAACTCCTTCGTCTCAAAAGTTGAACCAAAGACAGTTAACACTGCTCTTGATCACTCCGATTGGGTTCAAGCTATGCAAGACGAACTGAATGAATTCGAAAGGAACAAAGTTTGGCGCCTCATTCCAACTCCTCAAGATGCCTCAGTTGTTGGTCTCAAATGGGTCTTCAGAAACAAAATGGACAAGGAAGGGAATGTGATATGAAACAAAGCACGTTTAGTAGTGAAAGGATACTGTTAGGAGGAAGGAATCGACTATGAAGAAACTTTCGCTCCTGTTGTTAGGCTGGAATCCGTTAGAATATTTCTTGCCTATGCTGCACATAAAAACTTTGAAGTCTACCAAATGGATGTCAAGTGTGCATTTCTAAATGGAGAACTTGAAGAAACAGTATACGTGGAGCAACCTCCTGGATTCGTAAATGAAAGGTACCCTAATCATTGTTATATTTTGGACAAAGCCGTATATGGACTGAAACAAGCTCCGAGAGCCTGGTATGAAACGCTAACAAAGTTTTTTAAAGATGTCCAAATTCAAACAAGGTTCGGTTGACCCAACCTTCTTTCGTAAAAAAGAAGGTAACCACCTAATGATTGTTCAAATTTACGTCGATGATATCATCTTTGGCTCAACGAATCCTAGCCTAACGGCTGAATTCAGAAAGCTGATGGAGACTAAATTTGAAATGAGCTCAATGGGTCCAATTAACTTTTTCCTTGGTTTAAATATTAGATAGGGACCCGAAGGCATCTTTATTAATCAGGAAGCTTACACGAAGACTCTCCTTGCAAAATTTGGCATGATGGGAGATTCAAAGGTTAAAGTTCCAATGGCGTTCGGCACCAAGCTTACTCCATCATTGGATAAGCCAGCAGTTGATATTACACTATATCGCCGGATGATCGGTTCATTGATGTATCTTACTGCTAGTAGGCCTGATATCATGTTCTCTGTTTGTTATTGTGCTAGATTTGAGGCGAATCCACGTGAACCTCATATGCTTGCAGTGAAGAACATACTTCGTTATCTCAAGCGAACTACCTCTTTAGGTCTATGGTATCCTTCCAGCTCGGGCTTCTTCGTTCAAGCCTACTCAGATGCAGACCTTGGAGGTTGTGGACTAGACAGGAAAAGCATTACCGGAGGCTGCCAATTCCTCGATGGGAAGTTGGTTAGCTGGCAATCAAAGAAACAAACTTGTGTGTCTTTGTCTACGGCTGAAGCAGAATACATTGCAGCTGCCTCCTGCACTTCTCAAGTGATTTGGATCCAAAGTCAACTCCGGGACTATGGACTCAATATGAAAAAGATCCCACTATATTGTGACTCTGAAAGTGCAATTAGGATCTGTCATAACCCAGTACAACACTCCAAGACCAAGCACATAGCACTGAGGTATCACTTCATTAAAGATCATGTGGAAGATGGGAACGTTGAAATTCATTTTGTTAGAACCACTGATCAACTGACTGACGTCTTCACCAAAGCCCTTCCTGAAGCGTCGTTCAACAAAATTCTACAAGGGCTAGGCATGATGGAATCAGAGTCAGTACCACAAATCACCTCTCAAACTCAAAAGTAAGAAGCGAAATAGACCGAACGTTCGGGTTCGGGTCTTGTACTCATGTACCGAAATGAACCGAATGCTCGGGTTCGGTTGGATAATCTGCTTTTCGCTCATCAATCAAAGGTGGTTTTCTTGGTTGTAAATTTCATGTACAATTGTTCCAAATTCATTTTTCTTATTGTCAAAAGTATTCCCTTTTTGAAAATCTATTTTCTTTGGTAACCGAAATAGACCGAACGTTCGGGTTCGGTTTCAAAATTTTTCTTACCCGAAATAGACCGAACGCTCGGGTTAGGTTCCAAAGTTTTTCACAACCGAAATAGACCGAACGTTCGGGTTCGGTTCCAAAATTTTTCTTACCCGAAATAGACCGAACGCTCGGGTTCGGTTCCAAAGTTTTTCACAACCGAAATAGACCGAACGCTCGGGTTCGGTTTCTCAAATTCTCACAACCGAAATAGACCGAACGCTCGGGTTCAGTTCCAAATTTTTTTTTAACTTTTTATTTTCTTTCTCAGTCTTATTTTATTTTATTTTATTTATTTTCTTTTTCACTATTATTTATCAAAAATTCCAAAAATATTTTTCTTAATATATAATTTCAAAAACTCCAAAAATATTTTGTTCTTTATTTCCTTTTTGGCTTTAATTTTATTTGTGTGTTTGTTTATGGGGAAATTGTTAAATTAGTTAAGTGTCCCTAGAAGCATGCTGCTGTATGTGTCCAAAGCCTCATCTGATTCTGAATAATAGCCTTAATGACTTGGTATACACAAACCTTGTCTTCCCAATTAGGCTATCACATTTATTCTAATCGTGAGCTACCTAACTCTCTTCTCACAAGAGATAAGAGTTTTCTGCTTAGTCCTATCTTTCACAGCAAAGGTACTTTTGATTTCTTACACCATCTACATTACATTTCTCCATCCCACTCCATTCACAAATGTAACCCTTGAGAGTCTCAGAAATTACCACTGAGGTTTATGGTTACCCAATAACTGCGTTCATGATCTTAGTTTCATGCCACTACGAGCTGAGTGAAACCCAAAATTCAATACCCAATCTGAATTGACGGTGAACAATTAATTTGCTCTAGTTTTCACTAATGAATTGACGGACGTATCTTCATGAAATCTCAAAATTTTCTTTTGTGTGATTCCTATGAAATTGTTAAAAACCATAACATTTCTTCCCTTGGGATCCAGTTTTTAATTTTTGTTGAGATTTTATATTTCCCAGCCAATTTAAAATTATTCCCAACCTACTTGTTCCACAGACTACACCGGTCTCACAAGTACTTCGTTCACTTTCTATCTTATATCAAGATTAGGAATGTTGAATCGAAGCGAAAGCCACCCTAATAAGCCTAATTAAAAGAAGCCTTTCAACACTTCTTAATAAGTGTTTGATCGTCATTCAACGGGAAACCACACAACCACTTTAAGGTCTCTCTGGACTTTGAAGGAAGAGATTCGTGCCTGGGATCATCTGTTTCGTGTCTTTATTGACATCACATTTTTCACAAAAATTTTGCTTTATTTCTTTTCTTTGACACCCTAAGCACGAAAATCTTTGATTTTCCAAAATTCAGGTTCTATTAATTACAAGGCATTTTACTTGGATTGACAGTCGATTAAAGGCTGTGGTTGATTTTAATCCACGTGGCGGTATTTTTCAAAAGATGTCGTTACAATTTAAAGGGATAAGATGAAGACTTACTGACTCAGGCGGGAGTCTAATCGATTTGATTTCAAACGGCGCAATAGGGAAAGCGTGCGAATTGGAACCGTCTCATCTCCAAATGGCGCAGAAGGGGCGCGTGTGAATCTGAAACGCTTCATATCCAAACGACGCTTGATGGGAGGCGTGTTCTTAGGGGTCTGACACTCTCTCTCATGTGTGATCATCGGCTACCCCAACTGTCACGCATCAGTCAACTCCGGAAAACTCTTCGTTTTTCGATAGAAGATTTGGGAAGATCTTTCTCTCTCCTTACCCCACAGTATAAAAGGCAACATCCTCCATCGTTTACCTCTTTACTGCAATTAAAATTCCCAGAGCGCAAGAAATCCCTGAACCTTAACTGTTCATCATCTTCTCCACTTTCTTCAAGCAATGGCAGATTGATCTTCCGTTCACGCAACATCCCACATACTGCCTATTCGCCCACAACAATGCCTAATCATCGATTTAACCCCTCATGTTTACGATGCCTTCATGTTCCCCATAATCGAGTGCCTGCGATTTTCTCCAATCGCTCCTGCACTTACAAGGGCTGAATCAGTTCCAATGGAGTTCTTGTCGCAAATCTTTGCGACTGATCACTATGACAAAGCGGTTGACAGAATCTTCTTTGACATTTTTCAGCACAAAGCATCAATTTCCAAGCAACGATTTTGCTCCCTGTTAGGGTTTGAAGCTGACTCTACGAGGGTTAATCCTAAGACGATTCCAATGGGGCACTTGTTCAATATGTTTTACAACATGGGTTATACAGAGGTGCTTTCTTCAGTCGCGAAATTCAAGAAGTCGTGCCTGCCTCCACAGTGGAACGGGATGTTCACTATTCTATTCAAAGGGTTATCTGAAAGAAGCGCTGGATCTGATGGTGCCAGTCGGTTATTTTTGTCAATCATGTATGGTATCTACAATGGCATCAATGTAGATTATGGGTCTATTCTATGGCAACAACTCATCCAGAGTCTCTCCTCTACATCCAGGCATTCTGAAATTTCTTACGCCAGGTTCTGGACTTTGGTCACGAAATGGGTGATGGACAAGTACCACGTCCCCATTGTCGCTGGTGCTCCAATGTCTTCGATTGGTACATTCCATACCACGAAGATTATTGTCTCGGACGCATCCAAATTTCCATTCAACGGTTCAATTCCGGAGTCTATGTATGGTGACGTTCCAGCTGATAGCCGGATTATCAGAACTTACAAAGAATTTAAGCGTTCCAGTCCGAGGGATCTCACTCCGGAGATGTTGAAGTCTATTCATGATGCCGACAAGCCTGCTCCAAGAGGCAAGAAGGCTGATAAAGGGAAACAGGTGGCGAAAGGAGCTAAAGGCCCGTCTCCAAAGAAGAGGAAACCCACAAAGGCTGCTCAGTCTCCGCAGCAAAAGAGGCGAAAAACCCAACCCAAGAGAAAGCTGGTTATCGCTTCCTCCTCTAGCGAGTCTGAGGGTGAAAGTTCGGATTCTGAAGACTCTCCACGAGGCAACACTCCACCTAGATCTCCTACCCCTGAAATTCAAATCCCTCCTTCTCCAATTCCCTCTCCTCCTAAGACTATTCCTACTTCCATTCCCACCATAAACCCCTTTACACACATTCCAAACACTTCAATCCCAATGCCACCACCAATATTCACCGATGCAACCACAACATCCACTGCAGATGTTAGAGCCAACGTATCTGATACGCGGGTTCATACTGATGCAACCGAACCTACACCAGCACCCGAAACCACAAACACAACCGAAACCCCAAAAGCAACCGAACCTACCCCCACACTTACACCCGAAACAACCCAACCCGAACCTACCCATACTACTGTACCACCCGCTTCTCCACCACCACCATCTCCCGGTCACGCCTCCGAGGGAGACGCAACATTCCTTGGCGGGAAAAATATGACGTTTGACTCGGTCTACTATAGTCCATTTCAAGTACAGAGCGATGATGATGATGACGCTCCGGTTACAAAGAAACATCTCAAGGAGCTCCATGACAAGGTTGACTTGCTCATTGCCTCTTCTTCTACGTCTCAATCATCACTTTCTGAAGCTACAGTTCAGAAGATTGTTGATGCTTTCTCAAAGGCTCAGCAAGATTCTCTCGCTTCTGCCACCTCCGCCATTGATGCCTCAACAAAAGCCTGTCAGGTTGCGACCGAAAAAGTCGATAAACTATTTTCTGATGCCTCTGCCCTGTTAAAGTCTTTACTGGAGAGTGCAAATGCCGCTAAGACTACGTTGGAACCGATTGTTCAACAGTTGGCCACGTCTGTCTCCACTGAGTTGAAGTCCTTCGCTTCATTTCGTCAAACGCTCTCAGACGACAACTCAGCATTTCGTGCTACTATTGACGAACGTCTCTCAAAGCTCCAAGCCGATTTGGCTGCTGAGAACTCGTTGATGGATGTTTTAGCCAGAAAGACCACCGCTCTGAAGGTCAAGAGCGTTCAACTCTCTAACTCTCAACAGGAGGTTGATTCTCTTCGGTCCGAAAGGGAGGTGATTAAGTCGTGTGTTTCGGATGTCCACTCTGCCATATCCAACATCCTTGAAGCACATGATCCCATCCTGAACTACACTGTGAGGCGAGACCTTGCAGAGAAGCTCGCTCCCGCGCTTGCCTTGCTCAGCAAAATGGAAGGGCTACTTGATTTCGTGTCCATTCCGAAACAAGGGGGAGAGAAGGAGTCTGTATCCCAACCACCTCATTCCTCAAAGGCAACTCACACAACCGAACCTCCTCTAGTAGGTCAAGCCTCCGGTTCGGGTGTGAAAGACAAAGGTAAAAATATTGCTGAGGAAGAAGAGGAAGAAGACAAAGAAACAATTGCCGACTTGTTGAAGCGTAGAAGTCGACGCAATGAGGCTGATGACAGTGCTCGTGTGGCAAAAGAGGCTGAAGAAGTTGAACGAAAACAGAAGGAAGCCCACGACCTTCTTGAGAGTAGGAAAACTCTTTTTCCTGTATGGACTCTCGAGAGGATGATAAAAGAAGCCATCGACACTCCGAGCATCTTGTGGCTAGAACCTGTTATTTCACTTGACTGTTCCAACACTGTCGATTCTCAGTTCGACATGTCACTGACCCGAAAGGCGTTCATCTTTCACGCCTTCTCCAACGTTTCAGAGTTCCCTCATCCTCATCCACAGGTTGATCGGGACTTGATTAATTTCTATCTCAAGGCTGCTCATCCTCCATATCAGACTTGGAGCGCTCAGAAGATTATCAACGTTCGGGTCTTGAAGTCGTACACTGAAGGGAACTTCATTAACGTTCGGTTCAAAGTGCTTCGGGGATCTGCCAAAACCGAACATGCCATTTCTTTAGCAGATCTTCCGAACCTCAATCCCCATGATTGGATAATCTTGCACAACATCCTTCTCACCAACGAAGCTGAATATGGTCCGATCATCGACCATCTTAAAAGGATGCTGGTGTGCTACATCATGGAAGTTGCACTGATGGATCAGGAGATAGCAAGCGTATTTAAGAAGAAACCAACAATATCTCCTGTTGGCTCTGCCAGTGATCTGAACCAAATGCAGATGGGCAAAATTGACTCGAGATGGAATTCAGTCATGTTCACTAGGAACGAAGGACATAAATGTCTTTTTGCCTTAACTGGTAAACATCTGTACACCACTGCTTGCCTAGAGCATGTGTTGGGGATCATCCACAGATGCAAGCAAAACTCAGCGGATGATGTCAAGTACTTCGATGACATGATACATTGGTACATTCGGTTCAGACAGACGATCCTTGCGCTAATATCTCGTTTGTTTGATACCACGAAGAAAGTTCCCGCTGCTGGCCCAAGCAAGAAGAAGAAGTAGTCTCGCTCCAATTTGACGCAAAGGGGGAGATTGTTGGGTCGTGTTTTGTTATGTATTGCGTTGATTGGGCTCGCTAGTTAGTCCAGTTTTGTAACTCCGGTTTGGGCCTGTCCAACCGTGAGCTTGATAGGGTTTATTATAAATATAGGTGCTTGCATGCATCTTAGGTTAACGACTGAAACGAAAGTTACGATAGATCAGAGAATTATTCAGAAGTTTTAATTATCGTTCTTGTAACCCTAAATCCTCTACAGCAGAAGTTCTTAGTCGAGCTCTGCTGAGGATTGTTTGAATCAATCATTCGACATATTGTGATTCAACTTTGTCTTGTTTATTGTTTATGTTCTTCGTACTACCTGTTACAAAGATCTAATCGATCTTCAAGTTTACTTATTATCTTATCATATTATACTGTTGTTTTACTTGATGGTCCACGAGGATTGAAGGTATTTAACAATCGATTATGGATTCCAAAGATTGGTGGATTAAGACAAAAGATTTTAGATGAAGCTTATAAGTCTAAGCTGTCTATACATCCTGGTATAAGTAAAATGTACTATGATGTACGGGTTGATTATTGGTAGCCTAGATTAAAGAGAGATATTGGAAGATATGTGCATGAATGTCTAGTATGCTTACAAGTCAAAATAGAGCACCAAAAGCCTTATGGAACTCCAGAAAGTCTTAGTGTTCCCGTGTGGATATGGGAAGAATTGTCCATGGATTTTATTTCCAAATTGCCAAAGACTGCTAAACAGCATGATAGCATTTGGGTAATTGTCAACCGTTTGACTAAGAGTGCACATTTTCTCGCCATGCGTGAAACCGCTCCAATGGAGAAATACGCACAAGTATACTTGGATGAAATTGTTGCGAGAAATGATGTGCCACTAAAGATCCTTTCCGATCGTCATATTCGCTTCACTTCTCACTTGTAGGTGAGTATGCAACGTGAATTGGGATCTCGAGTCGCTCTCAGCACAACTTATCATCCCCAGACAGATTGTCAGATGGAGAGAACAATCCAAATAGTAGAAGATATGCTTTGTGCATGTATCTTGGAGTTCGGTGGTAATTGGGACAAGTACTCCTCTTTTCGAATTTTCGTATAATAACAGTTACCACACTTCAATCAAAATGCCACCATATGAAGCATTATATGGTCATAAATGTCGTACGTCATTATGTTGGCGTGATATAGGACAGAAAATCCTTAGAGGCCCTGAACTGATTCAAGACACCACCGACAATATTCAAATCATACGAAAAAGAATGAAAGCGACCCAGGATCGACAAAAGTCCTATGCAGAAAATAGAAGACGACCCATAGAATTCCAGGTGGGTGATTTTGTAACGTTGAAGGTATCCCCATGGAAGGGCATTATGCGATTTGGGAAGAAAGGAAAACTAAGTCCTATATTTGTTGGTCCTTTCCGAATCATCCAGAGAATTGGTAAACAAGCATATCGCTTGGAATTACCTGAAGATTTGGCAGGTATTCATGATGTGTTTCACGTGAGTTATCTGCACAAATGTTTAGGCATATATTATGAAACAGTTCCGTTATCCGAGGAGAAACTGGATAATAAGTTAACATATATAGAAGAGCTTGAACAGATCGTAAATGAAAGAACGACTAATCTACATAATAAAGAAGTGGAGTTGGTGCTCGTCAAGTGGAAACACCATCGAGGCCCAAATTATACTTGGGAAAATAAGAATGAGATAAGAGCGAAATATCCCTATTTGTTTAAATCGATGTAATTTCGGGGACGAAATCCCCAAAAGGAGGAGGTATTTGTAAAATACACGTTCAATTATCGTGTTTTGTAGTTTAAAAGTAAATAATATTATGAAATATTATATGATTATGAGTATTGAGTTCTAACAGATAGTTTTTACTATAATTGAAGTAAAACTATGTTTAGAATCATTCAGAATGTTTTGGAAGTCTTATGAGATTCCAATCAAATATCAGTTATTGAAAGTAACTAAAAACATATGAAGTTGGAAATAAGTGAAAATAATGTTACTGAAAGTTGTAAAGAATCTCGTTAGAAGCATTTAGATGAAAACCTCATTGAAATCTGAGTTATAGCGAAGTTATGACTTATTGAAGTTTTGTGACAGAACCGACACAACACTATTTAGCATAAAAAGTGAGTTTTCGATAAACTATTTTTTTAGCTTTAGTGATTTAAATGAAATTCGTAGTATTCGTTAAACCGAGAACTTTCATAAAAAGAACGTCCAAATCTGACTTCGTATAAGGAAGTTATGATTTTTCTAAGTTTCGGTATAGAAGTAGACATCTAAAAACTCGAAATAAAGACCGAGTGATTTTTAGCCAATGCAGCCTAAACGAGAATCAAAGTTCTTCTCAATAGTAGTAAAACAGTAAAAAGACAGACTAAAATAGACGTCGGATGAAGAAGTTATGAAATTTTAACGGACTTTTCCTATCCCGGCCCATTAAATATATAATAATAATAATAATAATAATAATAATAATAATAATAATAAATTAGCCGACGGAATCTAACGAAAGTTGTAGAGCATAATTTCACCTACGCGTGGATATAAAGAACGTAAAAAAACGGAGTTTCTATGCGAAAGATACGAAATTTTGAAGTTTATGACACATATTTCGAGGCTGGTCCGAAGGGTACGCCCAACGTACATTACTTATGCTCAACGTACTTGATCTGATGAACACGTATCATGCACTCTTGACACGTCCGAGGCTCGGGTTCCGATCAGTCGACACCTCGTAGGGACGCCCCGCATAGAGGATCGCTAAGCAGTACGCCTAGCGTACCGAGGAACTACGCCCCGCGTAGTGAGCTACTTCGGACCCTATATAAAGGATGCGGAGGCTGCCGTATTTTGTTTACAAAATCTCTCATTTTACACCCTCTACTCTCTCTAAGTTTACCCTAACACCCCCCAAAGTACCGGTATCATCCCCGACACCCGAAGCAAGTCCCGACTCTCCGATGTTCCGGAGAAAATCATATTTTCAAGTCAAAACTCTGCCCGAGTAAGGCCGGTTTTCAATTAAAATCCATGGTTTCGTCACAGAAAGTCATATTTAGAGTCGAAGTGCTGCCCAAATTAATCCCCAATTATTTCATGGTGAGTTCAATATATAGGAACAATTGTATGTTATGTGTTATATGTGTGATGTGCTTTTCCCATGTTATTATTTCGTGCTATTATGGTAGAAAAGCTATATCTTTAACCATGTGATCAGTGGAAGGACTTAGATTCATAGTGGTATTGGTATGTAGCCTTTGGTCGTCTAGAGCATGTCTCGTAAGAGAATGACTTCTACCATTATGGCATTGGCAGAAGGTTAGATAAGGCTAAAAGCCTGAAATCTACCAAAATGTTTAATCAGAAAGTGTATGTCTTATATGCCATTTGGGCCGAAGCTTTATTGATGTATATCAAGTATTGAAATTGTTATGTCTCATTGATTGTATATCTTTGAATCAAATCATTGATTGATATGGAAAGCTTGTCATATGATTCACATATGCCTTTGTTGTTCCTTGATCCTCTTTGTTACTGACATATTGAAATATAAATAAATAAATAAATAAATATATATATATATATATATATATATATATATATATATATATATATATATATATATATATATATATATATGGCATAATGTTATATTGTATCTATTATTGAACTCACTAAGCGTCACCACTTATCCCTCTCAGTGATTAACCATTGCAGGTAATAAGGCTCCAGTATAGACATATATTGTTAGAAGATTTTGAATAGATAATACTATTACTTTTGTAATTAGTGTTCATGTATGTATAAAACTATAGTATCTTGGGTAGTTATGTAATATATAACAGTTTGTAATAGTCGTTTTGTATCCAATCGTTTGTAATCCAACTATCAATGTAAAATATTATTTATTAATATGCATGTAGCATGTTTTGGAGTATTATAATGTAGTTTTAAGTTTTATTGAAAGTGGTTCTCTCGATCATATGAAAGCGAATGGGGTCTTTCATATCATATTAAAGGTGTGTAATAGGAATGAATAATGGAATTCTATTTTGTGGCACTATCAGGTGTCAATGCATATTTACGTACCAGAGTACAATATTGTATTCCTTTGGATAGCCAGATATGGTGGGTTCAATCAGGAAACTGAAACAATATATTTGGTCATCTAACAGAGTAGGATGCCAACACTTGACATTTTATATAGTCTTGTCAAGTACGTTGCTAGTGTGAATTTATAACCCACAAACACAAATGAAATGGAGATGTCATAATCAACAAATACTCTGATGGCTTAAGAGCCTTTATGACTTATACCAACCAAGAAAGTTGCTAGTTGTGTAGTCAAACCATTGCTCTAAACAATTCATCACGCGAGTTGGCTCTTCTTGATAGTCGTGTATTTAGGATTTATTAGAATCGGTTGAGATGGGTATATATGGGTGTAATGCTTTATAGATATCTAAGTTATGAGATATATCTATATTGTTTGGTAATAGTTGGTTTTTCATTTTTGATAAATATAAATTATTATCATAATAATATTGTGGGATTGAAAACAATATGTGTCTCATTAGTTTTCGCAAAGATATTTTTAATAAATTGAAATGGTTTTCGCAAAATGTTTTATTATACTAAGATTTTCTGCAAACAAATATGTTACAAGTTTGGAAGCGTAAATAAAAGTTTTTTTGGTTATGAAAAATAGGAGATGCCATAGTTGGTATCAAAGCATTAGTATGAAGCTATCGTATATGTACATTTTTTTGAGATTTTTTTTTCACGAATATGCTTCTATAGGAACAATTTGGTTCTATATGTCATTTTTTTTAAAATATCACACCAAAAAGTTTGTATTTTAAGAGTGGTTTGCAAAAGATCCTGATAATATATATATATATATATATATATATATATATATATATATATATATATATATATATATATATATAGACACACACACACACTAGCCGTTTACCCGCGCCAAGCGACAGGTGCAAATGGTTTTTTCAAAAATTAGTTTCTAGTAAATACAAAATCACTAAGAATAAAAAAAGAAGAGTTCAGACTATTTACAAATGTGTACGAACACATGATTGATTGTATAGTATTAATCGTACAACATTTCTTTATACACCATATTTGATTTATAAACTTCACTACCATTGAATTGATTGTTAGACTTCACTAATACTTTTGTATGCATGTGATATCCCTCTGGATAATGCCAGATAAAGTTGTCAATGCGAGAAAAATGATTTTGCAATATAAATTTATACACTTGGAAATTTTTGTCCATGAGCTTTATTGATTGTCATCGCGAATCATAAACGAATTGGAAATTGTTTTCTCTTCAGCTAGAACAGAAACATGTCATCTTCAGATGGAAATAGAGGGATCTTTGGGAAAAATACCCTCTTTCCAACATGTTGACCAAAAACTATTTCAGCATCGATAACATTGTGGTGAAAACTTTTACATATCGATCGAGTGTCGTTACACAATCCATTTGATGACCCGCAATTCAGTAATAGTATTATCGGGCATCCAAATTTAAGTCGTAGGTAGGTTTTTTTTTTTTTTTTTTTTTTTTTTTTTTTTTTTTTTGGGGGGGGGGGGGGGGGGGGTAAATCAGTAACACTATGTGTATTCAAGAATTCCACAAGATAGAATTTATTTATATCGTCTATGGCTTCATTAAAACTATAGTAAATTCTCTCTTTTCCATTGAATCGGCCAATCAAATAATTATTAATCTCATCGACACTATCATTTCTTGTGGATAAAATTGCACATGGAATAATATAGCCTGATTTAAATACATAAATTTCCAAGGATGGGAAGATTACATTAATCAAAGCATTCAATGATTTTTCTTTTGCAGTGAAGGGAATCACCATATCATCAGGGATGCGGATAAAGTTGTTGTGCACTGGTACTTCAACTTAATCACCGACATATAATAGAAAGTCTGAGAACCATGATGCTCTCATAATTTTTAAGGGATAAAACTGGTAATATTAATATCCTTTGTTAAAAATGAAATTGATGAATGGCCTAAAAGCTACATGTGACATAAAGAGTTGTTTATGTCACTGAATATGTTATCTTCAATAATTTATTTTCTTTCAGCTAACATCAATTTTTTTTTCGGTGAATTAGTTTTATTACGATAACATAATAGAGAATGGATTTCTGAATAATCGATCGCACCACCATCCTGAGTTGAAACCTATAAAATTGTAAATTAGTATTTATAATATTTTATATTTTCATTGGTTTTGTCATACCATATCAAACTCACAATTTGTAAACCTTATAGATTTCTTGTAATCCATTAAAAGGGTTGTAGCATGATCCTATCAGTTTACATGTTTACAAAGTTATGATATATATTATTAATGTATTGTGTCGCTCTTATAAGTTTGAATATCATTGTCTATAACCCAGTTTAAACTTTCTTTTAGTTTTTATGAGTTATCCTTTAATTAATAGTTTAGCTAACCAATTATTATTATTTTAAATATCAAATTACTCAAATTTTAAATTAATATCATTTTTATAAAAAAATTGTTTTATCATCTTCCATATACATGGTAAACTGTTTTTATAAACTACCGATTAATTCTTATATTTACATTTAAATCGTCATTTGAATTTAGTTGCCTCGTAACTCTTTTTTGAATGATTTTTATTAAGCTTGTATTCATGGATGAAGAACCCTAACTTGGACCCATTTGTAATTTAAGTAAAGATACATTGCATGATCAAACATTAAAATTAGTATATTGGTATCAATGGGATTTAAAATCATATTTAAATTTCAAAATATATTTTCCTAAACAAAATGAAATTTGCTTCAGCTTTTTAAAGTGAATTTTAAAAACATTTAAGAAAAGGAAATGAGAAATGCAAGAAGCAAATCAATTAAAGTTGTAACCTTCCATTGATGTGCTAGAATTTATGGGTTAAAAACTAAAACACCAGTAAGAAACATAATATACAATTTAAGAATAAAAACTAAAATAATTATGTATTTCTGAATATCTGAAGTTTAGAAACCCTTATAACTTGTTCCATCATTCCCCAAAAAGCCTTCGAATTTATTAAAATGCAATGCCAGGGATGTCCTTCCAACAATTCTGCAATTGAACACAAATGAGTGAGTAAGCATGATACATGTAAGGGTCGTATGGTAAAATTATTAAGCTGAGAAGAGCAATACACCACTTATTACTCTCTTAGGGACATATTGGTCTTTTTTTTTTCTTCATTGGTTTTCTTTTCTTTGAAATGTCTTATATTGAAGTTCTTACAGTTTAACTTCGATAAGATATCTATATGTGACATCCCCAATTTCATGGTTAGAAATGACCGATTTGTTTATGCTTTATTTGAAAATCAGAGTATATATTTTAAGAAATATAATGCGGAATTTGTTCCCAAAAAACATGATAAGTATATATCAAATCATTTCCAAAGAAATGTATTTTGTTTATATTTAAACTTTGGGATGTCATCATCAATATAGAAACATAAACATAAACAGACCTTACATTCATTTACACTAGTGATTTGAATCTCCTTTAATCTCTCAGTGTAATATAGTTTCGTATCGACACTTGTGATACAAATATATTTAGTGGGTCAAGTTTGGAAACCTGGTGAGTACATAGGGCTTTCAGCCCACAATAATATAATTATTATGTTTAATCATCAAACAATTAACCCAATTACCCATCCCCATTATCTTCATTTAATCTTCCCTAAAGATTTTATCCTAAGGGTCATCTTCTATATCATATTTACCTCTCATCTCCTTACATCTCATTTTCTTATATGTTTGTTCCTAAGGACTTTTCCTAAGGATCATCGCCTGCATCACATAGATAGTACTAATTCAGGGATTACTCCATCAATACGTGTCTAGTAAGGGTTAGGGTATCATCGCATAAATACGTAGTTACAACATCGCCTGAAATCGTAATTCATAATAGGGGATAGAGTATCATCGCATGAATACGTAGTTACAACATCGCATGAACTTGTATTTTATAATAGGGGTTAGAGTATCATCACATGAATACGTAGTTACAACATCGATTGAAATCGTAATTCATCACCTAAAGGTTATGAGCCTGTTGTTGTTTCCACATGACTGTCTAGAATAGTCCTTGGTCGCCATCTATACTCTGGTAGATGACTACATCGCCACATCGTCGGTCAAGGTTATGATATCTCCTCTTATCTTGCATCACCTATTTATCATCACATATCTATCATCACCTAATTATCATCACATTACTATCATCACCTATCTCTCATCACCATTCTAACATCACCTATCTCTCTTTACCTAATAATCATCGCCTTTCTATCAGCACCCATCTCTCATCACATTATTTTATCACACACCAACTATTTCATCTACCCATGTTTTACCCCAACATATTTGTAGATATAAAATATGTATACAATTTAAATCATCTAGAACATGTATAAAATGTTCATTCAACATAAATATCAGGTAAACAGATAATATGCACACATAGCACGTAATATATATAAAATACTTCATATCTATTTGTAAGATGAAAGTAACTATGCACTCACTTGTAGCGTGCTTTGATAGAATCTAACTAGAAACGGTCAGTGGTTCGTGATCTCCATGCTCGAGACGCAAAACACCTTCAGTAAGCGAGAGATAGGAAAGAAGGTTTGGTGTAAGTAATGAAAGGGCTGAACTTGCTATTTATAGGCTGTTCTGGGCCCATTCACGTCGTGAACATGATAGGTTCACGTCGTGAACTTCCATGAGTCATACCGTAGCTTTAACACGTGTTCTCTAGCCCCCATTAGTGTCCCTGATACGTTTCACATCGTGAATCTCATGTTCATGTCGTGGACTTGAGGCAGCTAGGGTTTATGCCACGTGTCATGTCCTCAGACAGCTACATCTTCGGAAGGGCATTACTTTTTCATACGAGCTCCGTTTTTGACATTCTTTATATCCATGCGTAGGTGGAGATGTACTATAAAACTTTATTTTATATCACTAAGGCTAAAAAGTACTTTATCATAAACTCACTTTTTACGATTCTCGGTGTCATGTCGGTTTTGTCGCGAAACTTCGACAGGTCATAACTTCTTCGTTATAACTCGGATTTCAGCGTTCTTTATATGTACGGAAACCTTGTGACATATACTAAAAATTAATTAAGATTATTTATTCTAAATAATCATATATAAAAAAGTCATTTTTGACGTGTTGGGGCTTATTGTGTTGCATCTTAGGGCTTTTTGTATATATTCAGATTGGGCCTGTCCATCCGTAATTATCTCTTAGGGTTAGACTATATATGCATGCATGTATGCATTATTGTTAGATGTCTTTTTAATTACGCTTGAGTTTTGTAACCCTAAAACACCTCTACAGTCGAAGTTTTTAATTGAGCTCTTCTGAGGTGTTGAAGCATTAATCATTCAACGTATTCAAGCCATATTCGCGTTTACTTTTACGTACTTATTTGTTTGCATGCTTAGAATTAATCGATCCTGATAGAACTACGTTCTAACAATTGGTATCAGAGCAGGAGACTGTGTGATCAATACACATTCCTTCTGTATTCAGAATTCCTTAGGGTTTCCGCTTTTATCGTATAAATAACAAGTCGTCTTCTTTGTTTCGACGACAACTTTGTTTTAGATAAAACCCTAATCTCAAGTTTACAGGTTTGATTCTAAAAGTTCACCATGTCTCACGAGGATTCGCAAACAAATCCCATCAACATCTCAAACAACATTGGATCTACAACTAGGATAGCCATTCTCTACACTCAAGACTACGAAGTATGGGCACATCACTTCGAAGACTATGTGGTTGGATCTGAAGAAAACAACTATCTCATCTGGGAAGCTATCACACTTGGGTCATTTGTTCATTCAGGAAGAAGCACAACTGTCAAGACGCAAAAGGAATATAACAAGTTGGTTGCTGATGAACAAAAGATGCCACAGGATGAAAAAGACAAGCTACTATGTAATATGAAGGCCACGAGAATGATAAGATTCGCTTTGCAATCTGACACTTTTCGATTGGTCAGTTCATGCACGACGGCTAAAGAAATTTAGGATAGGTTGAAGGAGCTTTATTCGACTGATTAAGATCTAGAACACTCCATTCAGACCTTGCTACTGTCAGAATTTGGAGTTTTTGAACGAAAACCTGAAGAGAAGCTAATACAGACCTTTGATTGGTTCAATCACCTCTTAAGTAAGATGATAAAGCATGGAATAGAGAGGAAGTTGATTGAGCAGAAAGTAATGTTCATGAACGGACTCAAACCAGAATGGATGGTTGTGGTCTCTACTGTAAAAGTGCATGAACAATTTAAGTCTTACTCGCTAGCGAAACTGGTGGGAATACTTAAGTCCCATGAAAGTGTCGTAACCAAAGAAGCAAAAGTGGTTTCTGGTGTAGGATCGTTGGCTCTTGTCTCAAAAGCAAAAGGTATTGCAGAAGAAGAAGAAGAGTTGGATTTGTCTGAGTGTGACCTTACAAGTGAGGAGTATGCTATTATGGTCACCAATCCAAAGAAGTTTGCAAGAAGAAAATTTCTGGTCAGCAAGAACCAAAACTGGCAGGGAAGTTACAACTCTGAAAAGCTGAAGGATGAAGCGAAGATCTCTTCTCAAAAGGATGAAGACAAGAGGGAGAGAAAACGTGCAGGAGACTCTGGATACGACTGCAATTACTGTCATGACAAGAACCACTTTGCCAAGGATTGCATGCTGAGAAAAATGGCTTAGAAAAGAGATGGTGAAGATGATGAGGCATACTACATGCGCAAGATGGAAGAAATGAAGAACAAGAAGACAGCTAATGGTGCAAAAGGTACAATGAATGCTTTGATTGTGCAGGAAGATGTTGATGATGAGTTCGGTGGCGTAGAAGTTTGGTCAACCGACTCTGAAGATGAAGAGGTGAGAAAGCCCTCTCATGGAAAAGCTTATGTAGCAAAGGAAGAAGGTTCGGCTGGGAAGTGCTTAATGGTCACTGCTGGATCATCAACCGAAAGTGCAGATAAAGAACCGAACTTGAGTGAAAACAAATGTTTTGCAACAAAGCCAGTTAGTGAGCAGATCAACGACTGTGATCGTTTGATCAAAAAGGTACAATCCATCCTTGAATCACTTAAAGTTCCATTAACCAATTATGAAGAAGAATTAAATGAATTAAAATTTAAATTCACTAACTTAAGTGGTAGTCTCATGCAAACTCGCTTAGCGAATTCTAACCTAACTGACCAACTCAGCAGGGTGTCTTCGAAGAGTGAGGAGAGAAGGATGTGGATTGAGCTGAAGGAGGCGGAGTTAATTAGAGCTAGGGATGAAAGTTTTTATTTCCAAAAAGACAATTTAAAGTTTTTTAAATAGAGAAATGTTTTTTGTTGAATTGCTAAGCGTTTATATACTAATATAACTCAATTGCATTTAAGTTGTGAGATAGAAAAGAAAATTCATAAGATGATTTTGCCATTCCTTGAATTTAAGGAAGACGAGGTCATAGCAGAATGTGAATCTGAAGTATCATCAGAAGAGACGTCCATGTCCTACAAAATTGGACTGGATAAAATAGAAACCTTCATTGATTCAAAGGAACACAAATGCATGTTAAAAGACATTTTAGATGAAAATGATAAGTTGAAAATTAAGTCAAATACAATTTACTCATTTGACCAATCCAATGCCAAACTAGCCTCTGAAAAGAAAATAGACTTAGAAAATACGTCCGAATTTGATGAAGAAAGTGAGATAAGCGAGATATCTGTAGAAGACGTAGTTGATTGCTCTGAGTTTAGGAAGAGCGAAGCTGAGAATGAGAAATCACTAATCTCAGAAAATTCAGTAGAATTTGCTCGTCTAGCAAAGGATAAGGAAAAGAAGATCAAAGAAAAGGCTGTGGTTTATCAAAAGGTTCAAACTATGCCGAACCAGGTATATGCGGCTAAAGGAGTAACTTCTAGACAAACAGCAGAACTAAGAGTCTTGGTGGAAAAAGACAATGCAGAAGGGTGCGAAGATTTCTTCTGGTCTGCTCCTATTGATAATGCAAATGAAACAGTAGGCTTATCTGAGCAAACTTCTTGGAGAGTTAAAGGAAGATACGTAGTTGAACCAATAAACAAACCCTCAAGTTTTGACAAACCAAGCACAAGTGGAACCAAAGAAATCCTTGTGGAACCAAAAGAAGAACCGAAAGTTCGAGTCAAAACAACCAAAACTTTAAGTGAGAAATCAAAGGCCAGTTTCAATATCCACAAATCGCAGAAGGAGCTAGCTGAATAGAAACGCTTAAGAAATCAAAGATATGCAAAGAATCTGAATAAGCGAAAGTGTTACTGGCATTCCCAAAATCCCAACTATGTTCCTCCTAAGAAGATCTCAACGGACAAGGGAAAGGAAAAGGTAAAGGAAAATTTCAGCCCAAGTTCCTACTACTCCAAGTCTAAGAACCGAAAGTACACTTTCGGTCCACAGACCAGATTCGATCCGAACGTCACTCAAAACCGAAAGTCAAGTTTCGGTCCTCAAATTAGTTTCGATTCTAAACCCAGTTTCGGTCCTAAGTCAAGTTTCGGTTACACCAAGTCCTAAGGCAAAGCATATCCTAGGGAAGACATCAAAGGAAAAGGAAAGCTAACATCTAATTCTAAGATCAATAATAGGAAATCATCAACTGATCCTAGGTGTCAAATGCCATCAAACAAACTAACCAACGACTTCAAATTTAAACAAGATAAAACCAAAATCAAAGTTTATACAATTAAAAGAAAAGATCAAACCACCTTAGTAAAAAGAACATATTTGGCTGATATTTCTACTGCAATTCCTTTTTCTGTGAAAAACTCACAAGGACCCAGGCAACTTTGGGTTCCTAAATCTGCTTGAATTTGCAGGTAATCAGTGACGAGCAGTTCGATGAAGAATGGTATATAGATAGTGGCTACTCGCGTCACATGATAGGAAGGAAGGAAGAGTTGAGGGAGTTTCGATCTCTGAAAGATGGTGGTTGTGTGAAATATGGAAATAACTCATATGGCACAATCAAAGGATATGGCATGATAACAAATGGTGACTTCACGATTCGGAAAGTGGCTTATGTAGAAGGTTTGCAGCACAAACTCATTAGTGTGTCACAATTAGTTGTGGGCACAAGTTTAAAAGTATCATTTGATGATGAGGGCTCTGAGATAATTGAGAAACAATCCAAGAAGGTTCTGTTGAAATCTGAACGTAAGGGAGAGATGTATCCTTTAAATCTCAATCCCATACGAGGAAAACTAGCAATATGTTTGCTGACAAAGGCAAATACAAATGATAGCTGGTTGTGGCATAGTCGACTATCACACCTGAACTTTAAAGACAATAATAAGTTGGCGCTTGGTGATCATGTTCGTGGACTTCCTCTTCTCAATTTCGACAAAGATCATCTTTGTGTAGCATGTGAAATGGGCAACCATAGCAGAAAGAGCCACCCTACTCGAATCAACACGAAGATAATTGAAGCTCTTGAACTCTTGCACATCGACTTATGTGGACCTTCGACTATTGAAAGCTTTGGTGGAAGTAAGTATATTCTTGTAATTGTAGATAACATTTCACGCTTCACCTGGGTTTTATTTCTTAAACAGAAATCAGATGCAACTCCTAAGCTAAAAACATTCATCAAGCAAGTGGAAGTACAGCTGAGGAAAATGGTGCGGAATATCAGAAGTGACAATAGGCTGGAATTCAAGAATAATGATTTTGAGAGCTTTCTGGCTGACAAGGGAATAACTCATAATTTTTCGGCCCCTTATACACCACAACAGAATGGGATTGTTGAAAGACGAAAATGGTATTTGTGTGAAGCAGCCAGAACCATGCTCAGTTTTGCTTCACTTTCATTATACTTCTGGGCTGATGTTGTTACAACTGCATGCTATACTCAAAATCGGTCCTTGCTAAACAAGAGATTCTCAATTACTCCATATGAGATCTTGAACAACCGAAAGCCAAATGTCAAGTTTTTCCACATATTCGGTTCAAGGTATTTTATTTTCAACTCCAAAGAGAACCGAAATAAGTTTGATGTCAAATCCGATGAAGGAATTTTTCTGGGTTACTCACTAACGTCAAAAGCATACAGAGTGTTGAATAAACGCTCAAAACGAATTGAAGAAACCTATTATGTCGCCTTCGACGATAGTTATATGAGAAAGTTTGAAGAAGTGAAAGTGACCTGGGAGACATTTTTCCAAAATCAAGACAAGTCTCGGTTCCAATAGTCAACATGTTTGAAGAATACATGCGCCTGTTTGATGAACCAGAGAAAGCAGCAACCTCAGAAGCGAAAGCCACGGATAACAAAATTGAACGTCTCAAGAAAATTATCGATGAAGCTGCTAAAGAGATGGAAGATGAACCTCCAACTGCTAAAAGCAGTCCACAGTTTCAAGGGGAAAGTCCAATAACATCAGAAACAAACAAAGCATCTTTCGAGGGGGAGGATTCAATTTTGTCTCCATCTCATGTAGACTTAGAAAAAGAGGATGGTTCTGCTCAAAATCCACCTATCGGTAGTACAACCGAGGGGGAGAATTCCATTCCCACATAAAATGTAACCATTAGTGAAGACACAGATTATACTTCACCAGTCGAGGGGGAGAAAGAGACCGAAAGTACAACTGACGAAGGCGAATGTGATCTATCTGAAGCTGAAGTCGAAGTGAATGCTGAATTGGATCCAACATGTAGCCCAAATTATCCTCCATTGGTGAAATGGACCAAAGACCATCCCAAAGCATAGATTATTGGTGAAACTTCAGAAAAAGTCCTTACTAGTTCTCAATTAAAAGCAAAACAAACTGCATTATTCTCTAAAGTCGAATTTTGCATGTTTAATTCGTTTGTTTCCAAGATTGAACCGAAAACTGTAAATGCTGCACTTGATCATTCAGATTGGGTCCAGGAAATGCAAGATGAGCTTCATGAGTTTGAATGTAACCGAGTTTGGAGGTTGATACCTACACCAAAGGATGCGTCTGTAGTTGGCTTGAAGTGGGTCTTCAGAAATAAGTTGGATAAAGAAGGGAATGTCATTCGCAACAAGTCTAGATTGGTGGTGAAAGGATATTGTCAAGAAGAAGGGATAGATTATGAGGAAACCTTCGCTCCAGTAGCTAGGTTGGAATCAGTAAGGATCTTCTTGGCATATGCTGCTCATAAAAACTTTGAAGTTTTCCAAATGGATGTCAAATGTGCCTTCTTGAATGGAGAATTAGAAGAAATAGTTTATGTTGAGCAACCGCCTGGGTTTGTGAACGAGAAATTCCCTGATCATTGCCATGCGTTAGATAAAGCAGTCTATGGATTAAAGCAAGCACCGAGAGCCTGGTATGAAACCTTAACTCGTTTTCTAAAAATGTCAAAATTTAAGCAAGGTTCAGTTGACCCTACCTTCTTTCAAAAGAAAGAAGGCGAACATCTAATGATCGTTCAAATTTATGTTGATGATATCATCTTTGGCTCTACGAATCCTAGCTTAACAGCTGAATTCAGAAAACTGATGGAGACTAAATTTAAAATGAGCGCAATGGGTCCAATTAACTTTTTTCTTGGTTTAAACATTAGACAAGGAACAGAAGGTATATTCATCAACCAGGAAGCTTATACAAAGACCTTACTGGCGAAATTCGGTATGACAGGCGACTCAAAAGTGAAGGTTCCAATGGCGTTTGGCACTAAATTAACCCCATCTGTGGAAAAACCTGCTGTTGACATAACACAATATCGTCAAATGATAGGGTCACTTATGTATTTAACAGCTAGTAGACCGGACATTATGTTTTATGTGTGTTATTATGCTAGGTTTCAAGCTAATCCAAGAGAACCTCACATGGTTGCTGTGAAGAACATATTCTATTATCTAAAGCAAACCTCATCTCTCGGTCTCTGGTATCCTGCAAGAACTGGATTTTTCATTCAATCTTATTCTGATGCTGATCTAGGAGGATGTGGACTGGACAGAAAGAGCACCACAGGTGGATGCCAATTTCTTGATGGAAAACTTGTTAGTTGGCAGTCCAAGAAGCAAACTTACGTGTCATTGTCTACAGCCGAAGCAGAGTATATAGCTGCAGCCTCTTGCACTTCTCAAGTAATCTGGATTCAAAATCAACTGAGAGATTACGGGCTAAGCATGAAGAAGATACCACTCTATTGTGACTCAGAAAGTGCAATAAAGATTTGTCACAATCCGGTGCAACACTCAAAGACTAAGCACATTGCACTTAGATATCACTTCATTAAGGATCATGTAGAAGATGGGAACGTAGAAGTACATTTTGTTCGATCTAGTGATCAATTGGCCGACATATTCACTAAGGCATTACCTAAAGCACTCTTTAACAGAATCTTACAAGGCTTGGGTATGATGGAAGCAGATTCGGTACCGAATCCTTAATCCTCTCACTAAAAATTAGACAAGAGAAATGGAGCGATCGCTCGGTCTATTTCGGCTCCTTAATTTTCGGGAACCGAAATGAACCGACCGCTCGGTCTATTTCGCTTCACTCAACAAAGATAAGGTTTCGATTGTAAATTGTTTACATTTCTTTTCTCGTCTTTAATTTGCTTTATGCTTATTCAAAAATATTTTCTTTTTCTGTTTTTATTCTTTTTCAGAAAACTTCAAAAATTCAAAAATATTTTCTTTTTGTATTCTTTTTCAGAAAACTTCAAAAATTCAAAAATATTTTCTTTTTCTGTTTTTATTCTTTTCCAGAAAACTTCAAAAATCCAAAAATATTTTCTTTTTCTGTTTTTTATATTTTTCAGAATATTTAATCTCTCGAAAATATTTTTCGTTTTGTTTGTGTGGTATATTTGTTTGCTTTTGTCTCTATTCAGTCACAAGGATACAAGTATAACAGAAGTTGGAGTTGGGACAGGTATGATGCTTATTTTATGAACTAGTTAAGGGTCCCTAGAAGCATGCTGCTGCATGTTGACCCAAGCCTCTATGACCTAGAGCAAAGCCTTAATGATTCGATCAATACCTATCGTTTCTTCCCAATCAAGATATTCTTATTTACTCGGTCTAAAGCTACCTTACTCTTCTCACATGAGTTAAGAGTTTCTCTTCTTTGTCATGTTTTATAGCAGAAGGTACTTTCGTTTCTTTCACCATCCCCAAACCATTCTCCATGTAATCTCAGTTCACAATTGTAACCCTTGAGACTCTTGGTTCTTACCACTGAGGTTTATGGTTGCACAAAATCTGTTTTTATGATCTTAGATACGTATACCACGTGTTGAGTGAAACCCAAAATTCAACACCCATAATGAATTAACGGTGAATTTCTATATTCAAGATCTTACTTGTTGCCTAATGAAATCTCTTTTCCTTGCGAGGTATTTTATGAATTTGTCTACAACCAAGACTATTCTACCCATAAAGATCCAATTTAAATTTTTTTTGAGATTTCTATACACTCTTTTGTCATCACAAAATATAACCTGCCTACTTGTTCAACAGACCACATCGGTCTCACAAGTACTTCTTCCAACACTTGGTCTTATTTTAAGTATCGATGTTCGGTTGAAGATAAGCCACCTTAAGCCTATGTCATGAAAAGAAGCCTTTCAATGTTTATTTACAAATACTTGATCGTATTCTCGGGAATCCACACAAGCACTTCAAGTCATTCTTGATTTCGAAGGAAGTGATTCTTGCCCGGGATCCCCTGTTTTGTGTCTGATAATCAGACATCACTCACATCCCATACACATTTGCTTTATTACTTTATCTTTTATCACTCTAATGCACGAATATTTTTAATTTTCCCACATTCTGTTGATGGTATGTTTGAGTTTATTTGTCCTCTAGTGAATCAAGGGCAATTTAGGTTAGGATGGCGCGTTCTATTTCAAATACAGATTGTCGAAATCTTTTTGGGCGCGTGAATTTGAATGGTCACTATACGCACGCGTGTTGACGCATACCTAGGAACCCCAACCTATCAAATCCCGCTTTTCCAGGCTACGGTTTAGCAATAACGTCACAATCGTCACAATGTTGTATGAAATGGGCTATACAGATGTGCTGACAACCATTGCCAATGTCAAGAAGTCGTGTCTGCCTTCTTAGTGGAACGGTCTTTTCACTCTACTTATCAAAGGCTTGGCAGAGAGAAGTGCTGGATCAGATGGAACTAGTAAGGGATTCCTGGCCATTCTCTATGGTCTGTATAATGGCATCAACCTGGACTATGGGTCTATCATATGGTCTCAGGTTGTGCAGAGCCTAAACACTTCCACTCGGCAGTCCGAAATTTCATGTGGAAGGTTTTGGACTCTCATTACCCGAAGGGTAATTGACACTCTGGATGTTCCGATGACGAAGGATGCTCTCATTGCGTCCATTGCAACTTTTCATACCAAAAAGATCATCATCTCGGACCCCACAAAGTTTCTTCATTATGGTTCGATTCTGAAGACCATATACAGAGGTGTTACACCCGAGAGCAAGGTGATGACTGATTATAGACAACTTCCACCCAAGTAAGGGTTCAAACGAGCCAAGCTACTCGCGAGCTACTCGGGATCGGCTCATTAAAAGCTTGACTCGAAACCAATTTTAAACGAGCCTGAGCCGAGCTCGAGCTCGAGCCTATGTCACTAAGCTCGATTTGGCTCGCGAGCCTAAACGAGCCTTTATATAATATAATTTATTATTATTTTCTTATATTAAAATAAAAACATATTTAGGAAATTGTGGATTTTGGGTATTAGTAAACAAGCTTCTTAACGAGCCTGAGCCGAACTTAAGCTTATTTAGGCACATCAAACGACAAACGACAAACGAGCCAAGCTCGAGCCCGAGCCGAGCTTGTATAATTCTTTACGAGCTCGAGACGAGCTCAGTAAAAGAAAGCTCGAATCGAGCCGAGCTCGAGCTCGAGCCTCGTATAACTTAAATGAGCCCAAGCCGAGCCTGGACAGGCTCGGGCTCGGCTCGGCTCGTTTGCACCCCTACACCCAAGGAGCTGAGAGTTCTTACTCCTGAATAGCAGGCTGCCTTAGAAGCTGTTGACAAGCCCAACAACAGAGAAAAATGGATAACTACAAAGAAGGAAACAACCGATGAGGAACAACCTAAGCCCTCCAAATCGACAAAGTGAAAGTCAGAATCGGAGTCCTCCTCAAAGCCAAAGAAAATTAAGAAAATGGCGAAGAGGTCAAAACAACAAATTCCTCCAAGTCCGGATCATCCTAAAGATGATGAAGAAGATGATGTTCCTCCTAAATCTCCACGAGGTAATACTCCTCCTAGATCACCTCCACAAACCGAATCTCCACCTTATAAAATTCCAACCCCATCTCCATCACCGAAATAGACACCTCCAAAGCCGACACCGAAAGTCCCAGTTTCGGTTGTTCCCACTTCCACAACAGAAACATCTCTACCACCTCCACCAGTTTCTTCTGTTTCCATTTCTCTAACAACTTTATCAACTCCAATAATTACCCATACCATCACCACTACACTTCCGGAACAAACAGAAAGGGTCAACGTATCTGATACTGGGGCACCTACTGAAACCGAAACCCCTGTCATCACTAAACCTATCTCTCCAACCCACTCAACAGAGTCAGGTGCTACTCTAGGAGGTGACAACGATGAGTATGACTCTACATACTTTAGTCCCTATCAGCTTCAGTCTGATGAAGACACTGATGCTCCTATCAACCGCCAACATTTACAGAGCATTCATGAGAAGCTAGATAAGCTGCTTTCAGATAATAAAGCTTATGGAGGGGTTGTTCTCAAAGCTTTTGTGGAGACTGCTATAGAGTAATATACACAAGCTATGGATAAATCAACCGATGCCATCAAGGAATCAAATTCAACTTGCAAGAAAGCATCTGATGATGTTGCTGAAGTTATTCGCACCACGCAAATATTTTTAGATTCTTTAAAAGGGCATGCTGATACGAATGCTACCAAAATTCGTAAATTGGTTGAATCACTTTCACAGTCATTAAAGGAAGAACAACATAAATTTGATGATGTTCGTTCTTCCCTCAAAGCTGACAGTGCTTCTTTGATAGGTTCAGTATCTTCTCGATTGGACTCACTGCATGCAGACATTGCCAAATAGAGTGCTTTGAAGGAAGAGATAGCTCGTCAAGCCTCTACAATTGTAGTTCAGCAAGTCCAACTTGCTCAATCATAGAAGGAAATTTCCTTGTTGAAAACAGAGAGAGCTGTCTTCCGCAGCTATGCAAACGATGTTAAGGACATGTTGACCAATATCCTTGGTGCTCATGATCCAATTCTCACTCTCACCATTCACAATCATCTCACTAGCAAACTGCTCCCTGCTCTTGCCATGCTTCATGAAATGAAAGGTGTTTCAGAGCCTTTCGTTACTCCAAAACAAGGGGGAGAGGGACCGCAAAAAGTTATTGTCACAAAAGAACTGAAGGTTAATGTAGCTTCAGGTTCTGGTCCAACTGAAAAGCTGAAACAGAATGTCCATGCCAGTGATAGTGATGTTGAAGAAACTATTGTTGATGCCCTTAAAAGAAAGAAGAGAGATAAAGAATTAGATGAAAATCTAAAAATCACAAAGGAGGCTAAGGAAACAGAGAGGCGCAATAAAGAACAAGAAGATATCTTGCAATGTAAGAAGGCTCTGTTTCTTGAATGGACGAGAAATGTGCTGATCAGTCAAGCAATTGAATCACCGAGTGTCTATTGGTTGGAACCTATTGCCTCTTTTGACTGCGACAATTCGAAGGACTCACAGTTTGATATGCCAATTACAAGGCATTTACATTTCATTGTTTTGACTCAATTATTGAGGTTCCTTTTCCAAATCCAAAGGTTGACTGAGAGCTCATCGACTTTTACTTAAACTACGGCCAACCTTAATACCTGACATGCAGTGCGTAGAAAATTACAATTGTCAAGGTATTGAAACCGACTCCCACTAGCAAATTTGTGAATGTGCATTTCAAGATCACATGAGGGTCTGCAAACTCTGTCTCGATGATATCTTTAGCAGATCTTCCCAATCTTAATCCACATGATTGGATATTGCTATACAACATTCTACTCACTAATTCAAAGGAGTATGAGCCGATTTTGGAGCATTTAAAATGAATGTTGGCCTCCTAGATCTATGAAGTTGCAACAATTGATCAGGAGATAGCAAAAGTGATGAATAAGAAGCTGATGGTCAAGACTACTCAAAAGCCAGGGGATGTGAACAAGATGAAGATAGGGCAAATTGATTCTAAGCATCTGACTGTGATGTTTACAAAAGGTGAAGCTAACAGGTTCTTGTTTGCTTTGGTAGATAAACATCTATTTTCTACTGACAGCTTGGAGCACATTATCAACCTGATACATCGGTGCAAGCAGAACTCGGATGCTGATAAGAAAAATTTTACTGATATGCTTCGGTGGTACATTACCTTTCGGTACCATCAGTTAGCTATCATTCCGAGAGTGTTCAAGACGGTGAAGAAGCCCTCGGTTGCTAAACAGGGTTGAAGTCTCGGTCCCAAAGACGCAAAGGGGGAGATTGTTGGGGCTTATTGTGTTGCGTCTTAGCGCTTTTTGTATATATCCGGATTGGGCCTGTCCATCCGTGATTATCTCTTAGGGTTAGACTATATATGCATGCATGTATGCATTATTGTTAGACGTCTTTCTAATTACACTTGAGTTTTGTAACCCTAAAACACCTCTACAGTCGAAGTTCTTAATCGAGCTCTTCTGAGGTGTTGAAGCATTAATCATTCAACGTATTCAAGCCATATTCATGTTTACTTTTACGTACTTATTTGTTTGCATGCTTAGAATTAATCGATCATGATAGAACTACGTTCTAACATGATGGTTATCGTCTCTAAATTAACTAGACCGAATCTATAGGCGTTACAATTATCTCCCCCTTAGGATGATTACATCCTGGAATCATCAATAAAATAGGGCTTGTATAATGGCTCCATGCATTATCATTTCATCCTAGGTAATAACCGTAACTTCTATGTTCTTTCGAATGAGTATCTAACTCTTGGACTTCTTGACTGCAGGTGAAGCTCAATCTTGCATCTGCTCCTCGTACTACGTTGGACTTTCAATTATAACCTTCAAGTAACAATCCTAATTCTTATTGGAAACTCCTTCTTTTTCTTAACATGCTTAAGATAAGTTATTTCCTTTGATTACCATAATAAACCGATGGGTCATGTTCTAATGACTTCTCGTTGTGTGATTCAACGCTTAGACTTAGGTCTCTTAGAGTTAAATTCCAGAATGGAATATACCTTCCTTCATATTCTGATATGATATAATCACTTTCTAGCATGTAGTACTTCTAGCTACAAGCTTCTTACATTAATGGTGATCGCAACACTTCTATTGATCGCTTCGATTATTCTTTCACCTCAATCTTCTGGCTTAAGTCGGATGTTACATTGATCTTGGTTCTCTGAACCACATAACATACTCATCTTTGTCAGACTTAATTTTATATGACCACTAGGGTCGGAGAAACAATCATATTCTTAGTCACTACTGAAACGATGGTAACGACATACTTGAATAAAAGCAGAATCAGTTACTAGCTTCTTGGCAACCTTGTGACTTTCCCTTATCTAAGTGTGAGTCCTGTGCTTCCGGTAGTATAGGCCTCTACTACCATTCACACCTACTCATACTCATACCAAGTATTGTCTCATAGTTTTCCAACTCACTATAGAAGAATTTCACATAACAACTTAACACATTAGATAACAAAACCAAGGTTTATATTATTTCTTGAAACATGTACATAAACGTTCAAGTTCAACCTATATTATGCCTCTAACAGGCTACACCACATGTCACTATGGCTACTTCATATCTCGATCTTCAGATATGAAGTATTCATTCTTGATTCCTTGCATTCTCACCTGCTTCGTCGAGGATCATTTGGAATGTTGTTGCCTTTGGCTTTGAAGACACGTTTTTCCTTGCAACTTCATTCTTCTTTGGGCAGTTCTTCAAAATATGCCCACCATCTCCACATTCGTAACACTTCCTATTGTCGAATGTATAATATCTGGAATAGTGACCGGTCCTACCACACTTATAGCAGGTCACTTCTCCATCACATCTTCCGAAGTGCTTCTTCTTGCACTTTTCACACCACTTGGCTCCATACATTTGGTCATCCAGGTTGGGCTTTGAGAATTTCCCTTTCTTATCGACTCTCGAGGATCCTTCAAGCTTCCTCTTCTCGCCAACTTCAGTTTTCTCCAAACCCTTTTCCCTTATTTGGGTCTCAACATTCTTGATTGCGTAGACGGCGGCTTTCAAGGTGGTCGCCTGCTTGGCCATTGGACCAAAGTCTATAGGTAATCCATTGGCAAACTTATTGACCTTGGAGAGTTCAGTTGGAATTAGGTAAGGAACAAGCTTCATATTCTCCGTAAAACTTACAACATACGGTGACACTCATCCTTCCTTTCTTTAGATTCTGGAAGTCATTGTTGATTTCCAGAAGATCCTACTCAGAGCAGTACTACATTTTCAATTGCACCAAAAAAGTCTTCCCAAGACATTTTGCTAGCTTCTCCTTTGGGCATCGTATCAGCTAGTAGCTTCCACCAGCTTAGTACTCCTGATTTTAACAAGGTAACCGCGAGGGCGGTCTTCTGTTTGTTGTTGTAGTCGCAACTCTTAAACATCATCTCCATCTCGGAGATCCAATCCACAACTTCCACCGGTGTTGGGCTTCCAGAAAGACTCGGTGGTTTGGATGCCATGAAATCCTTGTACTTGCATCCACGTCTGTCATTTTCTCCATTGGGTTGGTTTCTTCTAACCGCCCGTGGCTCAACTTGACTGACAGTTTGAATATAGTTTACTTCATTTGACTATTCAATGTTCAGTTCAGGCTGCATAACAGGCACAGTGGGTTCATCCCTATTTTCGTGCAACATCTGCCTCATCTCTTCCCTTTGTTCGACCATTATAGTCTGAATCATGGCTTGTACTCCAGCCATTGTGGTTGGCTCAGGTGCATCTGCTACTACTGGCACTTGCTCAATCACCTGGGGTTGAGGCTGCTGATTGTCATTTGCATTGGCATTTCCGACTCCACTTTAGGTTCTTGCCATTTCGATCTATATGCCAAATTCAGATGTTCGGTGTGCAGTGACGAGAATTTAGATAGAGAAAGCTTTATAGACATATAAATCTTATTATCACACCAAAAAGTTACATGCCAGTTCTAATATCGTAATTAAACGTTTAAAAATCTGAACACATAAATTTTTTAGATCCAGTCGGCAATAGACCATGGATCCAATCAAATAATAGCATCATAAAGCTTATAATGCTATAACATTAATCATTTTGCACATAAAATCAATCTAGGCATAAGGCTACGGCCCAACACAATATTTTACAAATTGGAAGAGGGATATTTTAATCCAACTTGCAAAATATTTGAAGGTAGGTAAATGACAATTGACCAATTTCCACCATGAAAAACAAAATTGTTATTAGGTTTTAATTGGATTGAAACTCCTAGATACATTGAGACTCATTGATGGAAAGTTGGTTGATGATGTTTACATGAGTCAGCCAGAGGGTTTTTTCAATGCGAAGTACCCTAATATAGTGTGTAAGCTTGAGAAATCAATTTATGGATTAAAACAAGCATCTCGTAGATGGAATATTTGTTTTGATGAGAAAGTCAACAAGTTTGGCTTTTCGAGGAGCGAGGATGAGTCCTGTGTATATGTTAAGGCTAGTGGGAGTATAGTTAGCTTTTTGGTATCATATGTGGATGACATACTACTCATAGGAAATGACATCCCAACCTTGTAGGAGGTTAAGTCCTATCTTGGGAAGTGTTTCTCTATTAAGGACTTTAGAGAAGCTGCCTATATCCTAGGGATAAGGATAGTTCGAGACAACAGTAAGAGACTAATTGGACTTAGTCAAAGTACCTTATTTGGATAAGGTGCTGAATAGGTTCATCATGCAGGATTCCAAGAAAGGTGACTTACCGATCCTGAGTAATGCCAACCTAAGTAAGACTTAGAGCCCAAGTATAGAGACTGAGATAGCTGAGATGAGTCGAGTACCGTATGCTTCCGTTGTAGGCTCGATCATGTATGCTATGACTTGTACTGGCCCTGATATGGCCTTAGCTTTGAGCATGGTCAGCAGATATCAAGGGAACCATGGCAAGGCCTACTGGACTGCGGTAAAGAACATTCTTAAGTACCTGCGGAGGACTAAGGACTGGGTCGTTACCCTTGGTGGGCGTGATGACTTGAGAGTAGTGGGGTATAGTGACGCTAGCTTTCAAACTGATAGCGATAATTTCCGCTCTCAGTCGGGCTAGGTGTTTACCCTAAATGGGGGAGAAATTACTAGGAAAAGTTCCAAGCAGGAGACAGTAGTTTATTCAATTTGCGAATCAGAGTATATAGCAGCAAGCGAGGCGGCGAAGGAGGCAACATAGTTGAAGAACTTCATTGTAGACCTTGGAGTTGTACCAGCTATAAAGGAGCCTATGGAGATTTCTGCGATAACGAGAGTGCAGTTGCCTTAACCAAGGAACCAAGGGATCATGGCTGATCCAGGTACATCGACAGAAAATAACACTTCATTTGACATTGAATTGAAGAAGGACACCTCGTGGCTAAGAGGGTATCATCAGATGAGAACCCAACAGATCCCCTCACGAAGGGACTATGCATGGTTAAGCATTTATAGCATACGAGGCGCATTGAGCTGAAGGATGATATTAGTTTTACGAATTAGATAACTTCGAAACTTGTAATAGTTGAAATGTAATTGACATTTGATGTTTAAATAAAAGGTGTTTTTATTTACTAGTATGGTACTGTCTTTTGTCAATCATTTAGTATTATTTCAATTTGCATGTTTTGGCTTCCAAATAATTATGTTATGGTGTATTATATTATTCAAAACTATCCACAATCGATCATACTTTGGAAGTAGGTATTGAAATAAGACTGCCATGAATTGGGTTTGTAGATTTGTCTGAATTGTATTAGACATAGTAGTTGTTGCTGCAACATTCATGAGTGCTCATAAGTTATGAGTATTGGAATCAACCCACGCCCACTTGTATCACTTCATGGAATTTATCTCGAGTGATCATGAGACGGTAATATCATATAAGTCTTCAAACCAAGAGATATGAGTTGTTGACTATGAGTTGGTTGTGCATTGATAGTACTAAAATGCATTAGTAACTTAATGTTATAAAAACATGCTGTTGTGTACAATTTGATGATTAGATAGTACAATCATATGAGTCAAAGTTTATTTGTTCCTTTTAGTCCTTGGAGGATTAAAAGCGATATCTTGGGCCCCTCGATGATTTTGTTTTGACTTATGTATCGGGCCCGTTCAGAACTCAATTGATGTGTTTGATTAAGTTCTATGTCAAACAAATCGGAAATCAAGAAACAAACTGCTGGACAATCAGTACGACGTTGTTCCATTTATTTGTCCAGCTGATATCTTGAACAGAGGATTATATGGTCAATTATCATAAATGGTGCATCATCTTAGTTCTGCGAGACTTTGAAAGAGCTACTATTGTTGGTCGGATCCTAAAATCGTACTTGCAACTATAGTTATTAGACTTATCCAAGTGGGAGACTGTTGGATAAGGTGTCTAAGTCCATAACTATATTTGGTATGTACTTGACCCGATTTGGCATGGTCCATTTGGGTTGCATGGCATCAGAACAATTTGGATAGACTTTTGTGAGAAGAGGATATTTATGGTTTATTATATATTATAAGTTCTAATATATTAATATGAATTATTTATTTAGTATTGATCAAGACATAGTTTGGAATTAATTTTGTGATCAAAAGAGACTAATTAAATAAATGGGGATTGATTTGGTAAATCATTCATTCTTGTATAATGAGCTTATGATCCATAGTTCTTCATGATGGGCTAAACCCATGGATACTCCATGGAGGTTAAAACCCATGGATCATGAAGAATGTGGAAAGTCATGAGTTACATGGTGTAACCCTAATAAGCACACTATATAAAGAAGCCTCATGTTAGCAAATTGGCACCTAAGTGATTCTAGTCAGGGCTAGCCGATTTTGGTGCTTAATATTCTTCTCTCAAGTTATTCCTTTTTGTTGTTGGTGTTGTGAAGCATTTGAGGCATCACATTTGGGGTGCTAGGCTCACAAAGTCTTAAGGAATCCAAGCTACAAGAAAGGTATGTCATTCTACTAAGTTTTGTAATACATATACCCCATGATATGTTAGTTAGAATGAAAACCTTGGAAAATCAATGTTTGCATGTATAATAGAGAAAACATAGATCCAAGGTTTCTAGAGTTGCATGTACACCATAGGAGTGTTAGAATGCTGAAAACTCATCAGTGGTATCAGAGCCAGGTTTGTTTTCAATTATACTTGATGCAAACTACTTAAAAAATCGATATTTATGCTCACTGTTCAGTGAACTCGCCGAGTCCATGGTGGGACTCGACGAGTCCATGTGAAATCTCATCCAACTCATTGAGTTGGTTCATGCACTCGACGAGTCGGAGGCCCAGTGTGCAAATTTTCGAGTTTTATTGTTGGAATTGGACTAGTATCAAAGTATGACAACTTGTGTTTCTTAATTTGTGGATAATACTTAATTTCTCACATATTGGAAAATCAAGATATATTAGTTAAAAATGAATGTGTAATAAATGGAAGTTTACATATGTAAAAAGTCAAAAAATCCAATTGTAAATTTTTTGAAATAAATGAAAGATTAAGAAATCAAGTTTCAATATATAGTTATATTCGGAAAGAAGCATTAAATTAACATTAATTAAATATATTATTTTTAATATGTGAGTTCTTAGTTGATTAGTATAAACTTTAAGCATTATGCTTTAAAGCATTAAACATAAACCTATTTCAAAAACTATCGTATCATAATATGAGCAACGATGTGGTGAAATTTTCTTTTTTTGCAATATTGGTGTTTAGTATTTGCGGTAAATATCTTTCTTTTTCTCCTATACTATTTTTATGGTGTATTATGTTCATCCTAAGATTACAAAAATTATGAAGAACACATAATAATGTATATGTTTTATTTCTTATTGTAGTCTTGGTTGAAAAAGGCGTTGATGGTGCTGGAATACAACCTAGTGCTGGAAAACAACTTCAAGCAGAAAATGTGAGACGTCCATGTAAACTGGAAAGTGATTGTTTATTGTTCTGTCCACTTGATTTTATTAGATTATATTCTAATGGATTTTGTAAATGCATTAAATTTAAGATAAACTAAGAGTCAATAAAGAAAAATAATATATATATATATATATATATATATATATATATATATATATATATATATATATATATATATATATATATATATATATATATATATATATATATATATGAATGAATCTATGGAAAACAAATAACTAGGGCAACATCTACCGGAACCAATAATCAAATGACACGTGTCAATTTCTTTCTTCACAAGTAATGTATTGTGGAAGTTATTGTGGAAGTGATGTGTTGTCATGTTTTCATTGGTTCAAATATGTGTTGCCCTAATCATTCATTTTTCATATAACTCTTCCCTATATATATATATATATATATATATATATATATATATATATATATATATATATATATATATATATATATAGGTTCAGATTCATTTGAGACCATTCTAATTTTGTGAAACCGTGAGACCAAATCTAAAAATAATTTTAAAATGCAAAATAAATGGAAAAATCCAAAAATTCTTTTGTTTTTTTGAAAAATACGTGAAATATTCTAAATAGAATATTACACTGACATATTCTAAAAAATAATTTTAAAATGCAAAATAAATGGAAAAATCTAAAAATTCTTTTTTTAAATATTATTTTCGGAACTTGAATTAACTAAAAAAAAAAATAATAATAATAAAAAATCCTATTTTTTTTGAAAAATACGTAAAATATTCTAAATAGAATATTACACTGTACATATTCTAAAAATAATTTTAAAATGCAAAATAAATGGAAAAATGAAAAAAATTCTTTTTTTAAATATTATTTTCGGAACTTGAATTAACTAAAAAAATAAAAATAAAATAAAAATAAAATAAAAAAAATAAAAAAATGCGTCTCACGGTCTCACAAAATTAGGCCGTCTCACATGAACATAACCATATATATATATATATATATATATATATATATATATATATATATATATATATATATATATATATATATATATATATGGGAAAAGTGAATATATCCTTAAGGGTATATAAGTTTAGGTACCAAACACATCATAATACATCGTTTTGTTTGATATATTAATTATAATGTTCTTAAACTTCAACCATTAACTTGATGTACTTTCAAAATTTTTATAATTTCACTATTATCTTTCTATTATATCACCTTTATTTGCCGAAAATCTACTAGGCTATATATATCGTAGTTGAAAATGTAAATTATATAATAGGAAGATAAATGAGTTATTTATAAAAATAATGAAAGTAAATCAAGTTAAAGTTAAATTATAAGAACATTGGACAATTAGAATGTATTATATAATACAAAATGACGTAGTATAGTGAGTATTAGTACCTAATCTTATATACCCTTAAGGGTATATTCACTTTATATATATATATATATATATATATATATATATATATATATATATATATATATATATATATATATATATATATATATATGGAAAAGTGAATATGTGACTGTTATATACCTAAGTTTAAGTATAGAACCTTTTAAATGACGCAATTTTAAACAAACCAAATCCAATTTTATTTTCTCTTAGCTTTATTTTAATAGAATACCATTGAATTAAGTTCAATTATGGAATGAAAAAGATCAAGTATATATATTTTTATTGCAAATAATTATTAAAGTGTATAGAGAAAATACAAAAAAAAAAAAAAAAAAAAAAACTAATATTTTTTAACTAATATAGCTCAAGCGTTTTGTCTTTCAATTAGAAGACTATATCCAATGATTTTGTGAAAAACTTGATTGAGTTATGATATGTTCTTCTTTTATCTTTTATTCTGTTAGTTTTCATTTAGAATTTAGTAGGGTTGATTACATGGTCACAACTTTTAATGTTTTAAGTTTTTAGACACAATAAAGAAAAATAACATTAATTTGATCGATTTTGTAAGTAATATGATTTAGAAAGAATAGTAAAAGAAATATCATGATATAGTTTGGGTATAAATGGATTAAAAGTTTGTAGGGTTCTATATAGGGAAAAACTCAAAAAACCCCACGTATTGTACCTTAATACTTAAAAAAAAACCTGTATAATGTTTTTGTACAAATTAACCATTATTATTTCCAAAACCGTTTAAAATACCTTTATCCGGTAACTGTAGGTTACACGATCTCAGCAATCGACGTGAATTTCCCTTCAGTAGACCGGCCACCTTTTTAAACTACAATAAATCAGTTTCTGTAAAAAATCCTCTTTAGCCTAAAACTTCTTCAATTTAGATTTTGATTTCTGTTTTCAATTTGGTTGTCGGGTTTCACATGTGATTTTTCGAGCAGGCGACGGTGGTTAACTGGTTATTGGTTTGGTGGTGATGGTTGAAGGTGATTATCGGAGGTGTTTCTCGCAGTTGTGGTCTCGATGGTTCTCGGAAGATAGTTGGCTTCTCGGTTTTTTTTAGGATTTAAGCATAAGTAGCAACAGGTAATGGAGGTTCTCGGGTTTAATAAAAAAAAAGAGATTTTTTTGTTTTGTTGATGGGGACGATGAACAGTGTCCTTCTTCTTGATTCTTATTCTTTCAATCTCGATGGTGGATGCTTGAAATTGAAAACGAAGTGTCAAATGGTTTAAGGTCTCGATAGTGATGGTGTTTGGAACAAAAAAATGAAGAGCAGTAGCAGGTTTTGAAGATTAACATTTAATATGACTCTTCTTGGGAAATTCCAGATTCTGCATTGCAAAGGTACTCAAAATACTTATGCAATCTGCTCTTATATTTGCATTAAAGATCTTGTTTTCCATGTTCTTGGATTGTGAATGTAACAAGATTGACTTTTCACTAGGTCTATTAAAAAACTTAAATCACACTCATAATCATCTCTGCTTTCATCTCAACGAGCTAAAAGAGGAGAAAGGATTCTTGACGTGGATGAAATAGTGACCACACAACAGGTTGTAGAGGAGGTGGTGTAAAGGGAGAAAGGAGGCTGTTCGATTCCCTTTTTTTTGTTCTTTTTGTTGCAGGTCCGGAAGAAGAGGATGATGAATAGTGAAGAAATCATACACCTTATACACTTACACCTTATATTACTTCAAACCCACGTAGACTTCACCTGTTATCACCAAGAACACGTAAACCACTTCCATTAAACCACCTTAAAAGCTCATGCATGAAGAACACGTAACACCTAATACTATTCATTGTCTTCCTCATAAACCTCTCCACCTTATACCTCCATTTTACCCACCATAAGCACTTACTTGGTATAGCCAAGAACACGAACAGAAAACCACCTTGAATCGTTACCTCATACACCACTATACCTTCAAACCACCACAAAAGCTGTGTTACCGGTAGCTTTAGGCTAACCGGTCACAAAGCATAAAAACAATTAAAGTTAGGAAGCATAATGGTTAATTATTACAAAAAAATTATATAAGGGTGTTTTTAAGTATTGGGGTATAATACATAGGGTTTTTCTGAGTTTTTCTGTTCTATATATAAGCTTAGGTACATCACAACCACATATTCCCTAAGCCTATATATATATATATATATATATATATATATATATATATATATATATATATATATATATATATATATATATATATAGGCCGGTTCCGATGAGGACATTTTTTTCGATGAAGACACCTTAAAAAATTGAAAAAAATAGGAAAAAAAAATCATAAAATCAAATATAATACTATACTGGAGATAAAAAAAATTGGAAAATTTTTTAAAATTTATGAATTGTATTTTTTTTCAATTTTTTTTAAAGTGTCCTTACGAGGCCTCACTGAAAAATGAGTCCGCTGAAAAACAACCATGTGCTTAAAATATGTTTTAATTTATATTTGTGATATCTCAAACCATAGTCATCATATTAAAATAGATATGATATTTATTTGGAACAACTTTATATTTTGTACTTGATTTTATGACTTTAAAATTCTTAGCAATGTAGATGTGACCTTGCAAAATAGACTTGTGTTTCTTAAAATGGTTATTTCTAGTAAAAACTTGTATTCATTTAACCTAATAATATTTACACACAATTCAAATGTCAATTTCTTTTTCATCATAAATATATATTTGAAATAAAAAAAACAAAAACATAAAAACAAACATATACTTCATCATAAGTAAATATTATCTCCAAACCCATTATATAATTGTCTGTTGGGCTGGAGACTTGTTTGAAGATTGCGTCATTTGGGCTCGGCTGTTAGTCCATTATTTTTGTACTCCGGTGTTGGGCCTGTCCATACCGTGAGCTTGCTAGGTTACTATATAAGTATATGCTTGCATGCATATTAGAATAATGATTTAACGATTAATCTAGACGATTACGATAGCATTCCAGATTTCTTTATCGTTTTTGTAAATCTCCAATCCTCTACAGTTGATGTTCTTGATCGAGCTCTTCTGAGGGTTTATTTTATAATCATTCGACTTGTTTGATTCATCGTTGAGTTGTTCTTTATTTCGCATTCGTTCTTACTGTTTAATTATTTATTCACCTGTTTAAGATCTAATCGATCTTCAAGATTAAGTTTTAATCTCATCAATTGGTATCAGAGCAGGAGGCTGTGTAATCGATACACATCTTTTCTGTGAAAAGGTTTTAATTAGGGTTTTTCCGCAATTACTAATATTTATTGAGCCGTCATCTCATTATTGACGTATCTTGATATTTATTGTTTTGCCCTAATCTGAGTTATTACAAGTCTGATCTTTTAACAGGTTTTTTCGATCATAATGGACGAATCGCAATCAAATCCTATCAATATTTCCAACAGCATCGGTTCGACGACGAAGATTCCAATCCTATATACCCATGATTATGAAGTCTGGGCGCATCACTTCGAAGACTATGTTATAGGATCTAAGGATAATGGATACCTCATATGGGAAGCAATCATCAATGGACATTTTTCTCATTCTGCAACGTCAAGAATTGTTAAAACTCAAAAGGAGTATAACGATCTGCTGAAGGATGTCAAAGATATTGCACAAGATGAAAAGGATAAATTCCAGTGTAATATCAAGGGGTTAAGATTGATAAGATTCGCTCTTCAGTCCGACACCTTCAGGTTGGTCAGCTCATGCACGACGGCAAAGGAAGTTTGGGATAGACTTCGCGAACTGTACTCTACAGACGAGGATCTTGAACATTCTATCCAAACCTTGCTCTTATCCGAGTTTGGAGAATTCAGACAAGGAGCCGAAGAAACCGTGACCCAGACGTTCGATCGCTTCAATCATCTTCTCAGCAAGATGATCAAACATGATATCGAAAGGAAGCTTATCGAGCAGAAGGTTACGTTCTTAAATGGTCTAAGGTCAGAATGGAGAGCAGTGGTGTCAACAGTCAAAGCCCATGAGCAGTTTAAATCATATTCTTTGGCGAAACTGGTGGGTATTCTCAAGTCTCAGGAGAAGATTGTGCTGCAGGAAAAGAACGTTGTTTCAAGCCTAGGTTCTCTGGCCCTCCTGTCAAAAAGTAATGCTGTGATGGAGGACGAAGACTTCAACTTGGAGGAGTATGACCTCACATCTGAGGATTATGCTATGATGGTGTCTAACCCCAAGAGGTTCATAAAGAAGAGATTCCCCAGCAACAAAAACCGAAACTGGCAAGGGAGTTACAGTTCAGAAAAGGTTAATAATGAACCGAAGGTTGAAGAGCCCAAGAAGGAACCGAAAGCAGATGGTGATTCAGGAGTAAGCTGTTACTACTGTGGAGGGAAAAATCATTATGCTAAGGATTGTGTCCTCAAAAAGATGGCTGAAAAAGATGAGGAAGCTTTGCTACAGAAAAATCTTGATGAGATGAGGAAGAAGAAATCTACCGCTAACCCTTCCATGAGTTCGGTGGAGTTGAAGTTTGGTCAACCGACTCAGAAGATGATGAAGTGAGGAAGCCTTCGCATGGAAAGGCTTGTGTGGCAAAGGAGGAAAGTAGTGGAGGACGGTGCTTGATGGTGTCCGATGTATCTCAGATGAGGGGATACAACACTGATGGAGGAAGCGATGAACCGAAGGAGCAGCAGGACATGTGCATTGCGGCCAAACCGCTCAGCGTGCAGTTTAACGAGCTCGGTGAACTGATCAAGAAGGTACAATCAGTTTTCGTTTCATTCAAAGTACCACAATCCTCATATGAGAAAGAACTAAAAAATGTTAATACAAGAATTTCTCATCTAGATAGTAGTTTAACTTAAACTCGAGTCACCAATTCTAACCTAACTGATCAACTAAGCAGGGTGTCGTCGAAGAGTGAGGAGCGGCGCATGTGGATCGAGTTGAAGGAGTCTGAATTAGTTAAAATAAAAGACGAAAACATTTATTTACAAAGAGACAATTTAAAATTGTTAAAACAGCGGAATGTTTTTTGTTTAATTGCAAAACGTCTTTATTCTAATATTACTCAGCTTCACTTGGACTGTGAAATAGGACAAAAGATCCATCACATGATTTTGCCCTTCCTTGAGTTTAAGGAGGATGAAATTGATGCCGAAGCCTATAATTGTGAGAGTGTGATATCATCTGATGACGTCAATCCGACCTACATGTATGGACTGGACAAAATAGAATCTTTCATTAAATCCAAGGACCACAAGAACATGCTTAAAAATCTTTTGGATGAAAATGATAGACTTAAACTGAGAACCGAAACGATACAAAAATTTGACTCTTTAAACGCCAACTTGAGCTCAGAAAACAAAATTGATGTTGAAAATGCATCTGAGCTTAATGAGGACGACAACATGAGTGAAATTTCTGTAGAGGACACGGTTGACTGCTCCGAATTTGTAAAAAGCGAACCTGAAAACCATAAGAATCTAATTTCTGAAAATTCAGTGGAGTTCGCTCGATTGTCCCAACAAAAGTCCCCGATCTTAGTAGAGAAAGCGGTTGTATATCAAAAGGTCCAGACTACTCCAAATCAAGTGTACAAGGTCACTGGAGTAACCGAACATCAGACTGCTGAACTCACAGCTATTATAAACGAAGACAATGCTGATGGATGTGATGAGTTCTTCTGGTCAGCTCCAATCGATAATGCAGATGAAACGGTAGGCTTGTCAGAAAGGACTTCATGGATGAGTAAAGGTAGATATATACCAGAACCTCTGAACAAGCCGGATAATTTCGATGTGCCAAGTACTAGTGGTACGAAAGACATTCCTCAAGAGAATGGAAGTTCTGTAAAAGAAGACATTCCTTCTAGTTTCTCAGTTCAAAGTGAAACTCCCAAAACTCAAAGTGAACCAGCTAAGGAGAAACCGAAAATGAAAGCCAATATCCATCATCAACCGAAGCAGATGAGGAATCTGAAACGTGAAAGGAACCAGAGATACAGGAAGAATCTCTCTGAAAGGAAACAGTTCTGGCAATCCCAGAATGCATATTTCTCTCATCAAGACAAGAATCTGAAGTTTGAAAACAATCCTGTCAAAAAGCATGAGAGTCACAACAACCGAAAGCCAAGGTTCGGTTCAGAAGAGAATACCAACCGAAACCAAAGGTTCGGTTCTGAGAATGACTCCAACCGAATGCATAGGTTCGGTTCAAAGAACGACTTCAACCGAAAGCAAAGATTCGGTTCTGAAGTCAAAAGAGATCAAAACTCTAAGGTCAGTCCTACCAATGATCAAAAGCAAAAAGGTCACCTAGAGTCTCCAGCCAAGAAGTCTTCTCAATCTAACCCCACTCCTTCTCATTCATCTACTTCTTCTAATTCTTCCAATTCATCTCCATCTAGCTCTAAAGCTCGTTCTGTTCATTCTCAAAAATCTCATTCGACAGCTGAACAAAAAGGCAAACAGAAGGTCGATGCATCCAAACCAGAGTCTAAATCAAACACACCTAATCCGAACAAAATCAAAGTTTTTACCATTAAAAGGAAAGATGAAACAACACTTATAAAACGAATGTATCTTGTTGACATCTCTCTTACTATTCCTGTTCCCATGAAAAGCTCACGAGGACCCAAGAAACTTTGGGTTCCTAAATCTGCTTAACTTTTGCAGGTTATAAGTGACGAGCAGTTCGACGAAGAATGGTACATCGACAGTGGCTGCTCGCGTCACATGACAGGGAGGAAAGAAGAGCTCAGGGAATACAGATCTCTTTCAAATGGTGGCAACGTCAAGTTTGGAAACAATTCTTTCGGCACTATAAAGGGATACGGAATGATAACTAATGGTGATTTTACAATAAGGAAGGTGGCATATGTGGAAGGACTCCAACACAACCTCATCAGTGTATCTCAGCTTGTTGGAGGTACAGGTCTCAAAGTCTCATTCGACGATGAAGGTTCTGAAATCATTGAGAAGAAGACAAAGAAAGTAATTCTCAAGTCGGAACGCACGGGTGAAATGTTTCCTCTAAATCTTAAACCCATCAAAGGAAACCCAGCTATATGCTTGTTATCAAAAGCTCAATCTGACGAAAGCTGGTTGTGGCACTGAAGACTCTCTCATCTCAACTTCAAAGATATTAACAAACTTGTCACTGGAGGTCATGTTCGAGGCCTTCCACTGCTCAAGTTTGACAGAGATCATTTGTGTGCTGCATGCGAAATGGGGAAGCAGAGTCGTCAAAGTCATCCATCTATAATTAACACAAAAGTTGTTGAACCACTCGAATTACTTCATATTGATTTGTGTGGTCCATCATCTATCGAAAGCATCGGTGGTAGCAAGTATATTCTTATTATTGTTGATGACTTTTCACGATTTACATGGGTGTTCTTTCTAAAGCTCAAATCTGAAGCGACTCAAAAGCTGAAAGTGTTCATCAAGCAGATTGAGGTACAACTCAAGAAGGTCGTTCGCAACATCAGGAGCGACAACGGTCTGGAATTCAAGAACAGGGAATTTGAAGAATTTCTAGCAGAAAAGGGAATAAGTCACAACTTCTCAGCTCCCTACACTCCTCAACAGAACGGAATTGTCGAAAGACGAAACCGATCTTTGTGTGAAGCTGCCCGAACTATGCTAAGTTTCGCTTCCTTACCTCTTTATTTTTGGGCTGATGCTATTTCTGCTGCTTGTTTTACACAGAACAGGTCTTATCTCAACAAACGATTCACGCTCACACCTTATGAAATTCTCAACAACAGGAAGCCCAATGTGAAATTTTTCCATGTGTTCGGCTCACGGTGTTTCATCTTTAACTCTAAAGAGCACCGCAACAAGTTTGATGTCAAAGCCGACGAGGGAATCTTTCTGGGCTACTCTCTCACATCCAAAGCATACAGAGTCCTCAACAAGCGTTCGAGAAAAATCGAAGAAACATATTACGTGACCTTTGACGATAACTATGTCAAAAAGCTACAAGCCAAAGAAGATACTGCCGGGGAAATCTTTCCTCAAACTGGCCAGGTCACAGTCTCGATCGCTAATCTATTCGAGAAGTTTATGGAGCTATTTGACGAACCAGAGAAAGCTACTCTCTCAGAAGCAGGAGCAACAGACAACAAGGTAGACCATATGAAGCAAATTGTCGAAGAAGCTGCCAGGAGAATGAACGAAGGAGGATCGAATTCTGATGAACCTCCATCCAACGATGCTTCAGTTGAGGGGGAGCCAAGCTCATATGCTGAGGGGGAGCCATGCTCTACAACTGCAACCGAAAGTACTTCCTCAACCAAAAGTGCTTTACCAACCGAAGGTGCATCAACGCCTGAATACCAAGCACCACAAGAAACCTCTGAACTTCAAGTTTCTCCAATCATTCAAGAAAGCTCATCTATCGAGGGGGAGCAAGCTGATATGACGCTCGACTATGAAAGCCAATCCGAGCCAGAAGAAATGATCAACGCTGAACTAGACCCCTCCTTTGATCCAAACTACCCTCCTCTTGTCAAATGGACCAGAGATCATCCTATCTCTCAAGTGGTTGGTGATGTCTCTGAAAAGGTCCTGACCCGATCACAACTCAAGGCAAAACAGACATCCTTATTTTCAAAGGCTGAGTTTTGTATGTTTAACTCATTCGTATCAAAAGTTGAACCGAAGACAGTTAACACCGTTCTCGATCACTCCGATTGGGTTCAAGCAATGCAAGACAAACTGAACGAATTTGAAAGGAACAAAGTTTGGCGCCTGATTCCAACTCCTCCAGATGCCGCGGTTGTTGGTCTCAAATGGGTCTTTAGGAATAAAATGGACAAGTAAGGGAATGTTATAAGGAACAAGGCTCGTCTGGTGGTAAAGGGATATTGTCAGGAGGAAGGCATCGATTATGAAGAGACTTTCGCTCCTGTAGCTAGGCTGGAATCTGTAAGAATCTTTCTTGCTTACGCTGCCCACAAAAACTTTGAAGTTTTCCAAATGGACGTCAAGTGTGCATTTCTTAATGGAGAACTCGAAGAAACCGTGTATGTGGAGCAACCTCCTGGGTTCGTGAACGAAAAATATCCAAATCATTGCTACATTCTGGATAAAGCTGTGTATGGCCTCAAACAAGCTCCGAGAGCCTGTTATGAAACGCTAACTAAATTCTTAAAGATGTCTAAATTCAAACAAGGTTCGTTTGACCCAACCTTCTTTCTCAAAAAGGAAGGTAACCACCTTATGATAGTTCAAATTTATGTCGATGACATCATCTTTGGCTCAACGAATCCCAGCCTAACAGCTGAATTCAGAAAGCTGATGGAGACTAAATTTGAAATGAGCTCAATGGGTCCTATTAACTTTTTCCTTGGTTTAAATATTAGACAGGGACACGAAGGCATCTTTATCAATCAGGAAGCTTACACGAAGACTCTCCTGGCAAAGTTTGGTATGATGGGAGACTCCAAAGTCAAAGTCCCAATGGCATTCGGCACCAAGCTAACTCCATCCCTAGACAAACCGGCCGTTGACATCACGCTCTATCGTCAAATGATAGGCTCACTTATGTATCTTACTGCTAGCAGGCCTGACATCATGTTCTCTGTATGTTATTGTGCTCGATTTCAGGCAAACCCACGCGAACCACACATGCTTGCAGTGAAGAACATTCTACGCTATCTGAAGCGAACTGCCTCCTTAGGTCTATGGTATCCTTCCAACTCAGGCTTTTTTGTTCAAGCCTATTCAGATGCAGACCTTGGAGGATGTGGACTCGACAGAAAAAGCACCACTGGCGGCTGTCAATTTCTTGACGGGAAGTTGGTTAGCTGGCAATCCAAGAAACAAACGTGCGTGTCGTTGTCTACTGCAGAAGCGGAATACATAGTCGCTGCTTCTTGCACCTCTCAAGTGATTTGGATCCAGAGTCAACTTCGAGACTATGGACTCAATATGAAGAAGATCCCACTATATTGTGACTTTGAAAGTGCAATTAGGATCTGTCATAACCCAGTGCAACACTCTAAAACCAAACACATAGCACTGAGGTATCACTTCATCAAGGATCACGTGGAAGATGGAAACGTCGAAGTTCATTTCGTACGAACCACTGATCAACTGGCTGACGTCTTTACCAAAGCTCTTCTTGAAGCATCATTCAACAGAATATTGCAAGGGCTAGGTATGATGGAATCAGAGTCAATACCTCAAACTACCTCTCAACCTCAACCGTAAGAAGCGAAACTGACCGAACGTTCGGGTTCGGTTAAATCATCTGACTCGCTCATCACCACAAAGGTAGTTTTCTTGGTTGTATATTTCTTGTACAAAATTGTTTATCTTATTATTAAAAGTATTTTCTGATTACATGTCTAAATTCCTTGGTTTTCTAAAATTTTCCAAAACCGAAACCAACCGAAGGTTCGGGTTCGGGTTCTCAAAATTTTCCAAAACCGAAACCAAACGAAGGTTCGGGTTCGGTTTCTCAAAATTTTCTTGAACCGAAACCAACCGAACGCTCGGGTTCGGTTTTTCAAAATTTTCTTCAACCGAAACCAACCGAACGCTCGGGTTCGGTTTTTCAAAATTTTCTTCAACCGAACGCTCGGGTTCGGTTTTTCAAAATTTTCTTCAACCAAAACCAACCGAACGCTCGGGTTCGGTTTTTCAAACTTTTCCCAACCAACACCAACCGAACGTTCGGGTTCGGTTACCATATTTTTCAAAAGTTTTTTTTAAGTCTATTTTTTCTTGCTTATTTTTTTATTTTTTTATTTTATCTATTTCAAAAACTCCAAAAATAATTTATTTTAATTTTGTTTGTGTAATTGTTCATTAATGGGGATATAATTGTTGGATTACTTAAGTGTCCCTAGAAGCATGCTGCTGTATGTGTCTCAAGCCTCATAAGATTCTGAATAAAAGCCTTCATGACCTGGTATAAACAAACCTTGTCTTCCCAATAAGGCTACTACATTTATTCTAATCATGAGCTACCTCACTCTCTTCTCACATGAGTTAAGAGTTTTTCTGCTTGGTCCTTATTTTCGCAGCAGAGGTACTTTAATTTCTTACACCATCTCCATTACATTTCTCCATTATATTCGTTTCATCAACGTAACCCTTGAGACTCTCAGACATTACCACTGAGGTTTATGGTTACACAACATCTGTGTTTGTGATCTTAGTTTCGTGTCACTACGAGCTGAGTGAAACCCAAAATTCAACACCTAACGAATTGACGGTGAACAATTAATTTGCTCAAGTTTTCACCAACGAATTGACGGATGTATCCTACTAAAATCTCAAATTTTTTTGTGTGCGTGATTCCTATGAAATTGTTGACAACCATAACATTTCTTCCCTTGGGATCCAGCTTTTAATTTTTTTTTTGAGATTTTATCTTTTCCAAGCTACTTAAAATTAATTCCTACCTACTTGTTCAATAGACTACACCGGTCTCACAAGTACTTTGTTCACTTTCTTTCTTATGTCAAGATTAGAATTTCTGAATCAAAGCAAAAGCCACCTTTACTTAGCCTAATTAAAAGAAGCCTTTCAACATTTCTTAATAAATGTTTGATCGTAATTCAACGAGAATCCACATAAGCACTTTAAGGTCTCTCTTGATCTTGAAGGAAGAGATTCGTGCCCGGGATCACTTGTTTCGTGTCATTATTGACATCACATTTATTCCTTAAAAGAGTTGCTTTATTCCTTTTTTTTTTTTACACTCTTAGCACGAAAATCTTTGATTTTCCAAAATTCCGTTACTAATTATTACAGGCTGTATTGTTGCTTTGGTGGTTAATTATGAAGCTGTGGTCGCAAATAATCCACGTGGGTATTTAATTCAAAAGATGCCATTTAAAAGATAAGACGAAAGGTTGCTGACTCGGCGGGAGTTAAAAGGATTGAATTTCAAACGACGGTAAAAAGGGGTGCGTGTGGATTTGAAACGCCCATACTTTTACTGACATCTGGGATGCGTGTGCGAATTTCAAGCGCCATCTCTCTGGCACTTAAAGGCGCGTGAGGATTTGAACCGGTTTTCTTCTGAAACGGCGCTTGTTGGGTGGCGTGATCCTAGGAATCTGACACTCTCTCTCCTACGTGATCATCGCATAGAAGATTTGAAACGATTTTTCTCTCTCCATTCCCTCACTATAAAAGGCAATCTACACTCTCATTTACCTTTTTACTGCTTCCGGATTTTCTAGAGAGCAAAAACTCCCAAAAGCTTCACTGTTCATCTTCTTCTTCTACTACCTTCAACAATGGCGGAATCATCCTCAGTCCATGCTACCTCACACATCCTACCCATTCGTCCTCAACAATGCCTGGTGATCGATCTCAACCCTCTGGCGTACGACTCCTACATGTCGCCAATCATCAAGTGCCTAAAGTACTCCCAAATCGCTCCGGCTCTCTCCAGGATTGAGTCCGTGCCCATGGCGACTCTCTCGCAGGTTTATGCGACTACCTATTACAACAAAGCAGTCGAGCGGGTGTTCTTCGAGGTTTCTGAACACAAGACCTCCGTTTCTCGACAACGTTTCTGCACAATGCTAGGGTTGGCTGTTGACCCATCGAGAATAAATCCGGAGACGATTCCGGTTGGGCATCTGTATAGCATGTTTTACAATATGGGGTACACGGAGGTCCTCACCTCCGTCGCAAAGTTCAAGAAATCTTGCTTGCCGCCACAGTGGAACGGCATGTTCACAGTCCTCTTCAAGCGCTTATCAGAACGGAGCTCAGGATCCGATGGTGCTAGTCGACTGTTCCTGTCGATCATGTACGCAGTTTACAACGGGGTCAACTTAGATTTTGGGTTGGTTCTCTGGCAACAGCTCATCCAGAGCCTTTCTTCTTCATCACGACATTCTGAGGTGTCGTATGCCCGGTTCTGGATTTTAATCACAAAGTGGGCAATGGATAAGTTCGACGTTCCCACTGCTGCTGGTGCATCGATGTCTTCAATCGGTACGTTTCATACCAAGAAGATCATCGTCTCGGATGCATCTAAATTCTCGTTCATTGGCTCTATTCCGGAGACAATGTATGGCGACGTTCCCTCTGACAGCAGGCTAATCCGGATGATCAAGGAGTTCAGGGCAACTGGACCTAGGGAACTAACACCGGAAATGCTCAAGTCCATCCACGATGCTGACAAACCGGTGAACAAGGGCAAAAAGGCGGACAAAGGGAAGCAAGTGACCAAAGCTGCTAAAGGTCCTTCTCCCAGGAAGAGGAAACAAACGAAACCTGCCCAGTCACCGCAGCTGAAGAGGAGGAAGACTCAACCGAAGAGAAAACTTCTCATCCCTTCTTCTTCAAGTGACTCAGAAAACGAGAGTTCGGGTTCAGACAGCTCTCAAGGAGGCGAAACCCCTCAAAGAGGCAACACGCCACCTCGCTCACCTACCCCAGAGATGGAACTTCATAATTCACCAGTTCTTTCTCTTCCTCAAACCATCCCTACTTCCATTCCGACCATAATCCCCACTACCACTATTCCTCCAACCTCCTTCCCTATACCACCACCCATTTTCACAGATACCACCACAACCACTACCAAGGTTCCAACCAACGTATCTGATACGGGGGTTCATACCACTACAACCGAAACCCCACCCGTAACCGAACCTCCTCAAACCGAAACCCAGCATACAACCGAACCTACTCATACTGAACCACCACCCGAAACTACCCCCACACCCACTCAACCTGAACCTACCAAAACCACCACACCCCCAGCTTCACCACCCCCACCATCTCCAGATCATGTCTCTGATGGAGATAACCCGTTTCTTGGCGGTGAAAACGTGAACTTCGATTCGGTGTATTTTAGTCCGTTACAGGTTCAAAGTGACGAAGAGGATGATGCTCCAGTGACAAAGAAACATCTGAAGGAGCTAAACGAGAAGGTTGACCATTATTACAAATTAACCATTATTATTTCCAAAACCGTTTAAAATACCTTTATCCGGTAACTGTAGGTTACACGATCTCAGCAATCGACGTGAATTTCCCTTCAGTAGACCAACCACCTTTTTAGACTACAATAAATCAGTTTCTGTAAAAAACCCTCTTTAGCCTAAAACTTCTTCAATTTAGATTTTGATTTCTGTTTTCAATTTGGTTGTCGGGTTTCACATGTGATTTTTCGAGCAGGCGGCGGTGGTTAACTGGTTATTGGTTTGGTGGTGATGGTTGAAGGTGATTATCGGAGGTGTTTCTCGCAGTTGTGGTCTCGATGGTTCTCGGAAGATAGTTGGCTTCTCGGTTTTTTTAGGATTTAAGCATAAGTAGCAACAGGTAATGGAGGTTCTCGGTTTTAATAAAAAAAAAGAGATTTTTTTGTTTTGTTGATGGGGACGATGAACAGTGTCCTTCTTCTTGATTCTTATTCTTTCAATCTCGATGGTGGATGCTTGAAATTGAAAACGAAGTGTCAAATGGTTTAAGGTCTCGATAGTGATGGTGTTTGGAACAAAAAAATGAAGAGCAGTAGCAGGTTTTGAAGATTAACGTTTAATATGACTCTTCTTGGGAAATTCCAGATTCTGCATTGCAAAGGTACTCAAAATACTTCTGCAATATGCTCTTATATTTGCATTAAAGATCTTGTTTTCCATGTTCTTGGATTGTGAATGTAACAAGATTGACTTTTCACTAGGTCTATTAAAAAACTTAAATCACACTCATAATCATCTCTGCTTTCATCTCAACGAGCTAAAAGAGGAGAAAGGATTCTTGACGTGGATGAAATAGTGACCACACAACAGGTTGTAGAGGAGGTGGTGTAAAGGGAGAAAGGAGGCTGTTCGATTCCCTCTTTTTTGTTCTTTTTGTTGCAGGTCCGGAAGAAGAGGATGATGAATAGTGAAGAAATCATACACCTTATACACTTACACCTTATATTACTTCAAACCCACGTAGACTTCACCTGTTATCACCAAGAACACATAAACCGCTTCCATTAAACCACCTTAAAAGCTCATGCATGAAGAACACGTAACACCTAATACTATTCATTGTCTTCCTCATAAACCTCTCCACCTTATACCTCCATTTTACCCACCATAAGCACTTACCTGGTATAGCCAAGAACACGAACAGAAAACCACCTTGAATCGTTACCTCATACACCACTATACCTTCAAACCACCACAAAAGCTGTGTTACCGGTAGCTTTAGGCTAACCGGTCACAAAGCATAAAAACAATTAAAGTTAGGAAGCATAATGGTTAATTATTACAAAAAAATTATATAAGGGTGTTTTTAAGTATTGGGGTATAATACATAGGGTTTTTCTGAGTTTTTCTGTTCTATATATAAGCTTAGGTACATCACAACCACATATTCCCTAAGCCTATATATATATATATATATATATATATATATATATATATATATATATATATATATATATATATATAGGCCGGTTCCGATGAGGACATTTTTTTCGATGAAGACACCTTAAAAAATTGAAAAAAATAGGAAAAAAAATCATAAAATCAAATATAATACTATACTGGAGATAAAAAAAATTGGAAAATTTTTTAAAATTTATGAATTGTATTTTTTTTCAATTTTTTTTAAAGTGTCCTTACGAGGCCTCACTGAAAAATGAGTCCGCTGAAAAACAACCATGTGCTTAAAATATGTCCCTCATCCGAACCCTGAGGTGATCTCGTTCGACTGCTATAATTAAAGAGGCCATAGATACTCCTAGCATCTTATGGCTCGAGCCAGTGATCTCGTTCGACTGCTATAATTCTGTCGATTCGCAGTTTGACATGCCGTTGACTCGAAAGGCGTTTATCTTTCACGCCTTCTCAAACATTTTTGAAGTCCCTCATCCGAACCCTGAGGTGGACAGGGAGTTGATCGAATTCTATCTGAAGGCTGCTCGTCCTCAGTATCTAACTTGGAGCGCCCAGAAGATAGTGAACGTTCGGGTCTTAAAGCCTTACACCGAAGGAAGGTTCATAAACGTTCGGTTCAAGGTAGTTCGAGGGTCTGCGAGAACTGAACATCTGATATCCTTGGCAGATCTACCGAACTTAAATCCTCATGATTGGATTGTCTTGCATAATATCCTTTTGACTGATGAAGCCGAATATGGTCCCATTATAGACCATATCAAAAGGATGTTAGTCTGCTACATCATGGAGGTTGCCCTAATGGATCAGGAGGTTGCCACAGTCTTCAAGAAGAAACCGAAGATAGCTCCTGTGGGATTGGCCAGTGATCTCAATCAAATGCAAATGGGCAAGATTGATCCGAGACGTAATTCGGTTATGTTCACTAGAGCTGAAGGACAGAAATGTCTCTTCGCTTTAGCTGACAAACATCTTTACACCACTGCTTGTCTAGAGCACGTGTTATCGATCATTCGAAGGTGTAAAGATAATGCAGCGGATGATGTCAAGTACTTCAACGACATGATCTAATGGTACATCAGGTTTAGACAGACAATACTTGCTCTCACCAAGCGTCTGTTTAACACTGTGAAGAAGAAGGTACCTGCTTCAGCTGCTGGCCCAAGTACAAGTGAAGATCTCGCTCCAATTGACGCAAAGGGGGAGATTGTTGGGCTGGAGACTTGTTTGAAGATTGCGTCATTTGGGCTCGGATGTTAGTCCATTATTTTTGTACTCCGGTGTTGGGCCTGTCCATACCGTGAGCTTGCTAGGTTACTATATAAGTATATGCTTGCATGCATATTAGAATAATGATTTAACGATTAATCTAGACGATTACGATAGCATTCCAGATTTCTTTATCGTTTTTGTAAATCTCCAATCCTCTACAGTTGATGTTCTTGATCGAGCTCTTCTGAGGGTTTATTTTATAATCATTCGACTTGTTTGATTCATCGTTGAGTTGTTCTTTATTTCGCATTCGTTCTTACTGTTTAATTATTTATTCACCTGTTTAAGATCTAATCGATCTTCAAGATTAAGTTTTAATCTCATCATTGTCATTCTTGATATTAAGTCTTTCCTACATTCTACAGAACCTTACCTGCACGATCCAATTCTTTTGATGAATTTAATTCACTTATCTTAGCACATTTCATTTAGAAAAAATAAAGTGTTTTCATGTGATTCAATACATACACCTATCGGAACGACTGGAATTTCCACCACCTACCGAGTTGAAGTAGAATTGATGAGTGAAGACACCTATCGGAAGATATCGAAGGTGGTATCTTGCCTTTAGTTTATGTCTGATAAAATAACAGTACGTTTAAAGGAGTACGGTACGTCTGGAGTACACCTTCGATTGGCAGGATGATGGAACAACTGGTGTAATTCTTGAAGTTGTCCCATCGTCTGGAATTTCACCACCAACCGAGTTGAAGTAGAATTGATGAGTGAAGATGCGTATGGAAGAAGTCCTAGTAGAGTTTAGGAAAATTTGTATGATTAACTGGACACATTAGTATGTGTTAAATTGTTTGGTGATTTTAGGAATTGGGGACTACGAGACAATACTTGGGACGAGTATGAGTAGGTGTGAATAATAGTAGAGATCTATACTACTGGAAGCACATGACTCACGCTTGGATCAAGGAAAGTCACAAGGTTACCAAGAAGCTAGTGATTGGTCTCGTTTTATTCATGTATGTCGTTACTATTATTTCGGTAATGACTAATGAGATGATTGTTATTCTGACCCTAAAGGTCATATCAAATTGAGTCCGACTACGATGAGTTTGTTACATGGTTCAGAGAACCAAGTTCGATGTAACATCTGACTCAAGATTGAAGATTGAAATCAACTCGATCAATAACATCACGCTCGTTGTTAAGGAACCTTGTAGCTAGAAATGCTACATGCTAAAATGTGATTATATCACATTAGAATATGAAGGAAGGTATATTCCATTCTGGAATTTGACTCTAAGAGACTTGAGTCTAAGTGTTGCATCATACGATGAGAGATCATTAGGGCATGACCCATCGATCTGTTACAATAGATAAGAGAAAGTACTTATCCTAATAAGAAGAAGGAGTCCTCAATAAGGATTTATTTTGTAACTCGAAGGTTACGATTGAAAGTCCAACATAGTACGAAGAGCAGATGCAAGATTAAGCATCGCCTGCAGTCAAGAAGTCCAAGAGTTAGATACTCATTCGAAGAAACATAGAAGTTACAATTAATACCTAGGATGGAAAGATAATGTATGGAATCATTATACAAGTCCTATTTTCGTTGATGATTCCGAGACGTAATCATCCTAAGGGGGAGATAATTGTAACACCCGTAGATCCGGGCTAGTCAATTTAGAGACGATAAACATCAAAAATGACTTTTTTATGGAAGATTATTTAGAAGGATTAATCTTAACTAAGTTATAGTATATGTTACAAGATTCTGTACATATAAAGAACGCCGAAATCCGAGTTATAACGAAGAAGTTATGACCTGTCGAAGTTTCGCGACAGAAACGGCACGACACGACGCGACGTAAATGGTGAATTTATGTTAGATGGATATTTGGCCTTACCGATCTAAATGAAAGTCGTAGAATACGTTAAACCGAGAGCGTGCATAAAAATAACATCTAAATCTGACTTCATATGAGGAAGTTATGATTTTTCGAAGTTTCGGCTTAGCAGTGTACAACCCGAAGTTTGAATATGAGATCGAGCGATATTTAGCCGAAACAATCTAAACGATAATTGAAGATCTCGTCGATTGTAGTCCAACGGTGAAAAGACAGACGAAAACGGACGACAGATGAAGAAGTTACGAGCTTATAACGGAGTTTTCCTGTCCCGACCTACTAAAAATAATATATAAACAATACAATAAAAATAAAGTCAAAATTTGCCATACGAAGTCTAAATTAAAGTTGTAGATCTTGTTTTTACCTACGCGTCGATATAAAGAACGTCGAAAATGGAGTTCGTATACGAAAGTTATGAATTTCTGAAGTTTGGGGCGTGAAACCCCAAAACTGTCAGAGTTCACGACGTGAATACAGTGTTCACGATGTGAACTCAGTATTTATGACTTCTGGAGCCTGACAGGCGCAAGTTGCGATGACGCACCTGATGACTATTGAACTCACGACGTGAATATTTGAGATTCACGACATGAATCCAGAAAATGGGCCCTATAAATAGAATTCAAAGGGCAGCCGAGTTTGATTGCTCAATCTCTTCTCTCTCACTCCCGATACCCTCTCTAAGCCCTATTTTAACCCCCCGAAGCCATGGTATCATCCCGAGACCTGAAGCAAGTCCCAAATCCTGAAGATCCTGAGAAGAAAAGAGTTTCCGAGCCAAAGCTCTGCCCGCGAGAAGCCCGATGTGCGAAGTGATCCCAGTTTCACCATAGAAGTACTACTCTTAGAGCTGTAGTGCTGCCTGATCATCATCTTATCAAGTGAGTGTATAGTCTCTTTCATAACACGATTTTAATACAAGTATTGTTTGAATGTATTAAGTATATGTTTTGTGTGAGTGTATAGTCCCTTTCATAAACACGATTTTAATACAAGTATTGGTTGAATGTATTATATCTATGTTATGAGTAAGTGTGTAGTTACTTCCTTTTACCGCATAGATATGAAGTATTTGCTATGAAATACGTGCTATGTGTCTATACGTTGTTTGTTTATTTGAGATGGTTGTTGAATGAATGTTTTATACATGTTTTAAAATGATTTAAATTATATATGTAATTTATATCTACAAATATATTGGGTGGAACATGGGTAGATGAAATAGTTGGTGTGTGAGGAAAGATTAGTTTGAGGATGAGACGAAAGATGATATAGATCATGAGATGAGGGTGACAGGTGAAAATGAGTGAAACCTTTACCCAAACGATGGCCCCCGTCATTCATCAGAGTAGGGATGACAATCACGAACTATTCTAGACAGTCCTGTGGAACACTAGCAAGCTCGCAACTTGTAGGTGTAGTGAACGATGTGTTCACCGGTGTACTCTAAAAACCCATTGATATGTATTGCTAGAGAAGTCTCGAAACCAATACTGTCAATAAACAAGATAAACCCTGACGACTATGGAGTTAGTTCTTGGTAACCACGAATATAGTGTCTGTTGAGAAAACCCTAGCAACGATAGATTTCATGCCGATTCCTTAGGATAATCCTTAGGAATAAATGAACGAGGAATAATTGATTCTTAGGGTAATCTTTAAGAAATAAAAAGGAGATAATGGGGTGGGTAATTGGGGTTGATTGTGTGATGATTAAATATAATAATAATTATATTATTGTGGGTTGAAAACCCTATATGCTCACCAGGCTTCCAAGCTTGACCCACTCAGTTTTCTTTGTATTACAGATAATGACACGAGAGTATAAGTCGGATGACTTGACGAGATATTTTGGATTATAGACCAGTAGTTATAAATAACTATTATGTTGTCAGGTCTGTATTGTACTGTTTATGCTTTTGGTCTGTATCGGAACATGACATCCCAAGATTTTGTTATTTAATGTAAATACATTCTCTTTGAGAAATGTTTTGATAAAAATTTTCATATTTTGTTTTGGGAACAAATTCTGCAACTCTTTTAATCAAAGGATTACTCTGATTTTATAAAACAACGCATAAACAAAGCTAGGTGAGGTGAAATTGCTTAACTTTTATGAGTAACCCAAGAAGTACTCTAATGATGAAAACATGGAAAAGTGGAGTACCTTAAATGACTAGCACACTACTTCTCCCCCTATCTCATGTGCCATCCTTTCTCACAATTCTCTCATCCATGCAAACCCCAAGTATTTATTAAAGAATAGAGTTGCTTCTAAAAATGGCCAAAGGTACATCCTAGAGGAAAATTGATAGCTTTTAGGAGAATATAAAAAGGGACCTATTAAGGACCATTAACCCAAAAATTATCAGCCTCAAACCTCTTTCCTCTCTGCTTCCTCTCTTGTGTTCGAAGTTCATTAAAAACACCTCCATCAGAGGTGTTTTCTGCTATGATTTCGGGAGGCAAAAAGGAGCAGCCACCACCGAGTTTAGCCACTTATTTCAGCCAACAAACGTGCCAAATATTCCCCTGAAGTCATTTTTTTTTCTGCCCAATTATCCCCCTCAAGTGTTGCTGCAAAAACATGAAGAAAAGGGGGCAAGAAGGCTGCCGGAAACACCCACGACCACCCAATTTTCGTCGACAGCTTTTGTGGCTGTTTTGGTGAGTTGTTTCCATCTTAAAAATCTGAAAACTTCTTGTTTTGAGCACCTTCTTAAGGTCCAATAATCTAAATCAATATTCGTTTATTGTTTGGTGAAGCAATCGGGTTTTGAACGAAGCAATAACCTCACCAAATCTTCTGTCTAAACTCGAGAAACAGGCACAAAATGTGAGTCTTTATGGACCAATTTTACATTTTTATTCATTTTAGGGGGAGATACATATTTGAATATTTTGATATAATATGATGAGTAAAAGTTTATATGTGACATGAATACAAAGTTGATGCTACATACAAAAAAAATTATAAATGTCACTGTTTATTATAAAATATTATTTTTAAAAATAAGATTTGTTAAAAATGTTGTGGTTAGTAATTGATAAACATAAGAGTTTTATAAAATGTTAGACATATTTGCAAGCACTTGTGGAAATAATAATGTTAGATAAGAGTAAGCTGATGAAATTAGTGTTATAATATTTGTCAGAACAAATAAAAGTATCGTTAAGAACTTACGTCGAAATTTGGATAGATGCACATTTTTAACTTGTCATCTTCATTAATATGATATGTATACACATGACTTGTGCATATTAGGGCATTAAGCTTATTTTTCATGAAGTTTAATAAGGAAGTATTAAACGAAATTATAAAAATAAAATTTATAAATTCTATCTAAAATATGAAAATAAATAAAAATTAATTATATACTATGATATGATACAAAAAATTCTTGTTGATAAATAATGTGTATGTATTTTTAAGACAAAGTTTACTTACAAACGAAAATAATATATTTTCAACATTAAGTAAATATTAAAAATACAATATTAATGGATCAAGCCGACAAACAGTCAACAGACGTAGCGGCGACATATATGAGTTATTCGACTACACTAACGGAACGTCCTTCCTATCATATTGTAGATTGAAACTACTCGTGTTACTACCGTCTCATTATTTTGAACTTTAAGTTATATTCAATATTTAACTAAAATCACTAAACTTTAAAAATCTTAATAATTTAAGATTTGTGTAGGTGATCATCGGTAGCGATAGATTTTATGGGACGAAGAATTGCTTGTTGGGGTGCAATGTTCTTCATGTATGACTCTGTAGATGGTTTGACTTTTGTAGACCCACTTGCATGTGGTGCATTAGCCTTATGACTAATAAGTATTAGAGAGTGAGAGAGAGACATGCAAACACCTCTATATAAGGTGGGTTCATACCACCTGTAGAGGTGTACTTGAGAGATGTAGTTCATAGTGATTAGTGAGTGAGATATTTATGAAGTTCTAGACTAGATCCCTTTTTATACTCATTTACTATGATCGAATATATCTTTTAGCACTTTGAAAATTAACTGAAGTTTCGAATATTTGTCACTTTTCACCCAACTTCGAAAATTGTTTGAGGCTTCGTATGTTTGGGGTTACTCTTCGTATGATTTGAAGACAAAGGGTTGAATTTTTGAAAATAGTCCCTGAGGTTTCGAATGTTTGGCAAGTTCATACCCAAATTCGAAAAAGGATTGTTTTTGCTGAAAATTAAAGAAAATACATTTCAAACCCATGCAGTTTGTGCAAATTGACGCTTTTTACCCAGATTTGAAAAAGGGGGAGAGTTTCACATATTTTGCTGTTTTGGGCGCAAAGGGTCACTGCAGAATTTTGAAATTGAAAATTTCTACCCATTGTTGAGAAATTTTGTCAAAGGCGATCCGTGAACGAAGTTAAAAATTAAATATTTTTCGGATTTTCCGGAATGAAGCATAAAGTTTATGCCACATGTTAAGGGGGAGTTTTGACACGAAAAAATCCGAATAGAGCACGTTCTCTTTCCTTGAAGGTTTTATAATCAAATTTAGATTATAAAAAGGGGGAGAAATTTATATGGAAATTTGAACTTGAATTTTTCATATTACGCTGATTTGAAGACCGAAGTGATCTTGAAGTTTTGAAGCTTACGAAATGATGCAATTGGAAGTTCGAAAATGATTTATTTTTTAAATGGGTTTGGAATTATTGAAGATTTTTAGGGTGTGTTTTTATGCTCAACTTTAGGGTGATCGATTTGGAGTTTAAGAAGCTCGTGATCATTCGTTGATGCTCGGATTGTATGGTCTCACATCCTAGAGCTCAAATTGAAGAATCATGGAACAATTGAAGATTGAAGTTCGTTTCGATATGTGTCACTTTTGAGGATCGAACCACGTAGTTGCTCGATTTTGGAAGATTTGAAGTGGGTCATCCATTCCTAAGTTTGAGGGGGAGAATGTTGGGGTACATAGTTCTTTATGAATGACTTTGTAGATGGTTTGACTTTTGTAGACCCACTTGCATGTGGTGCATTAGACTTATGACTAATAAGTATTAGAGAGTGAGAGAGAGACATGTAAACACCTCTATATAAGGTGGGTTCATACCACTTGTAGAGGTGTGCTTGAGAGATGTAGTTCATAGTGATTAGTGAGTGAGATATTTATGAAGTTCTAGACTAGATCCCTTTTTGTACTCATTTACTATGATCGAATATATCTTTTAGCACCCAAATCACCATGTTCATTGTGCAAACTTTAATTCCACATGCCAAACCATGTTCTTTTGTCACTACAAATTTGTCATTTTTACAAAATCATTTTGTGCGCGCGAGGTGCACGCCTTTGCCCATCACGCGCCTAACATCAGATTCGAGTAGATTGCAAGTGATGTGGCTAATTGGGGTAGTAACATGTGGCCCTCTCTAGATGGAGTCACAATGATTACACATGACGCACATAGATATTTGTGCCATACGCACCCAAATTTCATGCCTATAAATAGAATGCAGTGCAGAACCCTTTATTCACACATTCTAAACAACTCTCTCTCTCTCTCTCTCAAATTGGTAATTGTCCTAGGTTATCCCCGGAGTCCCGAGCCCGATTTAACCCTACACCAATGGTATCACGCGACAAGGGTGAGTTCATAGCCCCATTTTACTATTTTAAAAGTTTAACAAGGGGAATACATGCTTACGAAACTACTTTATTAAAATATATTTATATATCTATAAATATCAATTGTTATATAAAGCATGAAGCCTTAGGATAATGTAGCTAAAGAGACTATACCTAGTTGTAAGCTATGATATTATGCCTAAGAGTTATGGTGTCTGATAATCTAGGAAGCGATTTTACCTAGACGTTATAATGACCAATTTGCTAGGATAACATAGTACCTAGAAGTAATGTTGGTTAAATATAAGGATATGCATTGTACCTAATCGTTACTCTGTCCAAATATCCAAATTTCAAATTAACCATAATTAGGGTATATATGTATAGTAAACAATATATATATATATATATATATATATATATATATATATATATATATATATATATCAAATATAAAAATAAAAGGGTATAATTATGGTAAACAATATATATATATATATATATATATATATATATATATATAATTATGAGATCTAAAAGGGTATAATTATCAAATATAAAAAGGGTTTATATTGTGATAGTTATAGGAATTCACTAATAAAGAAAGATAAAAGATAAAATACATACGGTTAATGCGTTAGTGAGCTGTTATTATTCATTCTTAGCCTGATTAAATTCGGTTTTGGAAATTTATACCTTGCCTTCAAAACCGGTCAAGGTATAAATTTCTACAGATGGTGTTGTTTTTATCTAATCTTTAGCTTCCACTACGGGTGTAATAGGAAAAACTCGTAGCATAATTTGATCCTTGAAAGCATTTGATATGTTGAAATATTCGACAATCTTTATGAAATTTTCTACATGTCAGATGGCATCTTCGTAATCCTTTCATGCGAATGAGGTCTCCTTTAAAATATGAAAAAACTGTCCTTTCAATTCAAAGTTTAAATTATGAAGATTCGACTTTCTTACTCGAAAGCCTCTGCTTTCACTAGTACGCATCATATACTACACCAGATTCATTCTTTCCGCCATATTGTTATCTTTAGTCTTTGGACTATCAAGATCTTTAGTATTATTGTCTTATGTTTATTTCTCTTCCTGATTTGATAATCTTTTATGGATTGTTAACTGGTTCATTTAGAGTCGATGATGAGCTCCTATTCTTATAGTTTATACAAAATTTAAATAATGGTGCAACTAGTTAACTGAAAAAAAATGCTTTTATGCAAAATATGGTTTCTGAGATAAAAAGTCGCCAAGATTAATAAATCTCGTCGAGACTTACGATTAAAATATCTAGAATAATGGTGCGACAATATTTTTGCATCGAGAAAATTTGTGAAAACAAAATAAAAGTTTTAAATAGAAAAACTTCCTATATATTTATTATTTAGTTGAAGTCAATTCCCTGACAATGACGCCAAAAAATTTATGTGTGATGGATAGTTTATAAAAAATAATCTTAAAATACAAATATAATTATAAATTTATAAAACGTAACTTTTCAAACTGACTATCAACACCAACCAGTGTATCTGATCAACAATAATAAAGTTATGATAAGTAAGGGTGTCAAACTTAAAGGGAACCGATGTCTACTAAATACAATATGCAAAGTATATTTGAATTAAAGTAAATTAAAGTATTAATAATTAATGATATTTTTAATTAGAATTAAAATCACTATATAACTATGGTTAATTCATATGAAGTGCAATAAAATTATAATAGATATTCAGAGATTCCTAATTTGATTAGATTTGATGGTCAAGTCACTAATTCTATAATTCTAAGTTGTTTACCAGCAATGATAGCTCATAGACTCAGTTTATAAGTTCATATTTTGTAATGAATCAATATGTATGATTAGTCTCATGGTTAATGACAACTTCTCAAATTGTCCAAGTTATTTTATTAATCATGAATATTAGCTTACGTTTCTTATGTTTGACATAGGGATGTCTCCATTAGTCAGATTTATCTACGCATCAACTGATCAAGTTTGATCTCCTAATTGTTAACTAAATAGTTGATTGGAGACATAATTTGAACCTAATCATAAATAATACACAAAGTTACATAAACCTAACAAAATCAATATCGATATGCATGGATCTTTAAATGGGCATTAACATAATAAATTAAATAACTATTAAAATCCTTTCAGTGAATTAAACCAAAATCAAAATAGATCATCTACATCTAATCAAAAGTCTTGGGAATTAGCCCATAATCAAAATTAAATAACTAAAATAATTAGAAATCTAAACATATTGCAAACCAAAAGTCGAATATTTTTCGCATTCTGACTTCTTTCTGCCCTTCCTTTGGTCTTTTGATGCTCCCATGTTCTTTTCTCTATGCTCTCTCTTCTTTGTTTGGACGAAATTAGCTTTTATTTATAGGGTTCTGGATCACAGTGAGAAATAATTGTTGCTGATAGGGATGAGCAAAAGGACCGAACCGGCTGGAACCGGCCGGAACCGGACCGGAACCGGCTTCGGCCAAAATCTAAAACCGAACCGGCCCAGCGGTTCTACCGGTTCCAGTTCCACCGGTTCCCGGTTCCAGTTCCACCGGTTCCCGGTTCCTACCGGTTCTTGTCGTGTCTTCAAATGTTGGAACCGGTCCTCGAAAAATAGCATCATACGGTTCCGGTTTTTACCGGTTCTACCGGTTCCGGTTATATCGGTTCCGGTTCCTATCGGTTCCCGGTTCCAAAAATCCACAAAAATAACGTCCCGGTCCCGGCCCGACCGGTTCCATCGGGTTCCGATTCCGGTGCCGGTTCCGGTACCGGTTCTGGCCGGTTCCCCGGTCCATATGCTCATCTCTAGTTGCTGACACGAGTTGTGAATATGAACAAATATCTTCAAAATCTTCTATTTTTCTGGAATTATCTTCATTTAATTTTTTCTTAATCTTCAAGCTACGAGATATGCCCAGTTTGTCGCAAGGCATGTTTGGATACCTTTGGGGAACACGCGGTTCATTGTAGAGAGCTCCCTGGTTTCAAGTATAGACATGATGTGGTTCGGGATGTTCTCTTTGATGTTTGTCGGCGTGCTGGTATATCTGTGAAGAAAGAAGCGCCAATGAACTTTTTGACGGATCCGCAGGATGGCAGGTCCACACTTAGACCGGCTGACATTTTGGTCTTTGGATGGATAGGAGGGAAGCATGTGTGCGTGGATCTTACTGGTGTATCTCCTCTCGTTGGTTTGGGGAGCGGAGGTTTCGCAGCTGGGCATGCCGCTTTGAAAGCCACTGCGTGCAAAGTGGTAAAGCACGACAATGCATGTAGAGAAAATCAACATGTGTTTGTTCCTTTTGCATTCAAAGTCACACCCCAAAACCGATAATGACGGAATACATTTCGGGGTGGAGGACGTCATGTACAGTATCATCACAATTGCATAATAGTAAAAACAAGAAACATACAACCATTGCATTTACATAGTGAATTTAATTACAAGTGTGTTTCGTATTGTTCAACAAACACCAAAATTAAATAAAAAATAAGAGATGAATCTTGTATGCTCCACCTTCTCCAAAATGCTGCACCTGAACCTGTCTATCTTTGACCCGAGGATACAAGTTATTTTGAAAACGAATATCAGCATAAAGTTGGTGAGTTCATAAGAGTTTAGTGTGAGTTTTTGTATAAAAAGCATTAGAACCAATAGTACGAAAAATGTGCAATTTACATTCATAAGCAGTAGAAAACCTAGAAAATCCTATATTTTCCAGAAAATACACTGTAAGTGAAAATCTATGAAAAAGTATGCAATCTTCATTTTTGAAAACAGTTTATTGTAAAAGTATATTAGCAAATCTCCAAATAGTAATGTGATAGAATAGGGTAATCCTGTAATCAGTGATAGAGGTGCAAGCTTCCTTTAGTGATAGATACTTACTTACTTCGGGATGTAGCTTAACATTTAGTGTAGTATTTTAGTGTGGTTATAGTGTATTCCTTGTATATTACTGGTAGTGAGGATAATAGAGGATCCCATGACCTTCACAGTCATGAACAGTATAGTGAAGTAGTGGCATCCCTGGGCCTGTACGACGCGGACTGAAGTTAACAGTTGGGATGTAATAGCGTCTGCCCCGTATAGATCTATACATGTAGTGTCGTCTTCCTGTCGGAAAACTCCAGGCGTAGTGGATAGCGAATAGAGTATCTCGTAGTGGGTTAGCGTGTTATCGTCTGTTTAGTGCTTTCCTTTATGTTATAGTGTAGTAGTCTTTAGTATAGTTCATAGTGTGTTCTTTTGTCAGTGTACAACCTCGTAATAGTGTGTATTATAGTGTATAGAGTAGTGGCTATAGCGAGTAGTAGTAGCATTAACTATGCCTATCATAGTTAACTTAGTGTGTATGGTTCTTATCACTAGTGATTTAGGCATCTAATGAAGTGAAAACACTCGTATCCTATACTAATATACATGATATATAACTAAGAAGTCAACGACAGTCGGACGGATAACAACTACCCTAAGCCCACAATCCAACAAGAACAGGAAATAAGGCGTGCTATCGGTCCTAAGCCCTTCAAGTCTTACTTATATAAATATATTAGTGTGGATACATTTTATAAGAAAATTTATTTAATGAAAATCTTTTCCAAAGGAAACACTTAAAAACCTGTTCATTTATCCAAAATAGTTTTGAAAATGTAAAATCATTTTATAAGGCATAGTGGTAAATCACATGTTTGAACTATGAATAGTGAATCACATGTGATTAATTCCTGTAACATGAATAATTTACTTGTATAAAATTCCATAAACATGTATAATTGACTTGTATCCCCCCTAAAACATGTAAAACATTTGAAAGGTTCATTGAAGGGGTATGAACTCACCTGAAATCGCGTAAATCGGGTAAATCGGGTAAAAGTGTCGGTTGAGCGTTTTGTGCCAAATAACGACTTGTGCACCTTTTAGGACCCTAGATTCATATGAAATATGTATTTTACAATAAATTAGACATTTTATGCCTTCCGTTAAAGTATTTGGGCATTCTAGCATCGTTTCGGGGTTTTAAGGCCTAGAAGGGGTTCCAGGGAGTGGTACGAGGCCAAGAAAGGTTTACGGGGGAACCCATGAGCTCACTCCCTTGGAGTTTACGGCCCAAAGGCCACTCCTTGGGAGTTTACGCCCGTAAGCCCCCTAGGCTTGGCCGTAAACTCATGTGGTCCTCCTAAATTGCAAAATAAGGCCTTAAATCACTTCCCTAAATTACTAGCAAGTGTTTTGAACCAATTTGGAGGGTTTAAACCCTCATTTAGGGACATTTTGGGGAGTTTACGGTCCAGGATTGTGCTTGAGCCGTAAACTCCATTTTGTTCTTCAAAATGTATGTTTAAATGGTACAACACACCTCCCTTCACCTTAGATAAATACTAGAAGGCCTTAGATGGAGTTTTGGGACATTTTGGCATAAAAATTGGGGAGTTTACGGCCCAAGTATAGCCTTGTCCGTAAACTCTTCTTTTGGCTTCAAAATGAGATGCTTAATGGTACAACACACTTCCCTTCACCTTAGATAAATACTAGAAGACCTTAGGTGAAGTTTTAGGGGCATTTTGGCATATTTATTGGGTGTTTACGGCCCAAGCTTAGACTTGGCCGTAAACTCCTCTTTTTGCCTCTAAATGGTGTTGTTTAATGTACTTAAACATTTCCTAGGGTCATAGCTAAATTCCTACATGCATAGATGAGTTTTTGGGACTTTTATCAAAGGTTTTTGGGTGTTTACAGCCTAAGCATAAGCTTGGGCCGTAAACTCCTTTTTAGGCCTCAATTTCTTATGTTTTAATGTCCAAACTCCCCTAGGTAAATCCCTTAATTGGTATATGAGCTTAAAGGAAGGAAAAACGGGGTATTTGGCCAAGTATTGGGTGTTTATGGCCTAAGGGGCTTCCTAGGCCGTAAACTCCTTTTAATCATTCAAATCCTATGGTTTTTGGCTTCTAAATACAATGAAGTATGTTTAGAACAAGATAGGGAAGAAGTCCTTACGTTTTGGAAGCCGGAATTCACGGTTTTGGAGTCGGGTTCGGGTCTAGAGAGAGAAAGTAGTGAGAGAGAGTGAATGTGTGGTAAAAGAGCTTAAATGTAGTGTCCCTTTGTTTATATATGTCTCGGGTATTGCACCCGATACACGGCTATCCGATGCTAAGGTTTAACGGGGTTAAAACTTTTTACCCGGGTGAAGTGGTTGAAAAAGTAATATAACTCTATTTGGTTAAACGGTTAACACATACAAGTTATAATTACTTATGATAATATCAAGACATATAAATAACTAGATATTTGCTTATTGACGACTCCAATTATTACAGAAAATAATATATAGCGACACATTCCGTTAGTGAAGATAGGATTTGTAACGGCAATAGATTTGGGGGTTGTCACATTCGATACATTTGGTTTTCTCGCACTAGAGACGGTGGAACTCCTTAACAGAGTCCAACGGGTCATGCATTCTAATGTCATATCTCCTAGATCCACAAATGTTGTTTTCAAAAGAATAGGTTTTGCCATCCAAAAAGGACTAGCGGCGCAGCTTGTTGCCCGTTTGCCTTCAATCGATATGTATTGAATTCGAGTATAAAGTTCATTGTATGACTTGACTTTCATGTGAAATGAACATTATGTATGTACAAACAGACCTTATGATCTGCAAAATACAAATTAATAGCAATTAAGTACTAAATATCTTTAAAACACATAGAAAAGTATAAAATGTATATCTTAAACTATGTATAATTGAAGACATATCGGTAATGTGTTTAGTTTTATATATGTTTTCTATGAATGGGTTGTGTCACATATAATTTGATGGTATAAGTTGAAGTTACTGTATATATTTTACATTTTCACTCCTTTACTTTTTAAAATACCGTTTACCCCGTTGTCTTTGTTATTTAATAACTTTGGTCCCATACCTTTGCTAAGTCCTCCATTTTCATCATTTTATTTTTTTAAAATGTCATTTTACCCTTCAACTTTAAACTTTCTAAAATGTCTCCTTTCAGTTTCAACATAATTTCATTTTATGCTTATTTTTAAGCATTTTTCTTGGTATGATTTTGGTCCCTTGACTTTTGTGTTTTGCCAACTTAAGTCCCTTTAAGTTTCTATATATGGTTTTGTCTATTATTTTTGTGGTTTGACAACTTACGTCCTCCTAAGTTTCTATTGCTACTAAAAGAGTTCATCTTCTTAAATTTGTCCCTATCGCTCTAAAATGCAGGACACATAAAATCCTAGTTTAGTCTAAAATGTAAAACATAATTAAACTTAAAATTGAGATTTAGAAGAAGTTAAAAGGAAACATGTTAAATCCAAGTAAGAGTTTGGATTTCAAAATTCAAAATTAAAATGAGTGATGGATACAACATAGCTAATAAACTTTAATAAGTTAGATAGGGCAACTCAATTTTGACTTCTAACCAAATCCACTACACAATAAAGAAAGAAACCCCAAATAGAACATGTGTGATGTAACCGTTGTGCCCAAAATCAAAGTAGGAAAGGGTCCTCAAACATGAACAACGACCTACATGACAACTTTTCAAAAAGCTCCGCGGCATATCCTTTTCATTCAATATTTGCTTTGAATACACGCCAACAACATCAAATCCACAATTTCAGGCATCCTATCAAAATTTCTGCAAAATTTCCGCCAAACCAACCAGCTATTTTCCCCAATTCTAACGAAAACCCTAATTTTCAGACTCAAAACGCTAGTTTTGTTGCTGAATTCGAGTTTACAAGTTGATTAAGCTAAGCTGTTGTGAGCAGAAGAAACGTAAAGATGTATGGTTCCGATGACCAGAAATCATCGTCGATCTATAATCGATCTTACACCATAAACTCGGCGTCCACCGATTTCCCTGTAAAACCCTATCCTTACTCTTCTATCCAACGTACTGCATCTGTCAAGAAAGTCTCCGATTCATCTTTTGATTCTATTAAAGGCAAGGTCAGGGCCCTCTGTAGCATCTTCGAGGCACGGAAAGCATCGAAACCCTCATCGGACGATTCTCAATCTCAAACAAAATTGAAATCGGAGAAGTCGTTTTCTTCTTCGGATTCTAAACTTTCCTCCCTATCATCTCCATATGAATCAACTCCGATTCGGTTACCTGGAACAGAAGATCGTGTTGTTATTTACTTCACAAGTTTACGAGGGATTCGAAGGACATATGAGGATTGTTACGCTGTAAGGATGATTCTCAAGTTTTTTAGGGTTCATATCGACGAACGAGATATCTCAATGGATTCTTCATATCGAAAGGAGCTCTTGAGTGTCTTGGGTGAAAAACAAGTGAGTTTACCTCAAGTCTTCATCAAAGGAAATTACATAGGCGGCGCAGATGTCATCAAACAGCTTCACGAGACTGGTCAGCTGGCAAAGCTTCTGAAAGGGCTTCCTGTTCGTGCAATTGGGCCATGGCAGGTCTGTGATGCATGTGGAGATGTTAGATTCATCCCTTGTGCGAATTGTAGTGGAAGCAAGAAAGTCTTTGATGAAGATGAAGATCAGTTGATTCGCTGCCCAGATTGCAATGAAAACGGATTGATTCGTTGCCCCACTTGCTGTTCTTGAATCCGATTTATCCTAATCTACATATGAGTTATTGAATCCAAATAGTGAATTTAGTTCAATTACATTATCTACAATTGTTAAAGCCTAAAGCTTGGAACTGGAGATTGGAGCTCCGAGTTCCTGAAAACAATGGAGGTGTTGTTGTTTATGTGTCTATGCTTGTTGATGGGGTTGAGGATATATGTTCATCCTCTTTATGAACAAGATTGTGGAATAAACCCCTACAAGGTACAAGCTTCTTGTGTATATTTTGATAACTTGTTTATAATTATAGTACTCGTGAAGCAATATAGTTGGCAATTTTGTGTCCAACTTTAATAGAGTATGTATATTTGATAACTTGTGTGTTTGTAATATGCTACACTATCTATTTTCTCCACATAGGAGAGAGATATGTATTGAGTTGCTATTTGGTTCATGGCTAATAATAGCATTTGCCCATTAACTTAATCTTTCTATTGTTATCATTACTATGAAAATACTATACAGTGAACTAGATATGGGCAATTTAGACCTTTCTTGACTACACGTTTGTATATATACACAGCACCTATAAAACATATGATTGTGGTTATCTCTACAAATAAGATTGTATGGGTCATCAATGGACTGTTTCTTTTTTTTACTTTGCTTAATAAGTTAAGCATTTAACCTGTAAAGCATATATGTTTGTTTCTTTTTTACTTAATCTGAATAAATAGTTTCAAAAAACATGACTTAATCACTAACATTTAATCTATGTCTTTCTTTTTCGACTCAAATCACATTAAAATCAATGATTATAGTTAAAATTAATTTTCTGATCTTTTTAAGATTAAACTCCTTTAATTTCAAAATAACCCACACATGTGTCCAATTGTTCAATTCTAAACTTTTAATAGGTTTATCGGGTTCCGGTAATTGAAGAACAAGCGTGGTTTGACGACTAAAACTATAATATAAACCGATTTGCGACATAGTTTTTTTTAACATAGTCGATGTGTTGCAAATATCATGGTTGTGCAAGAGGGATTATTTTCCATTAAACCTGTAAGAGAAGCTTTCAAAAATATGCTTCATGATATTTTTTAGTTCTAGTAATTTTTTATATCACAAATATACGAAGCTTTGTGCCAATGCGAATGTCTTTTTTTTGTCCAAATTGGGAAGTACCTATTCTATAGAATTCCACTTGTAAAATGTTTAAATGCACTTTACATCAAAAAGTGATTTTAAAAATGTTTCATGACAACCTTGTGAAACGTAATCGGGTTATGCCTTATCCGAAATTGAGTTGACATATCCGCAAATTTCTTTCCGAAATACTTGGAGTTTTGAAAATCAACTACTTTTTTTAACAGGAATTTATTATCCTACAAGTTTTTTAGTTTTAAATCAAATCTTTTTAATGTGTTCGAAAATAAACGAGTTTGAAATGATGACCTTTGGCTATAACCCGATTACATTTTGAACCTGGCTCTAAATGTTGGAGAGGTTGAAACATTAATTTATAACATTTCTTACGATTTAGGTTTAGTGGATAAAGATAAAGATTACGCTTCAAAAGAAATATCAACATTTAATAAAAAAATTCAAAATTTGTTTGAGGTTTATTTAGCAAAATATGGTTCGACACCATTCATGACATCATGCAAAATTTATGGGCATCTGCATTGGCTACTCATGATAATAGTTAGGGGTGAGCATGGTGCGGTTTTAGGGCCAAACCGTAAACCGAAAGATGCGGTTTTTGAATTCTAGAAACCGTTGGGTGCGGTTTTTCAATGGTTTGGTTTTGCGGTTTCGGTTTGTACCGGTTTGATGTCGGTTTTAAACCGAGTCAAACATACGGTGAAGTTTTTTATGTTCAACGGTACGATTTTTTAACCGTGATGTTCATGTGAAGATTTATGATTGTATGACATGGTTTCATTTCGTTTCCTCACATTTAGAAGCTTTAATTTTGAGTTTTTTTTTTATGTTGTTTACTTGATCACTTCATTTACATCTCATATTACCATGCTCATTTTTTTTATTCAATTTGTGTTTAGAAGTTACAAGCTTGCAAGTGAGCATGGTGCGGTTTGTTGCGGTTTTAGGGCCAAACCGAACCGCAAACCGCAAGATGCGGGTTTTGAATTCTAGAAACCGTTGGGTGCGGTTTTTCAATGGTTTGGTTTTGTGATTTTTGAGTGCGGTTTCAGTTTGTACCGGTTTGATGTCGGTTTTAAACCAAGTCAAACATATGGTGATGTTTTTTATGTTCATCGGTACGATTTTTTAACCATGATGTTCATGTGAAAATTTATGATTGTATGACATGGTGTCATTTCGTTTCCTCACATTTAGAAGCTGTAATTTTGAGTGTTTTTTTATGTTGTTTACTTGATCACTTCATTTACATCCTATATTCTCAAGCTTATTTTTTTTATTCAATTTGTGATTTGAAGTTACAAGCTTGTAAATTGTAGCCCACATAGTGTTTACACTTTACACATAATCATTAAGTCAAAAACACAATGTGACAAACTCACATATTAAACCTAATACCTAATTACTAACTACCGTCAAGTTCAATATATAATATATGTATAAATTAGAATTTATTAGTTTTTTTTTAAATAATATGTATAATTCTATAAGGTTATCAACTTAAAAGCCCTTAACTTTACATAAAATAGTTGGTTATGCCAAAGTCCATTTTTTTGTTCATTAATATCATAACATTTAGGACAACTTGTTAGATCTTGCCTATATTCTCAAGCTTATTTTTTTTATTCAATTTGTGATTTGAAGTTACAAGCTTGCAAATTGTAGCCCACATAGTGTTTACACTTTACACATAATCATTAAGTCAAAAACACAATGTGACAAACTCACATATTAAACCTAATACCTAATTACTAACTACCGTCAAGTTCAATATATAATATATGTATAAATTAGAATTTATTAGTTTTTTTTAAATAATATGTATAATTCTATAAGGTTATCAACTTAAAAGCCCTTAACTTTACATAAAATAGTTGGTTATGCCAAAGTCCATTTTTTTGTTCATTAATATCATAACATTTAGGACAACTTGTTAGATCTTGCCTATTATCCAGTTTTGACCTACTAAGGCCGGTCAACTAAGTTGACTGGAAGAACTTTGCTGACATGGAGCAATGTCAGCGACTCTTCTACAAGAAAAAAAAAGAAAAAGGGAACCTGGGGAGATTCGAAACCGGGTGTCTCATGAAACAAATGAGGCATCCAACCACTAGGTGGTAAGGAATTTTCTTTATTCACCCCTTAGTTAATATATTTAACTTATAAATTGACACCCCTTAGATACCCTATAAACATTTTTAGTAAAAGTCAACCTATAATAAACTATTTAAAATTATTTTTTCAAAAAACAATACAAATTCAACCAATAAAAAAACCTTAAAAATCAAATAGGGTGTCTAAATGAAAAATTAGGGTGTCTTTTTAGCCAACCTCATAATAGTATTACGGAGGAATATATAGTTATTGTTAATAATTATTATTATTATTATTATTATTATTATTATTATTATTATTATTTTATTTTATTTACTTGTGTTATTATTATTATTATTATTATTATTATTATTATTATTATTATTATTTATAAAAGGACATCTTTATATATGAATATTACTAAAAATATATTTACATATGAATACGTATAAAAAACGCATCTATGCGTATAAAAACATATATTACATTTTTATGCGTAGAATTTCATATAAAAACATTTGATGTAGAAATAAAAAAACGTACAAATATGTATACACACAACTTTAAAATGAATAAATGCATATACTTATATTTATATACCTTTACAAACTTTTTTTATATATTATAAGTGTCTTTATATATTTTTATAAACCATTAATATATATATATATATATATATATATATATATATATATATATATATATATATATATATATATAACGTTTTTATGCATATAATTTTGTATAAAAACATTCAATGTATAAATAAATAAATAAGAATGTAAAAATATGTATTCATACAACTTTAAAATGAATAAATACATATACTTATATTTATATACCTTACCCACTTGTTTATATATTATAAGTGTCTTTATATATTTTTTTAGATATAAATATATTTTTAAATATATATATATATATATATATATATATATATATATATATATATATATATATATATATATATATTTATTTGTATAAAGACGCATGTATAAATTTATTAAAGCATAGTAATAATAATATAATAATAATATTTAATTTAATTATTCGAGCAATAATAATAATAATAATAATAATAATAATAATAATAATAATAATAATAGTATTTATTATTTAATTATTCCACGAAAATATACATTAGTTTTATAAAGTTAGGAGTTGTAACGTAAGAGTCATTGCAGCTTGGGGGAAGAAACCCTTGCCCATTGTTTGTGACACTTGGGTTCGATTCTTCTTGGTGGCTGCATTTCCTTTTAGTTTTGGGTTTTTCGCATTAGTGAAGCAACGCTCACGTGTCACCCTTTTCACTCCACTTAGTTAAGTTGTAACCAACCTTAGAAGGTCAAACCCGGTTAGTGGACAAAACTGAACAATTTATCCGGTATTTAAGACATTATCACACAAAAAAGATCGACTTTTGGCATAACTGAACATTTCGTGTAAAATTGAGGGCTTTTATGACAAAAACCTAATCTCCCTACTTAATAAAAACCTCTCCTACATGCCAGGTGTCCATATTTTACACCACTAACTTGCCACGTCGTGTCAGTTCTCCAACATTTTACTCACTGATTTTCCCGCCCATTGCTAATTGCTGAAATCTCCGATCATATCCAATACCCATTGCTAATTGCTGAAATCTCCGATCATATCCAATAAATCAGCTTTTCAGTTATCAATATTTGATCTTATATCCAAAAATAGGTGAAATCAAAAGCAACTATACAAAATTCAAACGCATCTAATTTGAAAATACCCTTTAAATCATATCCAAATCATTGATGTATTCGAGATCACAGTATCCTATAAATCAACATTTTAGTATTCAATGCCAATATTTATCATGCAAACTCCACTGTTTTTACTTGTCCCATTCTGTGACCTTCTTCTCCGTTATCCATATCATCAATGTAGACACCATCGAGTTATAGGGCTTTTATTTGACGAAAAGTTGTTCTTGAACACCAAATGTATGTATTTTATTTGACAGTATAAGGATTTTTTTCTTGACCAATCGATTAAGAGTAAATTACGTAAAAAGGTTTTTGATTATTTTTAATTTCAATTTTCTCTAACTCGATTGACGCTCTTAGAAGACAATCCTATTCCGGTAACCTCTCATCTCTCTGTCTCGGTCGATTGTTGCTAAGCACTTTAGTCATTTTTTATGTTTTGTTGTTAATCATCGAATTCACATATCATTGTGTGTGTCCGTGTGTGTAAAACATGATGCATGATTTGTGAATGTCTAAAGCTAATACAGTTGGTCATATTCTTGATGTATACATTTAAATTCATTTGTTTGTTTTGAAATTGGAATGCTTTTTGTTTATAAATGACAATAGGTAATTGATAATAAGGAGCTGAGAGATAACATTGTAAGAATGCATACGAGGTGTTCGACGGGATGCCTTAGTGAAATTTTATTACGAGACTTGAACAATTGTATGTTCCATTCAACCTTTTATGAAAAATTATTTCATAATTCATCTCATGAATCCAATTTTAAAACATATTTTTGGTCTTTATTTGGCTCTTAAGATGTTGGGAAACAATCCATGAAGTAAGCGTGGTAAATAATAAACATTGATATTTTTTCTTTTCTTTAATGATTAGACTCAAATTTGAAGGTACATGATGGAGTTTTTGATTGACTATAATCATCTTTAATCATAGATGAATTGAAGATGGAATCATAAATCTTTTGTGTTACAGGTAATATATATTTTCTCTCTTATCATATCTTACAATATATTATTTCTAATTTTATTTTCCATTATATTGTTAGAAGATTTTTAAGACGTGTAGTAAGGGGCAAAGTGAGTATATTGTCAAACAACAAAAGATTAAAGGATAGTGTTCAAAAGTCGATGAAACTAGAACTTCTCATAATCTTGTCCAATGACCCAAGGATAAATGAATTATATATAGAATGCATGAATCTAACAACAAATTAACTTCAGTCCTACGTTCCACAACTCTGACTTCTCTTTGATTAGGGGATGATAATATAACTATTTAGCCCTTATGAACATGAAAAATGTTTAGCATGTAAATAATACCTAATTTGATTCGTTGTAGAGTCAAAGTTATATTCTTCTAAGAGAAGAGAAATGTCTTGCTAGAAATATGTTTTTGCAAAATTAAAACCCCAAAATTAATATTTGACAAATGGATCAAATACCTCTGATGTTCGAAATAGTAGTTTAGCAATTTTAAGGTGAACTATCAAGTTGATCACATGCAATATCTATAAATCCCTAATAACAACCATAATTCATTTTTTATTCATATTTGAAGCTATACATTTTAAATTTTTTTTTTGCAGCCCATGTATGTTACATCCACTTCTTCCTGCAATTAGTTTAGAATTTTAAGTTTATTTTTGCCTGAATTGATAGCTTTGAATCACATGTACTTCCTCATTTATTCATTTTTTGAGTCTGAGTATGTGTAATTTACTTCATACTCTATATTTACCGTGATGTCCTTGGTAAATAATTAAAATTGCGAACCTGTTTTTTTCATAACTGTAAAGTTGGTCTGCTGCAAAAAAAATATTTTGTAATTTTTATTTTTTAAAGATTCATGTTTTTCTTCGTATAGTTTGCTTATATGTATTTGTATCGGACATATGTTATGTTGTCCAAGTCAAGAACTTTTTTAAGATTACATAAAAAGAAATAATTCTGAAACCCACAAAAGAAAATCCAAATCATATATATTCTACTATTTTACTTATTTATTTTTTAATTTTAACTTTTTTTTTTTTTTTTTTTCATTTTTAACTATTGTACTTGGATTCTTCTCAGGTCATTCTCTTTGATATATATTATGTTGGTAAGGGGTAAAATTGTCAAGATTGTCATCAACACTCTAAAGAGATAAACAACAAAGCCCTTTATTGTTCTTTTAACTTTTTTTCTCTTCCTCTTTTAATTAGGACCCATTTTCCTTTCTTTTGAGATTGATATTGAAGAATAGAAACACCCGAATCCTTTATTCTCAATGCTTCATTGCTTCCCAACTGCAATCAGAATGCATATACATTCTTAAATTTTTATATTTACTATTTTAAACATTAATTAAAATTTATTACTTTGAACTAAATTCAATAAATAAAATAATTAAATTTGCTTTCCAACATCTATAACAAAACCCATAATAAAGAAAATTATAATATATATATATATATATATATATATATATATATATATATATATATATATATATATATATATATAAATAAAATGGAAAGTACATATAACTAATGAAAAGTAGGTAGAAATTAATGTAGATACTAAATGAAGATCGAATAATTTTTTTTTTGTGAGAATACAAAGATCTTATTTTGAAATTTGTAATTAACAACAATCAAATATATATAAATTTATGATTAATGATTACTATTTTCTTAATTTATCTTATTTTATTTTTGTAACCATGTAACACATGGGTTATAACCTAGTTTTATAATATAAACTAGGTTATAACTCGTATGCTACACTGGTGACAAGGTAAAATATCATAGAGATTATAAATATGACAATCATTAATCATAAACTTGTGAACAATTATTTTCATATATATAATATGTTTTGTTTGTAAGTCAATCTTTTTTATTTTTTATTAATATATAAAAGGGTATCAAGACATCAATAATGTTTTTAAATCAAGATTAATAACAAAATTATTATGTTATACAATAAAATATAAAATTCAATAGACTAAAGAAAACAAAAATCATAAATGGTAATACCATTCTTTTATTTAAAGTAAAAAGGTAAAATAATATAAAACACATACATTAACACAAAGAAAAAATATATTACAACTCAAAATGATGGTGGACGGTTGTAGGAGCATATAAATGTTCGTTATGAGAGTTAGTTATCATTTGTTGTTTGGTGTTGCTTGCGTTTACTTTTATATGGAATTTCATCTAACAATTATATAAATGCTGAAACATATCTTAAGGAAAATATGAAACGGTAATTTATGATCAGTTATGAAAATTTCCATAATATCAAAGGAAATTAGCTTCGGCCAAGTCCATTTTTTTCTTTAGTTAAAATATCTCATTGGTTACTGTGAAAAGAAAAAACTCATTTTGATTCAATTTTATATAAAGCATATTGAAATTGAAATTTAGTTAAAACTTTATATAAACTGAAAATGAAATGAAATGTATCCATAGCTTACTACGAAAGAACTTCACGTATATAAAAAATACATTACATAAACAGTCCTTGTGACATAAATACATTACAGAAACAATCCCTATGATAGAAATACATTACAGAAACAGTCCCTATGGAAAAAATACATTATAGAAACAGTCCCTATGGCAAAAATACATTACAAAAACAGTAAATAAAAAGTTTAAGTTATGGGTGGAATTAGAAAAATGGAAGTTGAACTTATGAGCACCGATTATATGATCAAATATATGGCTACCTTACTTGTTATACGATCAACATAATATTCCACATCAATTTCACATCACACCTTGTACACAGGTTGATTCAACCATCGTCTGTCCAAAATCCAAATAATTACAACTCGGTATATATTGTTTCATAATTAGTAAAAAAACAATCAAATCATGATATTGACCTTACATATCTCACTTATATGTTCATTTATTTATTTAGAGCTCAACATGAACCTTACCAGACTTTAAGACTGCCCTTTTGGATTTTAAAAAGATATGGAACAATAGTACAAGGGGTAGATGGAACATAAAATAACCAAAACATTTTATGTTCACAAGTTATTAAGAAACAATTTTTCCATCTCAATCGTATTAACAATCTCCTACCTAGTGATTGCAAGTTCACATGAGCATTTTGATCAAAACGTATCCACTTGATAAAGTAAGTAATGTTATTAAACAGCCATTTTACCATCAAACATAACTAAATTCATATTATCAGCATCTCACTCTTTCAACAACGATTATGACTTTGAAAATCATAAATCATCATGTATTAGCCTTAAAAACTTAAAAAAAATCCAACCATATAGAACCAACAAAAACCCAAATGTAGACCAAACCTTAAAATCCCCAGTAATTCACATGAAAAAGCAAAAAACATTGTATATGAAACTTATAGTTGTCGTGCAAAATCTTTTAAATCTTTGTTCATCCAACCAAAATTTAAAAAACACCGGAAGAATTAACAGGGATTATAGAAAAATGATAATAAAAGATGAAGGCTTGAGTTACGGGGTACCAATACATTCTCAAAAGTCAGAACACAGTGGCTATCATCGATATCTGTTATGACAAAGATATGATTCTTCACAGACCATATATAATTCAAAAAGATTGAAAAAAAGAAATACCAAAATTATAACATTAACATGAATCAATAGAGTGAGAAAAATAATGAAAGAATATGAATGATTAAAAACTCAACTCTTCATAGGGTTTTGAAAACAATGGTCTAAATTGAGGATGACTGTAACTTTTTTGGGGTCAGGAGGGAGAAACTAACTGATGGTGATTACCTGGAATGGAATCAAATGAAGGAGTCAAATGAAGGAGGTCGCTTGTTTAAATTAGGGCTTATTCTCTCACACAACAACATCAAAGACATGATCGACAAAGGAAGATGGGTGGAAGCAACTTTATAAGCTGCATCAAATTAAAAATCAAACAACATCACCTGCACAATAGAGATCATCGGTAAACCATTAAACCACAAGGTAGAATTGAATTTGATGTAGGATTTGGGTATTTTAAATTTGAATCGGTTACCAAAACCAAGAAACCGAAATTAGAGGAAACAATTACGTGATTTTAGGGAACAAACAGATTGAATCATACTCGATAAGGGTTGGGGTGGGCAGGAATTAGAGAGAAGGAGTAATGAGAAGCTGCCACATGTCAAAGTAGAGGTATAGAAACTGGCCATGTGGCATGTTTAAGAGGTTTTTATTAGAAGAGAAGATTAGTGATTTATTTATTGTTAATAAGCTTGCGGTGCGGTTTGGTTTTGGTGGTCCGGTTTCTAGATAAAAACCGCACCGCACCAATAAATTCGCTTTTTTCAATAAAATCCGCACCATCGATTTTTGCATGGGTTTCGGTTTTTCAGTTGCGGTTGATTACGGTTTTTCTTTTATCGGTTCGGTTTTTGCTCACCCCTATTAATAGCAAAACAATTCGACTTTATAATACTTTAAGAGATGAACATATCAAACGAACTCAGTCTAGCACCCTTAGTAGCGAGCTTGGGAGGGACATTAGATTTATTATTATTATTATTATTATTATTATTATTATTATTATTATTATTATTATTATTACATATCTTATCTAATAATTAATTACTTGAACGCTAGGAACCAAAAATCCTATAAATACGTTTTTAAATTGTAACCCTCCAAAAATCATAAAAATTTAATCCTTTTAAAAAAAACCATAAACCATCATTGTTTTACAAAAGAACAATTGATTAAAAAGTAGTAATCAAAATTAGAATTTTCTCAAGACCCAATAACAGAAAACAGGAAGATGTGCACGATCATGCCTTTGTTTTCCTGTGATCATCAGAAGTACCTGAAAACAATAAACCGAAACCATAAGCCAAAGCTTAGTGAGTTCTCGCAAAGTACCATCACATAACATATAAAATACATAGATTAGCATGTTGGGTATATAACCCCCCGGTTGGATTACCCTGGCCCACAACCTCCCGGTTTGATTGCCCTGAATGCCACATGCTAGGTCCACAACCTCCTAGTTGGATTACTCTTAGCCCTTAACCTCTCGGTAGGGGTGTTCATAACCGGATATCCGAAAATTCGGATATCCGAAATTTCGGATAGTTGATTTTTGGTATCCAATTCCGTATCCAAAAATTTGAAATTTTGTTAAAATTTGAAAAACATATGAAGTTTTTAAGTTAAAAATACATATTTTTAAATTAGAAAGGCATATGAAGTAATATAGGTATTTAATTAAGGGTATTATCAACATGTTTTAGTTACTAAAATTCATATCATAAGACATATGTGACTAAAATAACAAATAATGTATAAAATAAAATCAAAATTTTCGGATATCGGATATCCGAATTATCCGAAAATCTGAAAAGGGCTATCCAATTCTGATTCCGAAAAATTGGATATCCGAAATTTCGGATATCCGATTTTTCGGATAATTCGGATTCAAAATTTCGGATCAAAATTTCGGATACGGATACTTTTGAACACCCCTACCTCTCGATTGGAATGCCCCAGTCTGTTGACTGATAGCACAAAGTAGTAGTCTCAACCCCAACATAACACGTCGACATATAACAGATAATATACATATTCAGCAGACAAATAACTTAAATTAATACCAAATTACCCAAAATATTATCCAAAATATTGACTAACTTAAATTAATACCAAATTACCCAAAATATACTTTGGTTCAAAATAGGTCAAACTCCACAAACTAGCCGAGTCAACTCAGTCGAGTCAAGCCAGTCGAGTCAACCCAACTGAGTATGATAGGTGTACACATCTGTAAGTGGGGCGTACTCGATTGCGACCAAAAAATGGGGACTTAACCACATACACACAATGTACTATCTGGTACGACCAACATACGCAGTTGAAGCTTCTCAACCCAATAAGTGCTTAATAGTTAAGCTTTCTCGTCCAAATTAAAGATCCAAGTCTCAATTGTTGTCCTTGACCATAAAGTTTCCAAATTTATGGTCTTGCATGGCTATTAAGTGCTTAACACTAAAAATCCCAACATCTTAAGCCATTAAGACCATCAAACTCACGCATGAGGAAGAACTAAGAGTCAACGACACATTTTTAGTACTCTATGCATAGAAAACATCCAAAAGGCAACCTAATTACTCTATTGCATGCCCTGCACAAAAAGGTCATATTTTGGGGACAAAAGTTCATAATATTATCATATACACAAGATATAACAAGTTAGTCACTAGGGTATGAACTTTATACCTTCTGGAGATTGAGGATGATGCAAGACTTCCAGATCCAAACTAGGGTTTGTATGGGAAACGTTTCAAGTGATGGAGTCTGGAAGCAGGATAGGGAAATGGGACTTAAGGTTCAATATATAGGGTCCAAACCCTAAGGATTAGGGTTTATGTCCAGACAGAGTACACCCTGCGTACTTAAAGTACACCCAGTGTACTTCGAAAATATTGCCGTTCCACCTTACTCCCCCTTACGCCCAACATACCATCCATGTATGCCCCACGTAAGTACCAATATTGCAAAAATCACAATTTAAAGGGTTAGAAGGGAAACCTACCAAGATTCAAGTGTAACAATTCTCCCCTACTTGGATCAGACTTCGTCCTCGAAGTCCGCCAAAGTGAACAACTCCAAGTAAGGCTCCCCCATATCATACTTTGGTTCCCATTTCTACTCGGAGCCCTTTTTATGTTGCCACTAAACCTTGAAATAAGGTACCACCTTGTTGCGCAAGGCCTTCGTCTTTCGATCAAGAATCGTTATCGGCCTCTCTATGTAGTTCAAGTGCTCGTCGACCTGAATGTCATCTAGTGGTACCACCTACGTATCATCAACTAAGCACTTTCATAACTGAGAAACATGGAAGGTACTATGAAGCTGACTGAGCTCCCCAGGAAAATCCAATTTGTATGCTACCTTGCCAACACTGGCTACCACCCGAAACGGCCCAATATATCGGGGCTCCAACTTACCCCTCATCCTAAAGTGTATTAAACCCTTCCAGGGTGATACCTTTTAGTAAGACCATGTCCCCGACCTAGAAATCCAACTCAGATCGAAGCTTATCGACATAACTCTTCTACCGACTATGATCTGTTTGAAGTCTCTGACTACCTGTTGGATGAGCTCTATCTTCTGAAGGACTACCTCAGTCCTTCCTATGACCCTATGACTAACCTTTCCCCTACACATTGGGATACGACACTTCCTCCCATAGAGGAGCTAGAAAGGAAGTGCACTAATACTGGAGTGGTAGTTGTTGTTGTACGAAAACTTGGCTAGAGGAATGTAGGAGTCCCAACTCCCAGCAAATTTAATGACAGAAGCTCTCAACATGTCCTCAAGTGTCTGAATGGTCCACTCACTCTAACTGTCCGTCTGCGGATGATAAGCAGTGCTGAGATGCAACCTCGTACCCAGTTCCTCATGGAACTTTTCCTAGATATGAGATATAAACCTCACATCTTGATCAGTTACATCTCGATCAATGAGATTTCGCAAATAGATAATAAATGGGCACTCTTGGTCAACCGATCTACTATCAACCAAATTTCATTGTGCCCCTTAACCCTATGAGGTAGCTTGGTGATGAAATCCATAGTATATGTTTCCATTTCCACATGGGAACCTCTAGTGGCTGCAACATGCCATGGTGTCTCTGGTGTTTGGTCTTGACCATCCGACAAGTTAAGCACCTCTCAACATAGAATGCTATCTCCCTCTTCATGCACAACCACCAGTAGTTAAGCCTCAACTTCCTGTACATCTTGGTGGCTCCAGGGTGTATCGAAAACCTGGACTTGTATGCCTCCTCCAATACAGTCTGTCTAATCCCACCAAAATCTGACACCCAAACCCGTCCATATCGGGTCAGTAATCCATGACTATCAGTAGCAAACCTGTCCAGTGAAAGATCTAGCATGACCAATAGTCATTAAAGAATGATGTTGCTAATAATATATGATCCTATAGGGTCACACCATATAACAAGTTACCGTCAATTGATTATTTATTTGTATAATTTGATTATTAATAAATATATCAACACTTGTATTTAAATGGATAATTATTATTTCATGGAAATAATATTTTACTAATTGGAAATTTATTATTTGTGGAAATAATATTTATTGGAGAAATAACAACTTATGAAATATATCATAAAGTATGATTATTTATAAGTTATATTTATATCTTAATAAACTAGTTACAATTTAGATAAAAGATAGTTTATATAAAATAAGATATTTATATATGACTAGTTATATATATATATATATATATATATATATATATATATATATATATATATATATATATATATATATATATATATATATATATATAGGGAAAAGTGAATATACCCTTAAGGGTATATAAGCTTAGGTACCCAAACTCATCATATCACGTCGTTTTATATCATATATGCACATTGTAATCGTCCAATGTTCTTCTAATTCAACTTCTAACTTAATTTATTTCCAAGATTTTTATAAAATTTGCATTTATCTTCCTCTTACTTAATTTTCATTTTTAACTACAATATATATAGCATAGTAGGTGTTCGACATAAAGATGTGATGTAAGATAAAGATAACATTGAAATTTCGAAAATCTTGAAAGTAAATCAAGTTAAAGGTTGGATTTTAAGAACATTATAATGAATATATCAAACAAAACGACGTATTATAGTGAGTTTGGGTACCTAAGCTTATATACCCTTAAGGGTATATTCACTTTTCCCATATATATATATATATATATATATATATATATATATATATATATATATATATATATATATATATATATATATATATATAGATGTTGGGAATTCTTTATAAAAATGATTGATTTTTATAAAGATAACATGTATGTGTATATAAACTAGCTGTTGGGTTGCAGATTCGTTTAGTATTGCGTCATTGGGCTCGGTTAATAGTCCAATTATTTTGTACTCCGGTTTGGGCCTGTCCAACCGTGAGCCGTTAGGTTTACTATATAATAATATGCTTGCATGCATATTAGGTTAATGATCAAGAGTACGATTGATAGAAGACGATAGCTTTGCAGATTTCTTTATCGTTCCTGTAAACCTTTTAACCCTCTACAGTTGATGTTCTTTATCGAGCTCTTCTGAGGGTTGTTTATAAATCATTCGACACGTTTGATTCACTTTTGAGTTGTTTACTGTTTTCTTGTTCTTGCTGTTTGTTCTTTATATTACCTGTTTAAGATCTAATCGATCTTCAAGTTTATGTTTTAAACTCATCAATTGGTATCAGAGCAGGAGGCTATGTAATCGATACACTTCTTTTCTGTGAAAAAGGTTTCATTTAGGGTTTTCCGCAATTACTGATATTTATTGAGCCGTCATCTCATTATTGACGTATCCTGATATTTATTGTTTTGCCCTAATCTGATTTATTACAAGTCTGATCTTTAAACAGGTTATTCGATCATTATGGACGAGTCGCAATCGAATCCCATCAATATTTCGAACAACATTGGATCTACCACGAAGATTCCCATCCTGTACACCCATGATTATGAAGTCTGGGCGCATCACTTTGAAGATTACGTTATAGGATCTGAGGATAATGGATACCTCATCTGGGAAGCAATTATTTCTGGACCGTTTTCTCATTCTGCAACATCAAGGATTATCAAAACTCAAAAGGAGTATAATGATCTTCTGAAAGATGTTAAAGATATTGCGCAAGATGAAAAAGATAAATTTCAGTGTAATATCAAGGCGTTAAGATTGATCAGATTCGCCCTTCAGTCCGACACTTTCAGGTTGGTGAGCTCATGCACGACGGCAAAGGAAATTTGGGACAGGCTACGTGAATTGTACTCTACAGACGAGGATCATGAACACTCTATCCAAACCTTACTCTTGTCTGAGGTTGGAGAATTCAGGCAAGGAACCGAAGAAACTGTGACCCAAACGTTCGATCGCTTCAATCATCTTCTCAGCAAGATGATCAAACATGACATCGAAAGGAAGCTTATAGAGCAGAAGGTTACGTTCTTAAATGGTCTCAGATCAGAGTGGAGAGCAGTTGTGTCCACAGTTAAAGCCCACGAGCAATTTAAATCATATTCCTTGGCGAAACTGGTGGGCATTCTCAAATCTCAGGAGAAGATTGTGTTGCAGGAGAAGAATGTGGTTTCAAGCCTAGGTTCGTTAGCCCTCCTGTCCAAAAGTAAAGCTGTGATGGAGGATGAAGACCTCAACTTGGAGGATTATGACCTCACATCTGAGGATTATGCTATGATGGTATCTAACCCCAAGAGATTCATCAAGAAGAGATTCCCCAACAACAAAAACCGAAACTGGCAGGGGAATTATAGTTCTGAAAAGGTTAAAGATGAACCGAAGGTTGAAGAGTCTAAGAAGGAACCGAAAGCGGAAGGTGATTCTGGAGTAAGCTGTTACTATTGTGGTGGAAAGAACCACTATGCAAAGGATTGTGTCCTTAAAAAGATGGCTGAAAAGGATGAGGAAAATGATGAGGAAGCTTTGCTGCAGAAAAAGCTTGATGAGATAAGGAAGAAGAAATCTACCGCTAACCCTTCTATGAATGCTCTAATTGTGCAGGGTTCGGTTGCTGATGACGAGTTCGGTGGCGTGGAGGTTTGGTCAACCGACTCTGAAGATGATGAAGTAAGGAAGCCTTCTCATGGAAAGGCTTGTGTGGCTAAAGAAGAAAGCAGTGGAGGAAGGTGCTTGATGGTGTCCGATGTATCTCAGATAAGGGGATACAACACTGATGGTGGGAGTAATGAACCGAAGGAGCAACAAGATATGTGCTTTACAGCCAAACCGCTCAGCGTGCAGTTCAACGAGCTCGATGAACTGATTAAGAAGGTACAATCAGTTTTTGTCTCATTTAAAGTCCCACAATGCTCATATGAAAAAGAACTAAAAAGTGTTAAATCAAGAATCTCTCATCTAGATAGTAGTTTAACTCAAACTCGAGTCACCAATTCTAACCTAACTGATCAATTAAGCAGGGTGTCTTCAAAGAGTGAGGAACGGCGCATGTGGATCGAACTGAAGGAGTCGGAATTAATCAAAATAAAAGATGAAAACATTTATTTACAAAGAGACAATTTAAAGTTGTTGAAAAAGCGAAATGTTTTTTGTCTGATTGCTAAACGTCTTTACTCTAATATTACTCAGCTTCATTTGGATTGTGAAATAGGACAAACGATTCATCGCATGATTTTGCCCTTCCTTGAGTTTAAGGAGGATGAAATTGATGCTGAAGCATATAATTGTGAGAGTGTGATATCATCTGAGGACGTTAATCCGACCTATATGTATGGACTGGACAAAATAGAGTCTTTCATTAAATCCAAGGACCATAAGGACATGCTTAAAAACCTTTTGGATGAAAATGATAAACTGAAACTAAGAACCGAAACCATACAAAAATTTGATTCTTTAAACGCCAACTTGAGCTCAGAAAATAAAATTGATGTTGAAAATGCATCTGAGCTTAATGAGGGCGATAATATGAGTGAAATTTCTGTAGAGGATACGGTTGATTGTTCAGAATTTGTAAAAAGCAAACCTGAAAAACACAAGAATCTAATTTCAGAAAATTCAGTAGAGTTCGCTCGATTGTCCCAACAAAAGTCCCCGATTCTTGTAGAGAAGGCCGTTGTATATCAAAAGGTTAGAACCACTCCAAATCAGGTGTACAAGGTCACAGGCGTAACCGAACATCAGACTGCTGAACTCACAACTATTGTAAACGAAGACAATGCTGATGGCTGCGATGAGTTCTTCTGGTCAGCTCCAATCGATAATGCAGATGAAACGGTAGGCTTATCTGAAAGGACCTCATGGAAAAGCAAAGGAAGATACGTACCAGAACCCTTGAATAAGCCTGATAACTTTGATGTGCCAAGTACTAGTGGTACGAAAGACATTCCTCAAGAAAAAGGAAGTCTGGCAAAAGAAGACACTCCCTCTAGTGAAACTTCCTCGGTTCAAAGTGAACCAGCCATAGAAAAACCGAAACCGAAAGCTAATATCCATCATCAACCGAAGCAGATGAGAAATCAGAAACGCCAAAGGAATCAAAGATACAGGAAAAATCTCTCTAAAAGAAAGCAGTTTTGGCAATCCCAGAATGCTTATTTCTCACATCAAGACAAGAACCTAAAGTATGAGAAAAATCCTGTTGAAATGCACGAGAGCCACAAAAACCGAAAGCAAAGGTTCGGTTCAGAAAAGAATACCAACCGAAAGCAAAGGTTCGGTTCTAAGAATGACTCCAACCGAAAGCAAAGGTTCGGTTCAGAGAACTACACCAACCGAAAGCAAAGGTTCGGTTCGGAAATCAAAAGAGATCAAAGCTCTAAGGTCAGTCCCACTAATGATCAAAAGCAAAAGGGTCACCTAGAGTCTCCAGCCAAGAAGTCATCTCAATCTAAGCTCTCTCATTCTATCTCATCTAATTCTGCTAATTCTTCCAACTCTTCTTCACCTCATTCTAAATCCCATTCCGCTCTTTCTCAAAAATCTCTATCATCAGCAGAACAAAAGGGAAAACAGAAGGTGTCACCGTCTGAACCAGAATCAAAACCGAAAGAACCAAATCCTAATTAAATTAAAGTTTTTACCATCAAAAAGAAAGATGAAACAACCCTAATTAAACGAACATATCTTGTTGACATCACTCTTACTATTCATGTTCCTGTAAAAGGCTCACGAGGACCCAAGAAACTTTGGGTTCCTAAATCTGCTTAATTTTTGCAGGTTATCAGTGACGAGCAGTTTGACGAAGAATGGTACATTGATAGTGGCTGCTCACGTCACATGACAGGAAGGAAGGAAGAGCTAAGGGAATACAGGTCTCTTTCAAATGGTGGAAACGTCAATTTTGGAAATAACTCCTTTGGCACCATAAAAGGCTATGGAATGATTACCAATGGTGATTTCACTATAAGGAAGGTGGCATACGTAGAAGGGCTACAACATAACCTCATTAGTGTATCTCAGCTCGTTGGAGGTACCGGTCTCAAAGTCTCATTCGACGATGAGGGTTCTGAAATTATTGAGAAGAAGACGAAGAAAGTTATTCTCAAATCGGAGCGTAAGGGTGAAATGTTTCCTCTAAACCTCAAACCCATCAAAGGAAACCCAACTATCTGCTTGTTATCAAAAGCACAATCTGACGAAAGCTGGTTGTGGCACCGAAGGCTCTCTCATCTCAACTTTAAAGACATCAACAAACTTGTCACTGGAGGTCATGTTCGAGGTCTTCCATTGCTCAAGTATGATAGAGATCATTTGTGTGCTGCATGCGAAATGGGGAAGCAGAGTCGTCAAAGTCATCCATCTATAATAAACACTAAAATTGTTGAACCACTTGAATTACTTCATATTGATTTGTGTGGTCCATCATCTATCGAAAGCATCGGTGGTAGCAAGTATATTCTTGTTATTGTTGATGACTTTTCGCGTTTTACATGGGTGTTCTTTCTAAAGCTTAAATCTGAAGCGACTCACAAGCTAAAGGTATTCATCAAGCAGATTGAAATACAGCTGAAGAAGGTCGTTCGCAACATCAGGAGCGACAATGGTCTGGAATTCAAAAATAGAGAATTTGAAGAATTCTTGGCAGAAAAGGGAATAAGTCACAACTTCTCAGCTCCCTACACACCTCAACAGAATGGAATTGTCGAAAGACGAAACCGATCTTTGTGTGAAGCTGCCCGAACAATGCTAAGTTTCGCTTCCTTACCTCTTTATTTTTGGGCTGATGCTATTTATGCTGCTTGTTTACACAGAACAGGTCATATCTCAACAAACGATTCACGCTCACACCTTATGATATTCTCAATAACAGGAAGCCCAATGTGAAATTTTTCCATGTGTCCGGTTCACGGTGTTTCATCTTTAACTCTAAGGAACACCGCAACAAGTTCGATGTCAAAGCCGACGAGGGAATCTTTCTGGGCTATTCTCTCACTTCTAAAGCGTACAGGGTATTAAACAAGCGTTCTAAGAAAATCGAAGAGACTTACTACGTGACTTTCGACGATAGCTATGTCAAAAAGCTAAAAGCCAATGAAGACACTGCTGGGGAAATCTTTCCTCAAAATGGACAAGTCACGGTCTCGATCGCTAATCTATACGAGAAGTTTATGGAGCTATTTGACGAACCAGAGAAAGCCACTCTCTCAGAAGCAGGCGCAACAGACAACAAGGTAGATCATATGAAGCAAATTGTCGAAGAAGCGGCTAGGAGAATGAATGAAGGAGGATCAAATTCTGATGAACCTCCATCACACAATGCTTCAGTCGAGGGGGAGAATCCACCATCATCATCCCAGCCAAGCTCACAAGTTGAGGGGGAGCCAAGCACTTTGCCAACCGAAAGCACTTCGCCAACCGAAAGTGCCAAATCATCCGAAGATGCATCTACGCCCGAAAGCTCCAAACAACAAGAAACCTCTGAAGCTCAAGGCATTCCTGAAAGCTCATCTATCGAGGGGGAGCATGCTGATATGTCATACGACTATGAAAGCCAGTCCGAACCAGAAGAAATGATAAATGCTGAGTTGGATACAACCGTTGATCCAAATTACCCTCCTCTTACCAAATGGACCAGAGATCATCCTATCTCTCAAGTGGTTGGTGATGTCTCTGAAAAGTTTCTGACCCGATCACAACTCAAGGCAAAACAAACATCCTTATTTTCCAAAGTTGAATTCTGCATGTTTAACTCATCCGTATCAAAAGTTGAACCGAAGACAGTTAACACTGCTCTCGATCACTCCGATTGGGTTCAAGCGATGCAAGACGAACTGAACGAATTCGAAAGGAACAAAGTCTGGCGCCTCATTCCAACTCCTCCAGAAGCCTCGGTTGTTGGTCTCAAATGGGTCTTTAGGAACAAAATGGAAAAGGAAGGGAACGTCATAAGAAACAAAGCTCGTCTGGTAGTGAAAGGATATTGTCAGGAGGAAGGGATTGATTATGAAGAGACTTTCGCTCCTGTAGCTAGGCTTGAATCAGTCAGAATATTTCTTGCCTATGCTACCCACAAAAACTTTGAAGTTTTCCAAATGGACGTCAAGTGTATGTTTCTTAATGGAGAACTCGAAGAAACAGTGTATGTGGAGCAACCTCCTGGTTTCGTGAACGAAAAGTATCCAAATCATTGCTACATTCTGGATAAAGCCGTATACGGACTGAAACAAGCTCCGAGAGCCTGGTATGAAACGCTAACTAAATTCTTAAAGATGTCCAAATTCAAACAAGGTTCGGTTGACCCAACCTTCTTTCGCAAAAAGGAAGGTAACCACTTTATGATCGTTCAAATTTATGTCGATGATATCATCTTTGGCTCAACGAATCCTAGCCTAACAGCTGAATTCAGAAAGCTGATGGAGACTAAATTTGAAATGAGCTCAATGGGTCCTATTAACTTTTTCCTTGGTTTAAATATTAGACAAGGACCCGAAGGCATCTTTATTAATCAGGAAGCTTACACGAAGACTCTCCTAGCAAAGTTTGGCATGATGGGAGATTCCAAAGTCAAGGTCCCAATGGCATTCGGCACCAAGCTCACCCCATCCCTTGACAAACCGGCTGTTGATATCACGCTCTATCGTCAAATGATAGGCTCACTGATGTATCTTACTGCTAGCAGGCCTGACATTATGTTTTCTGTGTGTTACTGTGCTAGATTTCAGGCAAACCCACGCGAACCTCACATGCTTGCAGTAAAGAACATCCTACGATATCTCAAGCGAACTACCTCCTTAGGTCTATGGTATCCTTCCAACTCAGGCTTCTTCGTTCAAGCCTACTCAGATGCAGACCTTGGAGGATGTGGATTCGACAGAAAAAGCACCACAGGTGGCTGCCAATTCCTTGACGGGAAATTGGTTAGCTGGCAATCAAAGAAACAAACGTGCGTGTCTTTGTCTACTGCCGAAGCTGAATACATAGCAGCTGCATCCTGCACCTCTCAAGTGATTTGGATCCAGAGTCAACTTCGAGACTATGGACTCAATATGAAGAAGATCCCACTATATTGTGACTCTGAAAGCGCAATTAGGATCTGTCATAATCCAGTGCAACATTCCAAAACCAAACACATAGCACTGAGGTATCACTTCATCAAAGATCATGTGGAAGATGGAAACGTCGAAGTACACTTTGTTAGAACCACTGATCAATTGGCTGATGTCTTTAACAAAGCTCTTCCTGAAGCGTCATTCAACAGAATATTACAAGGGCTAGGTATGATGGAATCAGAGTCAGTACCTCAAACTACCTCTCAACCTCAATCATAAGAAGCGAAATTGACCGAACGTTCAGGTTCGGTTGAATCATCTGACTCGCTTATCACTTCAAAGGTAGTTTTCTTGCTTGTAAATTTCATGTACAGAGTTGTTTATCTTCCTTGGTTTTCAAAATTTTCCAAAACCGAAACCTACCGAAGGTTCGGGTTCGGTTTTTCAAAATTTTCCAAAACCGAAACCTACCGAAGGTTCGGGTTCGGTTTTTCAAAATTTTCCAAAACCGAAACCAACCGAACGCTCGGGTTCGGTTTTTCAAAATTTTTCTCAACCGAATCCAACCGAACGTTCGGGTTCGGTTACCAAATTTTTCCAAAGTTTTTTTTACTCTTTCTAAGTCTTATTTTTTCTTGCTTATTTTTTATTTTATTTTATTTTATTTTTTTATATATATCAAAAACTCCAAAAATATTTTTTTTATCTTTTATTTTATTTGTGTGTTCGTTCGTCTATGGGGATAAAATTGTTGGATTAGTTAAGTGTCCCTAGAAGCATGCTGCTGTATGTGTCCCAAGCCTCATAAGATTCTGAATAATAGCCTTAATGACCTGGTATAAACGAACCTTGTCTTCCCAATTAGGCTACCACATTTATTCTAATCGTGAGCTACCTCACTCTCTTCTCACATGAGATAAGAGTTTTCTGCTTGGTCCTTATTTTCGCAGCTGAGGTACTTTAATTTCTTACACCATCTCCATTACATTTCTCCATTACATTCGTTTCATCAACGTAACCCTTGAGACTCTCAGAAATTACCACTGAGGTTTATGGTTACACAACAACTGTGTTTATGATCTTAGTTTCGTGCCACTACGAGCTGAGTGAAACCCAAAATTCAACACCAAATCTGAATTGACGGTGAACAATTAATTTGCTCAAGTTTTCACCAAAGAATTGACGGATGTATCTTGATGAAATCTCAAATTTTATTTTGTGTGATTCCTATGAAATTGTTAAAACACCATAACATTTCTTCCCTTGGGATCCAGTTTTTAATTTTTGTTGAGATTTTATATTTTCCTAGCCACTTTAAAATTAATTCCTACCTACTTGTTCAACAGACTACACCGGTCTCACAAGTACTTTGTTCACTTTCTATCTTATTTCAAGATTAGGAATGTTGAATCAAAGATAAAGCCACCTTATGTAGCCTAATTAAAAGAAGCCTTTCAACATTTATTAATAAATGTTTGATCGTCATTCAACGGGAAACCACACTAACACTTTAAGGTCTCTCTTGACTTGGAAGGAAGAGATTCGTGCCCGGGATCATTTGTTTCGTGTCATTATTGACATCACATTTATTCCTAAAAAGAGTTGCTTTATTTCTTTTCTTTTTACACTCTTAGCACGAAAATCTTTGATTTTCCAAAATTCTGGTACTAATAATTACAGGCTGTTTTATTGCATCGGTGGTTAATTATAAAGACGTGGTCCAAATTCATCCACGTGGGAGTATCCTTCACAAGATGCCGTTACAGGGATAAGATGAAGGGTTGCTGACTCAGGCGGGAGATAAACGGATTGAATTTCAAACGGCGGTAAAAAGGGACGCATGCAAATTTGAAACGCCCATTCTTTAACTGACGTTATGGACGCGTGTGCGAATATGAAGCGCTTCCTCTCTGGCACAAACAGGCGCGTGTGAATTTGAAACGGTTTCTTCTGAAATGGCGCTTGTTGGGCGGCGTGTTACAAGGAATCTGACACTCTCTTTCATGCGTGATCATCGCATACCTTAACTGTCACGCATCTGTCATTCCGGAAAAACCTTTCGTATTTCGATAGAAGATTTGAACAAATTTTTCTCTCTCCTTACACCCACTATAAAAGGCAGTCTACTCTCCCATTTACCTCTTTACTGCATCCGAATTCCCAAGAGAGCAAAAATTCCCTTAAACCCTTACTGTTCATCTTCTTCTTCCCAACTTCAACAATGGCAGAATCATCGTCTGTTCATGCTACCTCACACATCCTTCCCATTCGCCCTCAACAGTGTTTGGTGATAGATTTAACCCCTCAGGTGTACGACTCCTACATGTACCCGATCATTGAGTGCCTGAAGTAGTAGCCGATAGCACCTGCACTTTCACGGGTGGAATCTGTGCCCATGGAGCTCCTATCGCAGGTTTATGCGACTGCCCATTACGATAAAGCAGTCGATAGGGTTTTCTTCGGGGTTTCTGATCACAAAACCTCGATTTCAAAGCAACGTTTTGGCGCATTGGTAGGGTTTGCTGCTGATCCTTCAAGGGTTAATCCGGAGACGATTCCGATTGGCCATCTCTACAGTATGTTTTACAACATGGGGTACACGGAGGTGCTCTCCTCCGTCGCAAAGTTTAAAAAATCATGCTTGCCGCCACAGTGGAACGGTATGTTCATTGTCCTTTTCAAGGGTTTATCTGAACGGAGCTCAGGATCAGACGGCTCCAGTCGACTCTTCCTGTCGATCATGTACGGCGTCTATAACGGAATCAACGTCGATTATGGGTTGGTTCTCTGGCAACAACTCATCCAAAGCCTCTCTTCTTCTTCACGACATTCTGAGGTGTCGTATGCAAGGTTTTGGACTCTCATCACAAAGTGGGCGATGGATAAGTTCGATGTCCCCACGGTTGCCGGTGCATCGATGTCTTCGATCGGTACTTTCCATACCACGAAGATCATCGTCTCAGATGCATCCAAATTCCCCTTTATCGGTTCTATTCCGGAGACAATGTATGCTGATGTCCCAGCAGACAGCAGGATCATCCGGACTATCAAGGAGTTCAAATAGTCTGGACCAAGGGAGCTCACACAGGAGATGCTCAAATCTATACATGATGCCGATAAGCCTGTTTCAAGAGGCAAAAAGGCAGAAAAAGGAAAGCAAGTGGCGAAAGGGGCTAAAGGCCCTTCTCCCAAAAAGAGGAAGGCTACTAAACCTGCTCAGTCCCCTCAGCAGAAGAGGCGCAAGACTCAACCGAAGCGAAAGCTGCTAATCGCCTCCTCTTCCAGTGAGTCGGAAGGTGAGAGTTCGGATTCGGACGGCTCTCAAAGAGGCGAAACCCCTCCAAGAGGCAATACCCCACCCAGATCACCTACCCCTGACATGGAAATCCATAACTCACCAATTCCCTCTCCCACTCAAACAATTCCCACTTCCATTCCCACCATAACCCCCACTACCACTATTCCTCCAACCTCTTTTCCTATACCACCACCCATTTTCAATGATACAACAACCACAGCCACTGCAAAGGTTACAACCAATGTATCTGATACGGGGGTTCATACCGATGCAACCGAACCACCACCTGTAACCGAACCCCTACACACAACCGAAACCCAACAACCACCCGAACCTACCCACACTCAAACTCAACCTGAACCTACCCATACCACAACACCACCAGCTTCACCACCACCCCCATCTCCTGGTCATGCCTCTGACGGAGATAACCCTTTCCTTGGAGGGGAAAATATGACCTTCGATTCGGTCTACTACAGTCCGTTTCAGGTCCAAAGCGACGACGATGACGAAGCTCCAGTAACAAAGAAGCATCTTAAGGAGCTGCATGAGAAGGTTGACCTGCTTATTGCTTCATCCTCCAATTCTCAATCCTCTCTCTCTGAAGCTGCTCTTCAGAAGATCGTTGATGCCTTTTCCCGGGCTCAGCATGATTCCGTCGCTTCAGCTACTGCCGCCATTGACGCCTCGACAAAAGCTTGTGAAACTGCGACCGAAAAAGTCGATAAACTATTCTCTGACGTCTCTTCCCTTTTAAAGTCCTTACAGGAGAGCGCCGATGCAACAAAGACAACGTTGGAACCAATCGTTCAACAATTGGCCATGTTCGTCTCCACGGAGTTGAAGTCGTTCGCTACCCTTCGCCAATCAATCAGTGACGACAACTTGGCCCTTCGTGCCTCCATTGACGAGCGCCTCTCTAAACTCCAAGAGGATCTCGCTGCAGAAAACTAGTTGATTGATGCTCTTGCAAACAAAACCACCGCCCTCAAGGTCAAGAGCGCTCAGCTTTCCAACTCTCAGCAACAAATTGAAGCTCTTCGATCCGAACGGGAGGTTATCAAAACATGTGTTTCGGATGTACACTCCGCCCTATCCAACATCCTGGAAGCACACGATCCCATTCTGAACTACACTGTGAGGCGAACCCTTGCAGAAAAACTCGCTCCTGCCCTGGATCTTCTCAGCAAAATAGAAGGGCTACCTAGTTTCGTGTCCACTCCGAAACAAGGGGGAGAAGTGAAGTCCGGATCGAAACCACCTCCTTCCTCAAAAGATGCTCACACAACCGAACCTCCTCCTACTGGTCAAACTTCGGGTTCGGGTGTGAAGGATAAAGGAAAGAAGATAGCTGAGGAAGAAGATGAAGATGATAAAGAAACCATTGCTGACTTGCTGAAACGCAAAAATAGTCGCAATGTTGATAATGATAACATTCGTGTGGCGCGAGAAGCTGAACGCAAGAAGAAAGAAGCCCACGATCTCCTCGAGAGCAGGAAGACTCTTTTCCCTGCTTGGACTCGAGAGAGAATGATAAAGGAGGCTATCGATACTCCGAGCATCCTATGGCTCGAACCGGTGATCTCCTTCGATTGCTACAATTCTGTCGACTCGCAGTTTGACATGCCCTTAACCCGAAAGGCGTTTATCTTCCACGCCTTCTCCAACATTTTTGAAGTCCCTCATCCTCATCCTGAGGTTGATCGGGAGTTAATCGAGTTCTATCTGAAGGCCGCTCAACCACAGTACCAAACATGGAGCGCTCAGAAGATCGTTAACGTTCGGGTTTTGAAGCCATATACCGAAGGGAGATTCATCAACGTTCGGTTCAGGGTGATCAGAGGGTCTGCAAGAACCGAACATCTTATATCCTTAGCAGATCTACCGAACCTCAACCCCCATGACTGGATCGTTTTGCACAACATCCTCTTGACGAATGAAGCTGAATATGGTCCGATAATAGACCATCTCAAAAGGATGTTAGTATGCTACATCATGGAGGTAGCCTTGATGGATCAGGAGATAGCCACTGTCTTCAAGAAGAAACCGAAGATCTCTCCTGTTGGCTCGGCCAGTGATCTTAATCAGATGAAGATGGGAAAGATTGACCCAAGGCGAAACTCGGTCATGTTCACTAGGGCAGAAGGACAGAAATGTCTCTTTGCCTTAGCGGATAAACATTTTTATACCACTGCTTGTCTTGAGCATGTGCTGGAGATCATCCATCGGTGTAAAGAGAATACAACGGATGATATCAAATACTTCAACGATATGATTCAGTGGTACATCCGATTCAGACAAACGATACTTGCTCTTATCTCTCGTCTGTTTCAGACTGTAAAGAAGAAGGTTCCTGCTGCTGCTGGCCCAAGCAAGAAGTAATGATCTCGCTCCAATTGATGCAAAGGGGGAGATTGTTGGGTTGCAGATTCGTTTAGTATTGCGTCATTGGGCTCGGTTAATAGTCCAATTATTTTGTACTCCGGTTTGGGCCTGTCCAACCGTGAGCCGTTAGGTTTACTATATAATAATATGCTTGCATGCATATTAGGTTAACGATCAAGAGTACGATTGATAGAAGACGATAGCTTTGCAGATTTCTTTATCGTTCCTGTAAACCTTTTTACCCTCTACAGTTGATGTTCTTTATCGAGCTCTTCTGAGGGTTGTTTATAAATCATTCGACACGTTTGATTCACTTTTGAGTTGTTTACTGTTTTCTTGTTCTTGCTGTTTGTTCTTTATATTACCTGTTTAAGATCTAATCGATCTTCAAGTTTATGTTTTAAACTCATCACTAGCCATGAGACAACTTTTGTCTTCTTTTTGGACATGCTTTTCTTGAAATTAAGGGAGGAGACCAAGCATGGTCTTCT